>NC_067408.1:871845-1171845 GCF_009764475.1 Pristis pectinata | reverse complement strand
CGACTCTGCTTCTGAAGGGTCTCCACCTCTGCCCTGACAACAGCCGACTCCCACCCTGCCTCTGGTACACACCAGGACCTCACCTTCCTGACAGAACCTTCCAAATGATGGCCATCTCCCTGACCTTCCTTCTCTATACCACTTCCAACACTCAGCCCTGCTGTCACTGTTCCCCGTTGATCTCGCTGCATTGGGCTGACATCAGTAAACGTGAAGACACCAGAGGCTGGAATCTGGAGCAACACACAAAATGCTGGGGAACTCAGCGGGTCGAGCAGCATCCGTGGGGGGAGAGGAACCACCCACGTTTGGGGTTGAGACCCGGCATCAGGACTGAATGCAGGGGTCTTGATGCAGGGTTTTAACCCCAAACATGGACAGTTCCTCTCCCCCACAGATGCTGTTCGACCCGCTGAGTTCCTCCAGCAGATTGTTTGTCACATAAGTAAATATGAACCGACTGTGACATCCCTCATAAGATCTCCGGAGCTTTTGAACTGACTCCACGCTGGAGCGTGGTCCTCTGGGGATCCTCCAGCTCGGTCTCCCCTTGATCCAGGCAGTCAGCAGAGTTACACAAACAGAGCGCACCCCCAGAGCACTTGAGTTGCCAAAGCTTTGCCAGCTGCCAACCAAATACTGGTAACGGGATTGGTATGGATGGGTCAGTATGGCTGCAGTGGGCCAAAGGGCCTGGTTCTGGGCTGTCTGACTCCAGGAGAACTTGTGCAGTCTGTGCCAGACTGAGTCACTACCACAGCCCCTGCGGAGGTCCTTGCCTTGTCTGTGGGCCCATGCTGTCCTGAGACCAGAATGAAGCAGCTCTCTCCTGCTCCTTGAACCTGGTCCCGGACTTCGCCCAGCCCTCAGGTTGTGAACAGTTCTGTAGCTATGAAGGTGCAAAGTCACTGATCGATCCTCCCCACAGCACCTCGCCCTGACCTGTTCCATGGCCCTCCTGGCACTCGTACGGGGGCTGTGTCATCCACACCAGCTGCCCTGCTATCTCCCTGCCCATCACTCACCTCACTGGCTGGCCCCACCATCGCACTGTCAGCACTGGGACAACACCCTCACTATCGTCCTCGCCTCACAGAAGAGCTTAGTCCCAGCTTCACATTCCTGACTGGAGAGATGGGAGAATCAGTGGGCACAGTTTGCCCCCTGGGAAGTACTCCTGGGGAGAGGTGTGTCCTCATCCTGGTGTACACTGTCGTGGTGTTGGCTCCGCAGTCTTTTACCTGCTGCACTGGGGTTGCAGCGGACTCGTCCTGCTGGGGTCATACTGGTGTCTCCCCAGCCCATTGACCAGCATTCTGTCTGGGCAGGGTCTGTGCACTCTGACACTTCTGTATCTCCTCGACCTGGGGTGTCCTCGGGTCCGAGTGAATCCATTCAGTCCGTGTCCAGGAACATGGTGCTCACTCCTGGGCGATCGTTACAACAGGCAACTGGACACATTTGTCCCACCAGTAACCCCAGGTTCCTCCGCTCCGTGTCCCACCAGTAACCCCAGGTTCCTCCGCTCCGTGTCCCACCAGTAACCCCAGGTTCCTCCGCTCCGTGTCCCACCAGTAACCCCAGGTTCCTCCGCTCCGTGTCCCACCAGTAACCCCAGGTTCCTCCGCTCCGTGTCCCACCAGTAACCCCAGGTTCCTCCGCTCCGTGTCCCACCAGTAACCCCAGGTTCCTCCGCTCCGTGTCCCACCAGTAACCCCAGGTTCCTCCGCTCCGTGTCCCACCAGTAACCCCAGGTTCCTCCGCTCCGTGTCCCATCAGTAACCCCAGGTTCCTCCGCTCCGTGTCCCACCAGTAACCCCAGGTCCTTCTGCTCCGTGTCCCATCAGTAACCCCAGGTTCCTCCGCTCCGTGTCCCATCAGTAACCCCAGGTCCCTCCCTGCCCCTCCGTGTGTGACCACCAGTGCAAAATTGCACCTCAGCAGAACATGTATGGCACTTGAGGTCCACGGCAGACCCACACTGAGTGCGTGTTGTGTACGGTGCTCCTCACTGCTTTGGCCGCTCACCACACAAGCTATTCAAGTTCCTTTCCCACCTGCACATTATCCGACTGGTTCCCCAGCAGGACTGTCCCATACCCTTACCCCGCCCCCCCCCCCCTTGCAATGGGGTCAAACGGGACCAATGTGCATTGGTATCGCCTCAGAGACGGCATCTCCTGTAACGTGCCCCGTCCTGAGGCCAGCTGGCCCCCATGGAACGTGGGGCATGGGACATGGAACAGTACAACACAGGAACAGGCCCTTTGGCCCACCATGTTGTGCCCAACTAAGTAAATCACTAATCAAATGCTCAACTAAACTAATCCCTACACAATGTGCAGATCCCTCCATTTCCTGCACATCCATGTTCTATCTAAGAACCTCTTGAACACCCTATCATACCTGCCTCCACCCCCACCCCTGGCAGCACATTCCAGGCACCCACCGCTCTCTGTGTAAAACAAAGACCTGCCCCGCACATGTCCTTTGAATTTCCCCCTCTCACCTTAAATGCACGTCCTCTGGTATTAGACATTTTGACCCTGGGAGAAAGCTACCGGCTGTCTACGCTATCTGTGCCTCTCACAATCTTATAACCTTCTCTCAGCTCCCCACTGCTCCCGTCACATCCCTGGGAAGGTCCCTCTTTTCCCA
This sequence comes from Pristis pectinata, assembly GCF_009764475.1. Lineage (NCBI taxonomy): Eukaryota > Metazoa > Chordata > Chondrichthyes > Rhinopristiformes > Pristidae > Pristis > Pristis pectinata. The sequence goes on along the minus strand of NC_067408.1, from coordinate 1,169,187 downwards.
CGCCTCTTATCCACGTGACTTGGCCTTGAAGGAGACCAGGTGACCGTGACTGTCTCGGGGTTTGTTCCGTGCTGCACATTGGCACGATATGCTGAGCCAAACATCCCTGTATCTGTAAGTGGCATCTCCATATGGAGTCCCATCTGCACTCCCTTTCCAGAGTCCGGCACATCCAGTAGTTTGAGCTGAACACCCTCAGTTGCCGTGCACACACTCAGCGTTCCCAGAACGCCCAGTGTTGCTGATCCTCAGTGCCCTGAGACCATGACCCAACCAACGCTCTGCATTGCTCAGAGTCCAGCCCCACACTGGCGAGAGCAGAAATGGTTCTTCACACAGAGGATGTGGAACCTGCCCACACAGCAGCACCTGACGCAGGCACCATGAATCATTGATTCCTGAGATTGATAAACCTCTGCGGGGGTGGGGTGGGGTGGGGTGGGGGAAAGGGGAAGGAAGGGCAAACAGCAGCTGTGAGTACTGAGTGATGAAATGGGCCCTGGAGAGTTCCGGGTTCATTCTTCACACCACCTTTTAAAGTTTACTTCACAAAACTGACAACAGTATCCTCACCAGAGACTTAAACGCTGCGAATTATCCCACACCCCTCCCATAGTGCGACCCTCCCTCAGTACAGCCCTCCCACAGTGCGACCCTTCCCCAGTACAGCCCCCCTCCCACAGTGCGACCCTCCCTCAGTACAGCCCCCCTCCCACAGTGCGACCCTCCCTCAGTACAGCCCTCCCACAGTGCGACCCTTCCCCAGTACAGCCCTCCCACAGTGCGACCCTTCCCCAGTACAGCCCTCCCACAGTGCGACCCTCCCTCAGTACAGCCCCCCTCCCACAGTGCGACCCTTCCCCAGTACAGCCCTCCCACAGTGCGACCCTTCCCCAGTACAGCCCCCCTCCCACAGTGCGACCCTCCCTCAGTACAGCCCTCCCACAGTGCAACCCTTCCCCAGTACAGCCCCCCTCCCACAGTGCGACCCTCCCTCAGTACAGCCCCCCTCCCACAGTGCGACCCTCCCTCAGTACAGCCCTCCCACAGTGTGACCCTTCCCCAGTACAGCCCTCCCACAGTGCGACCCTCCCTCAGTACAGCCCCCCTCCCACAGTGCGACCCTCCCTCAGTACAGCTCTCCCACAGTGCGACCCTCCCTCAGTACACCCCTCCCACAGTGCGACCCTTCCCCAGTACAGCCCTCCCACAGTGCGACCCTTCCCCAGTACAGCCCCCCTCCCACAGTGCGACCCTCCCTCAGTACAGCTCTCCCACAGTGCGACCCTCCCTCAGTACAGCCCCTCCCACAGTGCGACCCTTCCCCAGTACAGCCCTCCCACAGTGCGACCCTTCCCCAGTACAGCCCTCCCACAGTGCGACCCTTCCCCAGTACAGCCCTCCCACAGTGCGACCCTTCCCCAGTACAGCCCCTCCCACAGTGTGACCCTCCCTCAGTACAGCCCCCCCACAGTGTGACCCTCCCTCAGTACCGCCCCTCCCACAGTGTGACCCTCCCTCAGTACTGCCCCACCCATAGTGTGACCCTCCCTCAGTACTGTCCCCCCCCTACCCTCAGTACCACCCCCCCACGGTGGTGCCTGGACCGGTTCTGTGGTGAGGGCGCGGCCCATCTTGTTGCCGGTTACCTGCTGACGTTTGTGTCCCGTGTTTCCCACAGAAGAAGCAGGTGATGAAGGGATTCATCGATGTCTCCAAAATCAAGTGTGTGGAGATCGTGCTGACCGACATGAGCCTCCCCTGCAGCTACAAGTATCCCTTCCAGGTCAGTCCATGTTCTCTAGGTCAGTGCATGCTCACTGGATCAGTGCGTGTTCACCGGGTCTGTCCACATTCTCCAGGTCAGGTCTGTGTTCTCCGGGTCAGGTCTGTGTTCACTGGGTCAGTCTGTATTCTCTGGGTCAGGTCCGTGTTCTCTGGGTCAGTGCGTGTTCACTGAGTCAGTCTGCTCTCCGGGTCAGTCCCGTGTGCACCGGGTCAGTCTGCTCTCTGGGTCAGTGTGTGCTCGTCGGGTCAATCCTGTGTTCAGTGGGTCAGTCCTGTGTTCAGTGGGTCAGTCCTGTGTTCAGTGGGTCAGTCTGTGTTCACCGGGTCAGTCTGTGTTCAGTGGGTCATTCCCATGTTCACCGGGTCATTCCCGTGTTCACCAGGTCAGTCCCGTGTTCACCGGGTCAGTCCCGTGTTCAGTGGGTCAGTCCCGTGTTCAGTGGGTCAGTCCGTGTTCAGTCGGTCAGTGCGTGTTCAGTGGGTCAGTCCTGTGTTCAGTGGGTCAGTCCTGTGTTCAGTGGCTCAGTCCGTGTTCAGTGGGTCAGTCCTGTGTTCAGTGGGTCAGTGCGTGTTCAGTGGGTCAGTCCCGTGTTCAGTGGGTCAGTCCGTGTTCAGTGGGTCAGTCCTGTGTTCAGTGGGTCAGTGCGTGTTCAGTGGCTCAGTCGCGTGTTCAGTGGGTCAGTCCGTGTTCAGTGGGTCAGTCCGTGTTCAGTGGGTCAGTCCCGTGTTCAGTGGGTCAGTGCATGTTCAGTGGGTCAGTGCGTGTTCAGTGGGTCAGTCCGTGTTCACCATGGACGCAGCTACAGGAACATTACCCTGTCTGCTCACAGCCTTGAGCCGCCAGGCGGTGCCCAGTGTGAGGCGGGGATGAGCTGCCAGTGTATGCACAGCAAGCTCCCACCGCTGGCAGTGAGGTCCCAGGTATCACTGCCCTGCAGCAGGCCTCCCTCTCTGGTGGGTGCAGGAGGAGACGGGGTGGGTGCAGGGGGAGACGGGGTGGGTGCAGGGGGAGACGGGGTGGGTGCAGTGTCCAGAAGGGAGACTGGGAGAAAGATCAGTCTGAGAGCAGGGGTTGTGTGGACCCCCTCCCAGAGAGAGAAGGGGATCGGTGGGGGTGAGGGAGGCTCATGTGGAGCAGAACCACCAGTGCCTGCTCTGGGGCCGTGTGTACACCCCGGGGAAGTCAGGGCTGTGAGAGGTGCAATGAGCTCTGGTTGTGTGTGTCAGTGTGACCAGTAGCTGAGCACCCAGAGCAGAGGCAAGGCTGACACGTGTGTGTGAGAACGTCCTCAGCACATCCGCCACGCATTGTCCTCTGCACCTGCTTCACGCCAGAGAGGTTCACAAGATCATTGCACATGGATGGAGGCCATTTCACCTGTCGTCCACCGAGGGGTGCAGCAGGTAGTGCTGTTGTTTCACAGTTCTGGTGTCCTGGGTTCGATCCCAACCTCCGGCACTGTCTGTGTGGAGTTGGCACCTTTGCCTTGTGACCATGAGGCTTTCCCTCGGGTGCTCTGGTTTCCTCCCACATCTCAATGACAGGCGGTGTCGGTGGGTTAATTGGCCGCTGTAAATTGCTGCCAGAGTGTGGGTGAGGGGTGGAATCTGGGGGGAGCTGGTGGGATTGTGGGGAGAATAAAATCAGATCATTGTAAGTGGGTGGTTGGTAGTACAGACGGTGGGTATTTGATGGGGTTAGCATGGATTCAATGGGCTGAAGGGCCTGCTTCCATGCTGTATGACTTTATGACTTTGACTATGACTCACCTATTTCCACCAGGGTCACCCCACATAAACCCTGCTGGTTTCTGCTGCACCTGGCACTCTGCTTCTCCTTGGTCACTCTCAGTGAAGAATTTCCCAATCTACGTTGGAAAGAGACCAGGGGCTTGAAGCCATTCCATTCAAGTCCTATTCCTGCCGTTCAATGTTAAGAAATATTCCCTCCGGGTTAATTCTTCCAGAGTCTGTAAACCAGTCTGGTTCCCCCGGTGCACTCACCTCATGGATGCTGCATTTCCAGCAGAATCCTCACAGCTCTGAGCTCGGGCAAATCCTTGCCCCACACAGACTCACGCCTCTTGTATTCCACAGGGAGCTGACCTTGCGCTCAGACTCCAGTGTGAACGTCACCTCAGTGCTTGTGGTGTAGGTTTCACCAATCTCTCTCCACCGTTGGTTCACCATGCCCGTCTGTCAGACGTGGTGATGGAGGCTCAGTCATCGCCCTCAGCACCGTTCACGGGCCTTCCCCATGTCCACTTCCTCCAGAAGGCAGGAGGAAACCATCCCCCCTCTCCAGACACATCCACCATCGTTGTATTGTGGTGGAACACTACCTCATCTCTACCTGCCACAATCCATGAAGGAATCTGCTTCAGGAGTCTCGGCAAAGGAAGGTGCACTTGGGGTTCTGGATGGGCTAAAATGGGGTAGAGAGGCGGTACTGGAAAGGCAGACCATGCCGGATAAATCGCCTGGTCCAGATGGGATGCAACCGTGGCTACTGAGGAAAGAGGAGGAGGAAATTGCACACATCCTGGCCCCACACTTTAGGGAAGGTACAAAGACTTTGGAGATATTTCAAACCTCGGTCGATTTGTGGTGTGCCTGAGGACTGGGGAAATGCAGACATTACATTCTTGCCCAAGACAAGGTGTGGGGATAATCCCTGTAACTACAGACTAATCAGAATCAGGTTTATTATCACTGACACATGATATGAAATCTGTTGCTTTGCGGCAACAGTACAGTGCAACGACATATATCAATTTAACCTCCTGATGAAGGGTCTCGGCCCGAAACATCGACTGTCCATTTCCCTCCACCGATGCTGCCTGACCCGCTGAGTTCCTCCAGCAGTGTGTGTGTTGCTGCAGTCAGTTTAACCTCGGTGGCTGGGAAGATTCCAGAAACAGTATCAGGAACAGAATTAGTAAATTGTAGATTTGTTAAAGGTCATAAAACAGAAAATATTGGAGACTCTCAGCAGGTCAGGCAGCATCTGTGGAAAGAACTAATGTTTCAGGTACGAGGGCCTAAGTCAGAACTGGTGAAGAGGGCTGATGAGGTGTCTTCGACCTGAAAGGTTAACTCCCTCTACAGATGCAACCTGATCTGCTGAATGTTTCTATCATTTCCTGCTTTAATTTCCACCTTCACCACAAGCACTGTGGTCACATTGGAGTCTGAGCACAAGGTCAGCTCCCTGTTGAACAAGAGAAACACGAGTCCGTGTGGGGCAAGAATTACCCCAAGCTCAGAGCCATGAGGATTCCGCCTGGAAATGCAGTGTCCGTAAAATGAGTAACAGCGAGGGTCAAGGTGGGAGTTGTAGTTGATGTGATATACATGGATTTCCAAAAGGTTTAAAGAGCTTTCACACAACAGGCTTGTCATTGAGATCAAAGGCCATAGAACAAAACAGGTTGTTGCAACGTGGTTAGAAAATTGGGAAAACAGAGTGCAGGAGTGAAAGGCTGTTTTTCAGGCTGAAGGAAGGTGTAGAGTGGAGTTCTTCAGGGATTGACTGTTCCCCATGCATTAACTTATACAGGCACTAGTGAACTGGAGTTGTGTGCACAGAGCAGTTCCCAAATTTGCAGCTGACACATTTGGGGACAGTAATGGACTTGGAGATATTGACCAGCTGGTCGAATGGGCGGAGAGGTGGCAGATGAAGTTTAATGCTGTGGGTTGTTTCCTTTCATTGGGAAGGACAAGGAGAGGCAACAACTCACAAAGCTACAGGGATCTGTGTGCAGGGTTCATTGTAGAGCGAGTTGAGAAAGTGCTTAATAAAGAAAATGGGGCAGAGTCATGCAGAGATACAGCAGCGAAACAGGCCCTTCAGCCCATCGAGATTGTGCCAACCATCACCCAGTCACTTACACTAATTCCATCATTTTATTCTCCCCGCACTCCCATTAACTCCCCTCCGGATTCTACCCCTCACCCACACACTGGAGGCAATTAACCTCCCAACCCCCAGATCTTTGGGATGTGGGAGGAAACCAACATGGTCACGGAGAACGTGCAGACTCCACACGGACAGCACGCGAGGTCAGGATCAAAGCCGAGTCCCTGGTGCTCTGCTGTGCCACAGGTAGCTGGGTTTTATTAATGGTGGACAAGGAAGTCCCGATGAACATCTATAAACACCGGTTCAGCCACGTGTGGCAGCTGGCGGCCAGTTCTGTTGCTGCGTTTCAGTGCCACACTCTGCGAAAGATGGGAAGACTTTGGAGAGGGTGTGGAAGAGATTTCCTAAAGATTCCAGGGATGAGGGACTTTAGTTCTGTGGACAGACTGGGGAAGCTGGGGTTCTCCTGGGAAAGGAGGAGAATGGGAGGATCTGGTAGAAGGATTTACAATCACAAAGGGTACAGAAGTTTACTCACAAAATGGAGGTTGACTTGATCAGAAAATTGGTATTGGTTTATTATTGTCACTTGTACCGAGGTACAGTGAAAAACTTGTCTTACAAACCAATCTTACAGGTCAATTCATTACACAGTGCAGTTACATTGAGTTAGTACAGAGTGCATAGTACAGGTAAAAACAATAACAGTAGAGAGTAAAGTGTCACAGCTACAGAGAAAGTGCAGTGCAATAAGGTGCAAGGTCACAACAAGGTAGATCGTGAGGTCAGAGTCCATCTCACTGTATAAGGGAACTGTTCAATAGTCTTATCACAGTGGGGTAGAAGCTGTCCTTAAGTCTGGTGGTACGTGCCCTCAGGCTCCTGTATCTTCTACCCGATGGAAGAGGAGAGAAGAGAGAATGTCCCGGGTGGGTGGGGTCTTTGATTATGCTGGCTGCTACACCAAGGCAGCGAGAGGTATAGACAGAGTCCAGGGAGGGGAGGCTGGTGTCCGTGATGCGCTGGGTTACGTCCACAACTCTCTTTGGTTTCTTGCAGTCCTGGGCAGAGCAGTTGCAGTACCAAGCCGTGATACATCCAGATAGGATGCTTTCTATGGTGATTGCTCCACAGCGTCACCTACTGACTAAACCTGCAAGTGCACCGTTACCGGCAGCTGTTTACATAGGCATTTTCAATGTAAAAATGATGACAGCAGAAAGCGTGTGTGCTTACACAAGACTTCTACAAAGGTAACTAGACCTGATGCTGATATGATTGTTTTTATTAAAAGCTCCCTTCTCTCTCCCAGGTTTTCCATGAGAGTTACTATTTGTATGTGTTCGCTCCGAGCAAAGAGAGTCGGCAGAAGTGGGTGACAGCCCTGAAAGAAGGTGAGCAGGCAGGTTGGAGTGAGCTCAGAGCAGTGTAATGGAGGGGTACGGACCATGTGCAGGTGGATGGGACATCATGGTTGGCACAGGCATGGTGGGCCAAAGGGCCTGTTCCTGTGCTGGACTGTATTCTGTGATGGGTTCATGGGGTTAGTAAGTAAATTGGTGGGGATTGGGGAGAGGGTAGTGGGTGGCGGGTTGGGGAGGGGGTGGTGGGTGGGGGGATTGGGGAGAGGGTTGGAGGGGCTGGTGGGTGGGGAGATTGGGGAGGGGTTGGTGGGTAGGGATTGGGGAGAGGGTGATGGATGGGGGGTTGGGGAGGGGGTGGTGGGTGGGGGGTTAGGGAGGGGCTGGTGGGTGGGGGGATTGGGGAGGGGTTGGTGGGTAGGGATTGGGGAGAGGGTGATGGATGGGGGGGTTGGGGAGGGGGTGGTGGGTGGAGGGGCTGGGGAGAGGGTGGTGGGTGGGGGGATTGGGGAGGGGTTGGTGGGTAGGGATTGGGGAGAGGGTTAGAGAGGGGCTGGTGGGTGGGGAGATTGGGGAGGGGTTGGTGGGTAGGGATTGGGGAGAGGGTGATGGATGGGGGGGTTGGGGAGGGGGTGGTGGGTGGAGGGGCTGGGGAGAGGGTGGTGGGTGGGGGGTTGGGGAGGGACTGGTGGGTGGGGGATTGGGGAGAGGTTGGTGGGTAGGGATTGGGGAGAGGGTGATGGATGGGGGGTTGGGGAAGGGGGTGGTGGGTGGAGGGGCTGGGGAGAGGGTGGTGGATGGGGGGGTTGGGGAGGGGGTGATGGATGGGGGGGCTGGGGAGGGGGTGGTGGATGGGGGGATTGGGGAGGGGGTGGTGGGTGGCGATTGGGGAGGAGGTGGGATCCATACATTGAAGGAAAGGTAACAGTAGTTTTCTCTGTTTAATCCAATACAAAACTGCGCAGAACAGCTCGAGGTGACGTTATCTGAGAATTAGTTCCTGATAAAAGACTGGAGCAGTTCTTCGCCCTGGGGTTAGGGGAGACGGGGAACCCTGGTCTCTGGGTCCGGGTGGAGGTGGTTGGATTTCCAGGTGTGGTCCATCACATTCCATTTATTTTGTCTTTCAGAATCAAAGAACAACAACATCCTGACCAACAAATACCACCCCAACTTCTGGGCAGAGGGACACTGGCTGTGTTGTTCTCAACTCGACAAGCTGGCCATGGGCTGCCAGTTCTATGATCCCAACAGGGACTGTACGTAGAATCTTCTTCCCACCGGTCCACACACCGCTCCAGCCCCTCACCCAGAGCAGATGCATCCCCCTCCCCAACCCCTCGTACCTCACTGCGATGAGACCACAGGGTGAATGTGGGTTCAGTGGGGAGGCAGACAACCCCAGCACAGTCACTGGGTGTGGAATGGCAATGGGCTTCAGTTAACAGACCCTCCTCAGGAGAGGGGCAGCGGGCTGTGGGAGGGGATTCATTGGGTGGGAGATCGGGAGCTAGAGGTGAACGAGTGGAAGCAGCCGAGGAGTTCCGAACAGATAAGTTTTTTTTTCTAACGTTTCGGGGATAGCGGGGACTAACTGTGCAGGCGCGTGACATCAGTTGGTAGTGCGCGAACAGTTTAAGAAGAAGACCGCCATATCCAGCGGGCAGCGTCGGAGCGGGCAGCGGAGTGAGAGGGAGCAGAGTGTTTTGGGCTTTAGCTCAAAGGGCTTGGGCGTAAAGGGGCGAGGCAGGAGTGTAGCTGGTAGGTGAAGGTAAGGTTTACCTGTTATCTGTTATAAATTTTTAAGAAGGATAAGAGCGGGTAGGGAAAGAATTAGTTCAGATGGAGGACATGGTGGTGTGCTGCAGCTGCTTGATGTGGGAGCTAGTGGACCTTGCTGCGGTCCACAATGACCACGTCTGCAGTAAGTGCTTAAGGCTGGAGGAACTTCGGCTCAGAATTGATGAGCTGGAGTTGCAGCTTCAAACACTGCGCAGCATCAGGGAGGGAGAGAGTTATGTAGATACTGTACATCAGGAGACAGTCACCCTCCTTAGAGCAGGTACTTCTGGAGTCCAGGAAGTAGATAGAAGGGTGACTGTCAGGGAGAGAAAAGAAAAAGAAAACGAACAGGTAGACAGTGCAGAGGACCCCAGAGGCTGTTCCCCTCAGTAACAGGTTTGCCGCTTTGGAGGCTGTTGAGGGGGATGACCTGCCGGGGCCCAGCAGCAGTAGCCAGGTCTGTGGCACTGGGACCGGTCCTGCTGCTCAGAAGGTAAGGGAGGAGAAGAGGAAGGCAGTAGTGATAGGGGGCTCGATAGTCAGGGGAACAGACAGGAGGTTCTGTGACAGTGAGCATGAATCCCGGATGGTATGTTGCTTCCCAGGTGCCAGGGTCCGGGATGTCACTGATCAGGTCCACAGGATTCTAGAGCGGGAGGGAGAACAGCCAGAAGTCGTGGTTCATGTTGGTGCCAATGACATAGGTGGGAAGAGGGATGAGGTCCTGAAAAGTGAGTTTAGGGAGCTAGACAGAAGGCTGAAGAACAGGACCTCAAGGGTAGCGATCTCAGGATTGCTGCCAGTGCCACGCGATAGTGAAGGTAGGAATAGGAGGAGATGGCAGTTGAATGCGTGGCTGAGGAGTTGGTGCAGGAGGGAGGGTTTTAGATTTTTGGATCATTGGAATCTCTTCTGGGGAAGGTGGGACCTGTACAGAGAGGATGGGTTACACCCGAACCTGAGGGGGGCCAATATCCTTGCGGCCAGGTTTGCTAGGGTGGTTCGGGAGGGTTTAAGTTAGATTGCGAGGGGGGAAGGGAACCGGAGGAGTAGGTCAGAGGTAGAAGGGGATGGGGAAAAGGCAGATCTGACAGGTAGAGAGGCTATGAGGAAGGAGAAGCAGAGTACAGGCTGTAAAAGTAGTAAGGTGGATGGGCTAAAGTGCATTTACTTAAATGCCAGAAGCATCAGGAATAAGGGAGATGAACTGTGAGCTTGGATAAGTACATGGGACTACGATATTGTGGCTATTACAGAGACATGGCTGACATCAGGGTAGGAATGGATATTGAATATTCCTGGTTTTCAGTGTTTTAAAAGGGATGGGGGGGGGAGAAGAGGAGGAGGGGTGGTGACACTGGTCAGGGACACGGTTACAGCTGCAGAAAGGGTGGATAATGTAGAAGGATCCTCTCTAGAGTCAATATGGGTGGAAGTTAGGAACAAGAAAGGAGCAGTTACTCTACTGGGAATATTCTATAGGACCCCCAGTAATAGTAGGGATACTGAGGAGCAGATTGGGAGGCAGATTTTGGAAAGATGCAAAAATAACAGGGTTATTGTCGTGGGAGACTCCAACTTCCCAAATATTGATTGGCACCTGCTTAGTGCCAAAGGTTTAGACGGGGCAGAGTTTGTTCAGTGTGTCCAGGACGGATTCCTGTCACAGTATGTTGACAGGCCGACTAGAGGGGATGCCATATTAGATCTAGTTTTAGGTAATGAACCAGGTCAGGTGACAGATCTATCAGTGGGTGAGCATTTGGGGGACAGTGACCATTGCTCCCTAACCTTTAGCATTGTCATGGACAGGGATAGGAGCAAAGAGAACGGGAAGGTATTGAATTGGGGAAAGGCAAATTATGAGGCTATAAGGCTAGAACTTGGGAGTGTAAATTGGGATGACATTTTTGAAGGGAAATGTACTATGGAGATGTGGTCGTTGTTCAGGGATCTCTTGCAGGATGTTAGGGATAAATTTGTCCCGGTGAGGCAGAGAAGGAATGGCAGGGTGAAGGAACCGTGGGTGACGAGAGAGGTGGAACAACTAGTTAGGAAGAAGAAGGCAGCATACATAAGGTATAAGCAGCAAGGATCAGATAGGTCTTGTGAGGAATAGAGAGTAGCAAGGAAGGAACTGAAGAAGGGGCTGAGGAGACCAAGAAGGGGACATGAAAAGGCTTTGGCGAGTAGGGTTAAGGAGAATCCTAAGGCTTTTTACTTGTACGTGAAGGGCAGAAGGATGGCGAGAGTAAAGGTGGGTCTGATTAAAGGCAAAGGTGGGAAGATGTGCCTGGAAGCTGTGGAAGTGGGTGAGGTTCTCAATGAATACTTCTCTTCAGTATTCACCAAGGAGAGGGGCCTTGATGACGCTGAGGACAGTGTTGGTGAGGTTAATGTTCTAGAGTATGTAGATATCAAGAGAGAGGATGTGTTGGAGTTGTTAGAAAATATTAGGACAGATAAGTCCCCGGGGCCTGACAGAATATTCCCCAGGCTGCTTCGTGAGGCGAGAGAGGAGATTGCTGAACCGTTGGCTAGGATCTTTGTGTCCACGGGGATGATACAGGAGGATTGGAGGGTGGTGAATGTTGTCCCCTTATTCAAAAAAGGTAGTAGGGATAGTCCAGGGAATTACAGACCAGTGAGCCTTACGTCTGTGGTGGGCAAGTTGTTGGAAAGGATTCTAAGAGATAGGACCTATGAGCATTTAGAGAATCATGGACTGATTAGGGACAGCCAGCATGGCTTTGTGAAGGGAAGATCTTGCCTCACAAGCCTGATAGGGTTCTTTGAGGAGGTGACCAGGAAGACTGATGAGGGTAGTGCAGTGGATGTGGTCTACGTGGATTTTAGTAAGGCGTTTGACAAGGTTCTGCATGGTAGGCTTCTTCAGAAGGTGAGAGGCCAAGGGATCCGGAGAAGCTTGGCCGTGTGGATTCAAAATTGGCTTGCCTGTAGAAAGCAGAGGGTTGTGGTGGAGGGAGTGCATTTGGATTGGAGGGCTGTGACTAGTGGAGTCCCACAGGGATCGAGAGGAGGAGGATGAGGCGAGACATGATAGAGGTGTACAAAATATTAAGAGGAATAGATAGACAGCCAGCGCCTCTTTCCCAGGGCACCAATGCTCAATACAAGAGGGTTAGGCTTTAAGGTAATGGGTGGGAAGTTCAAGGGAGATGTCAGAGGGAGGTTTTTCACCCAGAGGGTGGTGGGTGCATGGAATGCGCTGCCTGGGACAGTGGTGGAGGCTGATACGTTGGTCAAGAGATTGTTAGATAAGCATATGGAGGAATTTAAAATAGGGGGATATATGGGAGGAAGGGGTTAGATAGTCTTAGGCGAGGTTTGAAGGTCGGCACAACATGGTGGGCCGAAGGGCCTGTATTGTGCTGTATTGTTCTAGGGTTCTATGAGAGTTGGTGACAGGGGTGTCCGTGGGCTGTGGTAGGGGATTCAGTGGGTGGGGGGAGTCGGTGATGGGGGAGCGTGTCCATGGGCTGTGGGAGGGGATTCTTCTGAACTTGAGCAGATACAAGCATCGCCTGTGCAACCTTTCCTCAGAATACCCACCCACCCACTGCAGGTACCTCAGGTCTAGTCAACCTTGCCTGAATAAGGAGACCGGCACTGTCCACAGTGTTCCTGACGTGGTCTCACCAACACCCTGTAGAACAGAAGAACAACCTCTTTTCTTGTGTACTCAGCTGCTTCACAATAAGCAACAACGTTCTGTTTACTTCCCTAATTACTTGTGGTTCCCACATTTTGTGAATTGTGAACTTGGACACTCAGAGTTTACAATCCCTCACCCGTTCGATAATGTGCAATGCCCCCAACATTACAAATGCCTGATGTCTCCTTTCCTGCCCTTTGCAGCCAAGAAGCCACTTCCACCGACTCCGGTATTGAGCAAGGTGAGCCTGCTACATTTCCCCCCCTCCCTGGTTTACTCTGGGCGCCCTGATTTACTCTGGGGCCCCTCGATTTACTCTGGGCCACGGGTTTATTCTGGGCCTCCCTGATTTACTCTGGGCTTCTGGTTTACTCTGGCACTTTAACCTCTGTGCACAGTGGAAGCCGCTGCCCCCGGAGCCCCTGGAGATGGATCTGAACACAGTGGTGGTGGCGCTGTATGATTTCCACAGCCGGAACGTGCAGGACCTGTCGCTGGTGAAGAACGAGGAGTACGTCATCGTGGACAAGAACGATGCCAACTGGTGGCAGGCGCGCAATAAAAACGGGTACGGCCGATCTCCACGGAGCTGGGTAGACCCGGGCTACTCTGGCCTTCTGCTCTGTGCCAGTGTTTCTGCTTCTCGCCAGTCTCCCCCCACCACCTCCCCCCACCCTCCATCCTCACCCCCACCCTCCATCCCCCCATCTCCCCCCCCACCACCTGCCATCTCCCCCACCCCCAGCCCTCACACATTTATCCAGCAATAGATCGGCTCCAGATCTGGGCGGACAACTGGCAGCGTCTGATCCGGGCAGTGTGAGGTGTTGTACTTTGGGAGATTAAACGTAGAGGGAAAGTGTACAGTACATGACAGGACCCTTGGGTGCGGTGATGTACAGAGGATCTCAGGGTCCAAGTCAACAGCTCCCTGAAAGTGGCCACACAAGTAGACAGGGTGGTAAAGAAGGCGTATGGCACGCTTGCCTTCGTCGGTCGGTGCGTTGGGTATAAGAGTCAGGAAGTCATGTTGCAGCTCTATAAAACTTTGGTTAGGCCGCACTTGGAGTGTTGTGTGCAGTTACAGGAAGGATGTGGGGGCTTTGGAGAGGGTGCAGGAGAGGTTCACCAGGATGCTGCCTGGATTAGAGGGCATGGGCTATGTGGAGAGGTTGGACAAACTTGGGCTATTCTTTAATTGTGTCTATCCTACAGCGGGGTGACCAAAATTGAACACAATATTGCAATGTGGCCTCACCACCAACATCCCAACTCCTATACTCGGTGCCCTGACTGATGAAGGCCATAGAACACTACAGCACAGAAAACAGGCCATTCAGCCCTTCTAGTCTGTGCCGAAACGTTATCCCACTAGTCCCATTTACCTGCACCCAGTCCATAACCCTCCAGACCTCTCCTGTCCTTGTATTTATCCAATTTATTCTTAAAACTCAAGAGTGAGCCCGCATTTACTACATCAGATGGCAGCCCGTTCCACACTCCCACCACTCTGAGTGAAGAAGTTCCCCCTAATGTTCCCCCTAAACCTTTCCCCTTTCACCCTAAAGCCATGTCCTCTCGTACTTGTCTCTCCTAATCTAGGTGGAAAGAACCTATTTGCATTAACTCTGTCTATGCCCCTCATCATTTTGTAAACCTCTATCAAATCTCCCCTCATTCTTTTCCACTCCAAGGAATAAAGTCCTAACATGCTCAATCTTTCCCTGTAACTCAACTCCTGAAGACCCGGCAACATTCTAGTAAATCTCCTCTGCACTCTTTCAATCTTACTGACATCCTTCCTGTAGTTCGGCGACCAGAACTGCACACAATACTCCAAATTTGGCCTCACCAATGTCTTATACAACCTCACCATAACGTCCCAACTCCTATACTCAATACTTTGATTTATGAATGCCAGGATGCCAAAAGCCTTCTTTACAACCCTGTCTACCTGTGAAGCCACTTTCAGGGAACCGTGTACCTGCACCCCTGGGTCTGTCTGACAATGAGCATTCAGCCCAAGAATGTCTGTTATTGTTTCTTTAATGACGTTAGTTTATTTTCTTGGCCCATTGTCTAACAATTTTGTGTAAAAAAACCTCTCTCCTGAGCCAGAGGGCCCTGGTGCTGGGTCTGAGGACAGGAACAGCCTCAACGTTTGTCCCTGAGCACCATTCCGTGAATTGTGAGCATTGACCGTCACCTGAGCAGTTGTTGCCATTACTGCAGCTGGATTCCCAGGGAGTCAGATGTGGGGAACAGCGGGGATACCGGGGCGTGCCGATGTACTGGTGTCTTTCCTGTGGCCAGGCCCAGGGTGAATTCCAAAGGGGAGCATCAGCAGGCCTATCCCTGGCCAAGTAGAGTCGCAGTATTGAGCCCAGCTGCAAAGGAGGAGGCCAGCTGTTGTCCGTGCCAGCCCAAGTGCCATCAGTCCCATCCCTGCAGATTATTCTCTCTCCGTCGAGTTCCTCCAGAAAGCACCGTCTGTCACAACATTGCCTTGGTGGGAGGAGCCAGTGGGTAGTGGAGGAGGGTTGTTTTTACACTGGAGGCCCGTGACCAGCGGCGTGCCGCAGGGATCGGTGCTGGCTCCTCTCTTGTTTGCCGTCTAACTCGGACAAGTGCACAGTGATGCAGTTTGAGGGATTAAACCAGGACAGAACTTACACAGTGAGTGGCAGGGTCCTGGGTTGTAGAACAGAGAGACCCAGGGGTGCAGGTACATGGTTCCCTGAAAGTGGAGACATAGGTAGACGAGGGCGGTGAAGAAGGCGTTTGGCGCGCTGGCCTTCATCTGTCAGGGCACTGAGTACAGGAGTTGGGACGTCATGTTACAGCTGTACAAGTCATTGGTGAGACCACTCTTGGACTGTTGTCAGCAGTTCTGGTTGCCCAGCTATGGGAAAGATGTGATTAAGTTGGAAAGGGTGGGGAAAGGGTGGAGAAACGATTCACCAGGATGTTGCCGGGACTGGAGGGCTGGAGTTATAAGGAGAGGCTGGACAGGCTGGAACTGTTTTCTCTGGAGTGAAGGAGGCCGAGGGGTGTCCTTATAGACGTTTATAAAATCATGAGGTGGATGGTCACAGTCTTTTCCCCAGGGTGGGGGAGTCTAACACAAGAGGGCACAGGTTTATGGTGAGAGGGGAAAGATTTAGAGGGGACCTGAGGGGCAACTTTTTCACACTTTGTGGTGGGTGTGTGGAACGAGCTGCCAGAGGAAGTGGGTGAGGCAGGTACAGTTACATTTAACAGACACTCGGACAGGTACAGGGAAGGGAAAGGCCTAGAGGGATATGGGCCAAACACGGGCAAATGGGACTGGCTTAGATGGGCACAGTGTTCGGCAGGGACCAGTTGGGCTGAAGGGCCTGTCTCCGTGCTGTGTGACTCTGAGACTCTCTTCCTGTTCCCCTCAGAGCTGCTGAACCCCAGGCCACAGACGCCTCCTCACACCCTCCTCATGGCCTTCACCCTTTGCCCTGAACCACTGCCCCTCGGTCCTCGAAGCCCCCACTCACGGCAGCAGCTTCCCTGTCGAGACCCGTCCCAGTTGGGCAGGATTCCAGCAAACCTCCTCTCAGTCTCTGAGCTCTGGGAAGAACCACGTCCTCTCCACGTACCCCAGGACACTGAGCAGGGATTCCCTCATCCCCCATCAGGAAACCCCAGCCCGTTACAGACCCCCTCTCCCCGCCCCACCCTCCACCCCCACATCCCCTGAACCGAGCTCTGATCCCTGGGCAGTTCTAGGGAGGGCATTAATCTCTGAGCAGTCGGGAGGAGGGGGCGAGGGGTGAGGGGTGTTGGAAGGAGGGGGCGAGGGGTGTTGGGAGGAGGGGGCGAGGGGTGTTGGTAAAAGGATGTTGGGGGAAGGGTGTGGAGCAGGGAAGGGACACGGTAGGTGGAGGTGAGGACGGGGTGTTGGGAGGGAGGGGGAGGAGCTGGCTGTGGGGGTGGAGTAGGTGGGAAGGGAAAAGGAGAGTGGGACAGAATGGGGAGGGGGAAGGGGAGAGAAGGGGTTGGGGAGGGGGCGGGAGGAGAGGGAGAGGGGGAGGGGGGCAAGAAGGGGTTGGGGGGAGGAGGGGGTGATTGGGAGCAGGGAGCAGACATGGTCCAGGCACTGACGTCTCTCTGCACCCTCTGGCAGGCAGACCGGTTACGTCCCCAGCAGCTACGTGGTGGAGAAGACCCCCGACAACCTGCAGGCCTACGAGTAAGGAGCCTCTGTCATGGCGGCTGGCGTTTCCCCACGGTCACCGGACATGGGTTGGAGAGGTCACCCAGTCACCTCCCTGACACTTGACCCTGGGGTTCAGTGACCCCTTCCCTCAGGACCAGGGTATCTGCAGATCGTTCCCAATCCCCCTCCAGCCCAGACCACACAGTGCAGTGGTCAGATCGGGTGGGGAGGACCCTCCCATCCTCCCCCAGGGTCAGGGTGGGGGTGGGGATGTTCCCAGGACTCTTGAGGTGGAGTTGTGGGAACCGAGGGATGTGGGAGATGACCTCAGGACCAGCCCGGGTCTCACTGAATGGCAGGGCATCCTCGAGAGGCCGAATGACCTCCTCCTGCTGGGCTTTCCCCGCGACACTTGGAACGCTGGGGGCCTGGGGCACTGGGGGAGGGTGGTGAAGCAGCAAGGAATTCCCGGGATGGGCCCCACACACACTGACACCGCACTAATGTCGGCTCCTTCTACAGGTGGTACAACAAGAACATTCCCCGCAACAAGGCCGAGCAACTGCTTCAGAAGGAGGTGAGTAGTCCAAGGGGCTGCCCCACCCTGCCCCTGCCCCAGGGGCTTGGCTCCTGATCACTGGGAGCCCACTGCCCATCCCACAGTGTGGGGAGGATGCACTTTCCGGGTGGGAGGGGTGCAATCTGCGGCCCAACCCTTGTGGGCCTCAGGGAAGGGTAGGATTATGGGCCAAACATGGGGAAATGAGATCAGCTGAGATGGGAATCTTGGTTGGCACAGACCAGTGGGGCCGAAGGGCCAGTCTCCGTGCTGTGTTAGCTGTAGGCCCAGACAGTAATCAAAGCAGGTTTTAACTCACTGGAGGACAACAGTTTTAACTGATTCATGGGCACTGGGTGGCACAGGGGTGCAGCGGTGCTCGGTGGTGCAGCAGGTAGTGCTGCTGTCTCCCAGCTCCAGTGACCCGGGTTCGATCCCGATCTCCGGCACTGTCTGTGTGGAGTTTGCACGTTCTCCCTGTGACCACGTGGGTTCCCCCTGGGTGCTCCGGTTTCCTCCCACATCATGAGGGGCATGTTTTTTACTGAGAGAGTGGTGGGTGTCTGGAATGCGTTGTCTGATAGGGTGGTGGAGGCAAATTCATTGGGGGCTTTTAGGGTTTGGATGGGCACATGAATGAGGGATGTGGGCATTCTGTAGGTAGGAGGGAATAGCTATGTCAGCACAACATTGTGAGCCAAAGGGCCTGTTCTGTGTTCTGGCTAAAGCAGTGTCATCAATAAATAACGCCCTGCGACAGCACATCTCGCTGGTGTTCATACTGCAGCCTTTGGAAGGGGCAGCCTCAGCTGTGGGAGTGTCTGACTGTGTGAGTCTGTCCTCTGTTTCAGGATAAACAAGGAGCGTTCATGGTGAGGGATTCGCGGCAGGCTGGAACGTACACCGTCTCCGTGTTCACCAAAGCCAGCAGGTGAGCAATGTTGGATCAGCCTCTGTAACCCGGCACTCCCAGAGAGCACGGCTGGGGGAGGGGACCAGACACCCCTGGGACAGTCTGAGAGCAGGGAGACAATCAGCAGAACCTGAGCAGGAGATGAAAGGGTACGGAGGGAGAGAGAGCCAAGGGATAGAGTCACAGAGCAATACAGCACGGATACAGGCCCTTCCACCCAACCAGTCCATGCCGACCACGGCGCCCACCCAGCTAGTCCCAATTTCCTGCGTTCGGCCCATATCCCTCCAAGCCCCGTCCCTCCATGTACCTGTCCAAGTGCTTCTTAAATGATCCTGTTGTACCTGCCTCACCCACTTCCTCTGGCAGCTTGTTCCATACACTCACCACCCTCTGCGTGAAAACATTGCCCCTCAGGTCCCTTTTAAACCTTTCCCCTCTCACCCTAAACCTGTGCCCTCTAGTTTTAGGCTCCCCTACCCTGGGGAAACGACTGTTACCGTCCACCTTATCGATGCCCCTCATGATTTTATAAACCTCTATAAGGTCACCCCTCAGCCTCCTTCACTCCAGGGAAAACAGTCCCAGCCTAACCAGTGTCTCCCCATAACTCCAGCCCTCCAGTCCTGGGAACATCCCTGGGAATCTTTCCTGCCCCCTCTCCAGCTTAGTCACATCCTTCCTGTAGTGTGGCAGCCAGAACTGCTCACAGTGCTCCAGGGGTGGTCTTACCAAAGTCCTTTATACCTGTCACATCACGCACCGACTCCTGTACTCAGTGCCCCGTCTGATGAATGCAAACATGCTGAACACCTTCGTCACTGTGTCTGCTTGTGTCACTGCTTTCAGGAAGCTATGTACATGTATCCCTGGGTCTCCCTGTTCTACAACACTCCCCAGGGCCCTACCGTTCACTGTGTGAGTCCCGTCCTGGTTTAACTTCCCAAAATGCAGCACCTCACACTTGTCCAAGTTAAACTCCATCTGCCACCCCTCTGCCCACTTCCCCAGTTGACCCAGGTCCTGCTGTAACCTGAGACAACCTTCCCCACTGTCCACCACACCACCAATTCTGGGGTCATCCACAAACTTACTAACCACAGCACCTACAATTCTCATCCAAACCGTTAATATAGATGACAAACAACAGGGGCCCAGCACCGACCCCTGAGGCACACCACTGGCACAGGCCTCCAAACTGAAAAGCAACTCTCCACTAATGCCCACCAAGCCAATTTTATGTCCAATTTGCCATCTCACCCTGGATCCCATGTGATCTCACCTTCCGGACCAGCCTGTCATGGGGGACCTTGTCAAAGGCTTTGCTAAGGTCCATGTTGACAACGTCCACCAACCTGCCCTCGTCAACCCTCTTGGTCGCATCTTCAAAACTCACTCAAATTCCTGAGACACGATTTCCCACACACAAAGCCACACTGACTGTCCCTAATCAGTCTTTGCCTTTCCAAATGCAAATAGATCCTATCCCTCAGAATCCCCTCCAGTAACGTTCCCCCCCACTGATGTTGGGCTCACCGGTCGGTAGTTCCCCAGCTTGCCCTTGCTGCCCTTCTTAAATAGAGGCCCAACATTTGCCACCCTCCACTCTTCCGGTACCTCACCAGTGGCTAACGATGAAACAATAATCTCTGTTGGGGCCCCAGGAATTTCTTCCCACAACATCCAGGGACACATTTCATCAGGCTCCAGGTATTTATCCGCCTTTATAGTTCAAGACCACAAATTCCTCCTCCTTTGTAATGTCAGACTGTGTCAGGACATCACTGCTCTGCCCTGAGGTCACCGGCTTCCATCTCCCTCTCCGCAGTATTGGCCAAGGGTGTCCCACCCGAAACGATTCCTCTGTTCCTCTCCCCACAGATACGCCTGACCTGCCGAGCGTTTCCGGCAGTCTCTATGTTCTGGTATCATCACACACCAGGTGTAGTAACCTCAGTAATGGCGTGTGTACACACACGCACACGCATGACTCACCCACACTTTGCATATGTGTTGTCCCCTGGACGCGCTGTCCCCTGGATGTGTTGAGCTTCCTGAGAGTTGGAGCTACAAACATCCAGGCAAGTGGGGATGTTCTACAACACCAGGCACCTGCCTTGTCGGTGGGTAAAAGACCTTGGGATATTGTCACACACCACGGGGTCCACAGCCTCTGACCTGCCCCTGCAGCCAGAGTACTTCTGTGGCTGGTCCGTGGTGACGCCCAGGGTGTGGCTGGTCCGTGGTGACCCCCCCCAGGTGTGGCAGGTCTGTGGGGGACCCCCAGGGTGTGGATGGTCAGTGGCGACCTCCAGGGTGTGGCTGGTCAATGGTGAACCCCAGGGTGTGGCAGGTCAGTGGTGAACCCCAGGGTGTGGCAGGTCAGTGGGGGACCCACAGGGTGTGGCAGATCAGTGGTGAACCCCGGGGTGTGGCAGGTCAGTGGGGGACCCCCAGGGTGTGGATGGTCAGTGGTGACCCCCAGGGTGTGGATGATCCGTGGTGACCCCCACGGTGTGGATGGTCAGTGGTGACCCCCAGGGTGTGGATGGTGGGGGACCCAGCAATGGGAATGCCAGGGGAGGTGGACAGTGAGTCGAACAGGAGTGACTCTCCTCTCAGTCACTCTGCCCAGCAGTTACTCCTGTTGAGAAGCACAGGGTGTGTCCAGAGAGCCTCAACCCAGAGAGTCTCCACTCAAGACTGTCTGAACCTTTGTCTCACCTCTGACAGTGACTGCAGCGCTGGGGTCAAGCATTACCACATCAAAGAAATCACGGACACCCACAAACGTTACTACCTGGCCGAGAAACACGTCTTCGATTCCATTCCCGAGCTCATCAACTACCATCAACACAACGCAGCAGGTACGTCCCCACACACGCTGGCCGGCTCTCTGTGTCCTGGGTAACCGAGCGAGCACAGCTCTCCACCAGTCGTCCGCCTTCCCCCTCCCCACCTCCATCCCCTCCCCTTCCCTCCCCTTCCCTCCCCTCCCCACCCCCATCCCCTCCCCTCCCCTCCCCTCCCCTCCCCTCCTCCATCCCCTCCCCACCCCTCCCCTCCCCTCTCCTCCCCTCCCCTCCCCTCTCCTCCCCACCACCATACCCTCCCCTCCCCACCACCATCCCCTCCCCTCCCCACCTCCTCCCCAACCCCTCCCCAACCCCTCCCTTCCCCTCCCATCCCCACCTCCATCCCCTCCCCCCTCCCTACCTCCATCTGACCCCCACTCTCTGGGCGTCTCTGGGGTGGCAGTGCAGAGCCCTGGGGGTGGTGTGTGGGATGAGCCATTCGGCCCCTCTCTCCTGGGCTGACCCTCCAGTTGTCCAGTGGGCGGCCAATATTCCTGGCCATTCCCGTTGAAAGTGCTGGGGGTTTCTGTCTCATTTCACCTTTCTGGCCGGTGAGCTTCAGAGCCCACTCCCCTCTGAGTGGAATAAACTTCCCTCCCATCCTTGAACAAATTAATTAAACCCATTCCCTCTCTGCCGAGGGAACTGCGCCTTCCTGTTCACCTGACCAGACGTCTCATATCCTGATGCATCTTCACTGAGCCAGAGAGGGTGCAGGAAAGGTTCACGGGGATGTTCCTGGGACTGGAGGGCTTGAGTTAAGGGGAGAGGCTGGGACTGTTCTCCCTGGAGTGACAGAGGCTGAGGGGTGACCTGTTAGAGGTTTGTAAAATCATGAGGGACGTAGATTAGATAGATAGTCAAAATCCTTTTCCCAGAGTAGAGGGCACAGGGTTAAGGTGAGAGGGGAAAGGATTGAAGGGGACCTGAGGGGCAAGTTTTTCCCACAGAGGGAGGTGGGTGTGTGGAACGAGCTGGTAGAGTTACCGTGCTTAAGAGACATTTGGACAGGTACATGGATAGGAAGGGTTCAGAGGGATAGGGACCAAACACGGGCAACTCTTAGGTAGCCACATGAATGATAGAGAAATGGGGGGCTATGTGGGAGGGAAGGGTTAGATAGATCCTGGAGCAGGATAAAATGTCGGCACAACATTGTGGTGTAGTGTTCTATGTTCTAACTGGGACTGGCTCGGGTGGGTGCTGTGGTTGGCATGGACTAGATGGGCCGAAGTGCCTGTTTCTGTGCTCTGTGGTTCTAAATCTCCCTTCAGTTTCTAAGGAAAGCAGGTCCAAGCCAGAGGAACTTTCCCTGTAACTACAGTTTCAGCCCTGGCACCGTCCTCCTGTGTGATCGCAGCCTCTGCAGAGGCCTCTCATCCTTGTAGGATTCCCACTTTCCTGTTCACTCCCCACAGCCCCTCGGAAGCTCCCACTGACTCTACTGCCCCTGCCCTCTGTCCGTGTGTCATGGACACAGTGGCCGACGAGTGGTGGTTGCTTTAGTCTGGTAAATACTTGTGACGTTCAGGTGTTGCTGTCTCACCCGCATCAGTAATAACTGCAAAATACAGAGTGTGAAGGCTGCGCCTCGTCCACGGCACGGACTGCTCCTCCTCGGTAGGAGTAGGGACCACCCCGTCTGTTGAATGTTGCTCTCGGGATGTTGATTGACAGGGTTCTTGCTTGTTGCAGGTCTAGTCACACGCTTGAGGTACCCTGTGTCATCCTGGAGGGAAACAGCCCCCTCGACGGCAGGATTCAGTTACGGTAAATGGGTTCGCTTTCTAGTGCATAGAGTATAGAGGATTCCCATCAATAACAGAGAACACTGGGACCTCAACAGGTCAGGCGGCATCTGTGGAGGCAGGATCAGAGCTAATGTTTCTGGTCAAAGATTTGGCAGATTTTCAGCGGGTTTCCCCCTCTGTGCCTGGGACGAGTCGCTGTGATCAGCATTTCCAGCTGACTGCAAGATCTACAACAACAACTTGCATTCACGTGGCACCGTAAGGCCATAACACACGCCCGAGGACCCACAGAAGCAAAACTCAGACAAGATGTGACATTGGGACAGCTGACCAGGGAGGAGGTTTCACAGGCAGGGGCTGAGGGAGGGAGTTCCAGAGCTCGGCACTCATCAGCTGAAAGGAGCCGGTGAGGGTCAGTGAGCGGTGCAGTGGGACTTGGTGGGAGGTGTTTATACGGAGGGTGGGATGTTGGGGGTCTGGCTGGGATACTGTGGGATTGGGAGACCCTGTGGATGGTGTTGGCTCTGGGTGGGGCGCGGGAGGGCGGGGCCGGGTGGTTCTGTAGGTCACTACCAGCAGCTGAAAGTGTTTGGTGTCTGCTGTGTGTCAGGGGCCTGGGAGATCACAGCCACTGCTCTGACCTTCATGGAGGAGGTGGGCTGTGGTCAGTTCGGAGTGGTGCACATGGGCTACTGGAACAACAGGTACAAGGTGGCCATCAAGATGATCCGCGAAGGAGCCATGTCAGAGGAGGACTTCATCGAGGAGGCTCAGATCATGATGTGAGTTACTGAGGGGGTGGCTTCAACCTCCCACCTTGCCCGAGGGAGTGGCCCTGGGGAGGGAGAGTGATGGAGTGCAGTCACACACTGTGTTATCCAAGGGACCTCGTTCCTGAAGCAGGGCAACATCCGCAGAGGAACACTGACATCTGGCTACATCTGGCCACAGGCACTGACATCTGGCCACAGGCGCTGACATCTGGCTACATCTGGCCACAGGCACTGGCATCTGGCCACAGGCGCTGACATCTGGCTACATCTGGCCACAGGCACTGACATCTGGCCACAGGCACTGGCATCTGGCCACAGGTGCTGGCATCTGGCCACAGGTGCTGGCATCTGGCCACAGGTGCTGACATCTGGCTACATCTGGCCACAGGCACTATCTGGCCACAGGCACTGGCATCTGGCCACAGGCGCTGACATCTGGCTACATCTGGCCACAGGCACTGGCATCTGGCCACAGGCACTGACATCTGGCCACTGTACAGACACAGTGTTGGTCTGGACACAGTTATAGAGGGCCAACATTGTGTCCGTCTGTCCAATTCCTGCACCTCCCCCCCACCCCCTGCTGCCTCCCCCCCCGCCATCAATCCAAATGCAGACGTCTCCCCAGCACCTGGCAGGACAGGGTCGAGGTTTGTTGGTCGGAGCTGGTGGTTCATAAATTGGCTGCTGTGTTTCTGACATTACACCGTAACCACTGTCCTGGAGTATCTCAGCGGCTGTGTGCACTCGGGATGCCCTGTGACGTTGTGACATTGGTCTCTTTGCTGCAGGAAGCTGTCTCACGAGAAGCTGGTGCAGTTGTACGGCGTCTGCACCCAGGGCAGCCCCATCTACCTGGTCTTTGAGTACATGGAGCACGGCTGCCTGTCAGAGTACCTCAGGAACAACCGCGGATCCTTCAGCCGACAGACGCTGCTGGGAATGTGCCAGGACGTGTGCGAGGGGATGGAATACCTGGAGTGCAACAAATTCATCCACAGGGACCTGGTAACAGCTTCTCCTCTGCCTTCCATCACAGCAGCCTCTTGGCAGGGAGGTTGTGTTGGTGAATGTCTGGCCCACTTCTAGGGGGATCGAGCTGAGGCTCCTTGGGTGTCTGGATTGGAGCCATTCGGTTACAGGGAGAGATTGGATGGGCTGAGGGGAGGCGGCAGGGGGTGGGGACCTGACCCAACTATGAGGGGGACACATGGGGAGATGGTCAGAACAGATGGGGGGAGTTCACTGGATGAAGTGGAGGGTTGAGTGGCTTCATTATAGAGACACAGGTCCTCCCCAGGTCACCCACACCCGAATCACCTACAGTCCGTACAGACGAGCAAGCGTTTGGGAGACCGGTGGGATGGATTTGCCGGCTGCTGTGGGTATGCAGAGATCGTCTGCGGGGTGGGAGCTGGGCTGGTGGCTCTGGTGAACGGTTGGGGTCACTGGACACGTTCTGTCTTCAGACAGCATGGATAAACAAACCAGTCCTTTATTCCACACAGAACACAGACGTTACTGAGTGTCGAGAATGGTTTCCCTGCAACAACAATATCACTGTCCTGCAGAGAAGTCTGAACAGTTGAGTTAAACACCCGGTTTAACTGCATTTACACTGATCCCATTTTATTCTCCCCCCACATCCCACCCCTCACCCGCACACTGGGGGCGATTTACAGTGGCCAATTACCCCACCGACCCGCATGTTGTTGGGATGTGGGAGGAAACCGGAGCACCCAGGGGAAACCCAGGCGGTCACAGGGAGAACGTGCAAACTCCACACAGACAGCGCCGGAGGTCAGGATCGAACCCGGGTCTCTGGGGCTGTGAGGCAGCAACACTACCCGCCGCACTGCCCAGTTTACCTGTGTCTACTGTTTCCCATCCTCTGTTCGAGACTGCTGGGTGTGAGTGTCACAGTGTTGGGGAACTAGGGTTGTGAAGGGAGTGCAGTGTGGAGAACTGTAACCTCCGTCTGCTAATCTTTACAGGCAGCACGGAACTGTTTGATTGGAGATTCGCTCATAATTAAAGTGTCTGATTTTGGGATGACAAGGTGAGGATATGTTCACAGTGAGTAACTTATTCTTGCAGTACGGTGATATGATGGTAAATAATACTCTGAAATAAGGCACAGAATTCAGGGAATGCTCAGCAGGTCAGGCAGCATCTGTGGAGAACAGCAGAGTCAACATCCCAGTTCAATGGTCCTTAACAGACCTGCACCCAGAGGGTGAGGCTCAACTGGGCAAACGTGTCAGAGAAAGAGACTCTGTGGAGAGAGGTGCAGCACAGAAACAGGCCCTTCAGCCCACTGAGTCTGTGCCGACCAGCACACACCCACTTACACTGATCTTACCCTACCCTGTTGTATCTCCCCTTCCCCCAGACTCCACCTCTCACCCACACACTGGGAGCAATTTACAGTGACCCATTAACCCACCGACCTGCACATCTTTGTGATGTGAGAGTGAACCGGAGCACCCAAGGGAAACCCAGGTGGTCACGGAGAGCGTGCAAACTCCACACAGGCAGCGCCCCAGGTCGGGATCGAACCGGGGTCTCTGGGGCTGTGAGATGGCCACTGGGCCACCCCTGAAGTGACTTTATGGTGTCGGTTTCTGTCTCACGGGCTGACGTTCTAGACAAGGCTGCTGGGTGGTGTGGAATATAACGGGGAAAAGACTAGGACATGTTTCCCTGGAGACTCAGGCTCCGAGGGGTGACATCAAGGTCAATAAAATCATAAGGGGCACATATTAGGTGGATCTTGTGTAGGGGAGTCTACAGGGCACGGGTTTAAGGTGAGTGGGAGTGTAATGGAAAGGGACCTGAGGGGCAGGGTTTTGACCCAGAGGGGGGTGGGTGTGGGTGCCAGAGGCAGTGGTGGAGGTGGGTACAGTTACGGCTTTAGACGGGTACACGGGTAGGAAAGGTTGGAGGGACATGGGCAAAAGGCAGGCGAACGGGACCAGTTCATGGTGGGCCCCTCTGCTGGCATGGATGGGTTGGGCCAAAGGGCCTGTTTCCTTGCTGTGTTACTCCGTGACTTGAAGCAGCTGCAGGCAGGAGAGATCTGCCATCCCACACCCGAGGCGGAGGTTTGTGGGCTCTCCCTCGCTCCAGCACAAGGATCCAGTGCAGGCCTGACAGAGTGCAGCAGTGTCACAGGGGCTGTGCCCCAGGTGAGGTGTGAAACCAGGACCTGGCCGCCCTTCCAGTACCAGAACACAAGGCCATTCCTTCAGAGCGTCGTGGCAGTGTTCATGCTGT
The DNA here is from genome assembly GCF_009764475.1 of Pristis pectinata. Taxonomy (NCBI): domain Eukaryota; kingdom Metazoa; phylum Chordata; class Chondrichthyes; order Rhinopristiformes; family Pristidae; genus Pristis; species Pristis pectinata. The sequence goes on along the minus strand of NC_067408.1, from coordinate 1,142,399 downwards.
CCTACAGTCAGTATCTGCCTCACTGGCTGCTGTGGGATCTTGCTGTGCTCAGATTGGCTGCCTGTTTCCCACACGTGTCCGCCGTTGGGAAGGGAGATGGGAGTACTCCCCCTGCCAGTGGTGGCCTGTTTCTCTCCCTCACTCTCTGTCTGGTTGAAGGTTTGTCCTGGATGATCAGTACACCAGCTCCTCCGGCTCCAAGTTCCCGGTCAAGTGGTCGGCTCCTGAAGTTTTCCGATATTCCAAGTTCAGCAGCAAGTCTGACGTCTGGTCGTTTGGTGAGAACCTCTCTGATCCAGGCCAGGAGGGAGTTACGTGCAGCCTCAGCAGTGGGTCAAGCTCCAGTGGGGGAGGGTGAGATGTGGACTGGGGGAGGGGGGAGGGACGAGGAGGGGGGTGTAGGGAGGGGAGTGGGTGAGGTGAGGAGGGGTGAGGGAGTGGGGAGGGAGGAGTGTGGGAATGGGGGTGGGGGAGGAACGGTGTGGGGGAAGGATGAGGGGGTGGGGTGTGGACCTGCTACTAAAGACTAACTCCCTGCACCTCTCTAACTCTGACACCACCACCAACCACCGCCCCCCCCCCCCCCCATACCTCTCTGACCCCAAGTGTGTGACAACCAGTCTTCCATCCATCCCCAGAACCGGAAACCCTTCCCCTGGGCAGCAGCCTTTTCTGCGGCACCTTATTGAATGCCTCCTGGACGTCAGGGGTGGAGGGGATTGGGGAGAGTTCAGATGGGAGGGGTTGGAGGGTACTGAAGTCTCGGATGGCTGAGGGTGTGGAGTTGGGCAGTGGGATGAGGGACGATCTGTAGGGTGCTCCCAGCAGTGGGGAGAGTGGTAATTACCCCTCCGTGTCTGCCACAGGGGTGCTGATGTGGGAGGTGTTCTCCGAGGGGAAGATGCCGTACGATAACTGCTCCAACTCCGAGCTGGTGGAAGAAATTGCAGCGGGATTTCGCCTTCACAAGCCGAAGATGGCCTCGAGTTCAATCTACAAAGTCATGTCTTGCTGTTGGTTTGAGGTTAGTGCTGCAGCCAATAACTCGCTGCCTCCTGGCAGGTGGCAGACTCTGCCCAGGGACCAGCACTGGGGTCTGGAAGCTGGGCTGCTGTGCAGGGCACGCCCCATGGGTGTGGAGAGGCTGTGCTGTGTCAGTGCTGCTGCCTGTCTTCGGATGGAGTTTAATCTGGGCGTGGGGTGTGTTGCCCTGTGGAAGGCCTAATGCAAGGGCAGGATGTGTAACAGTGTTGATGTACAGAGGGATCTTGGGGTCCAAGTCCATCGCTCCCTGAAAATGGCCACACAGGTAGACAGGGTGGTACAGAAGGCACTTGCCTTCAGTGGTCGAGGTGTCGAGTATAAGAGTCAGGAAGTCACGTTGCAGCTGTATAAAACTTTGGTTAGGCCACATTTGGACTACTGTGTGCAGTTGTGGTCGCCCCGTTACAGGAAGGATGTGGGGGCTTTGGAGAGGGTGCAGGAGACGTTTACCGGGATGCTGCCTGGATCAGAGGGCATGAGCTATAAGGAGAGGTTGGACAAACTTGGGTTGTTTTCTCTGGAGCGGTGGAGGCTGAGGGGAGACCTGATAGAGGTTTATAAAATTATGAGAGGCAGAGACAGGGTAGACCGTCAGAGTCTTTCTCCCAGGGTAGAAATGTCAAATACCAGAGGACGTGCATTTAAGGTGAGAGGAGGAAAGTTTAAAGGAGACGTATGGGGCAGGTTTTTTTAAACAGAGAGTGGTGAGTGCCTGGAATGTGCTGCAAGGGTGGGGGTGGAGGCAGATACGATAGTTTAAGAGGCTGTTAGACAGCCCGATGAACATGCAGGGGATGGAGGGATAGGGACTGTGTACAGGCAGAAGAGGATTAGTTTGACTCAGCACAGTGTTCAGTGCAGATGTGGTGGGCGAAGGGCCTGTTCCTGGGCTGCTCCATGTTCCCTGTAACTGAAGGCTGTTTCACGTCAGCCTTCGGGAGAAGGTGGCATCGTTACCCTGGTGCCGTGGGAACCGATGTTCATCTTGGAAACCGATGAGCTGCTCGTTAACGGTGCCCTTTGTGGGATCTTGCAGTGCACGCATCGGTTGCCACATTTTCAACATGACAATAGCAACTCTGGTTCAAAACATCCGTTAAGCATCAAGGTCTCTGGAAGTCCTTGTCTCGTCCTGTCCCCGTGTGTTTGTCACTGTGGCGGAGGTCAGACAGGGGACTGGGTAGCGAGTGGAAGGAGGTGCAGCAGGTTGGACCAGTGGGACAACCTCTCCTCGCTGGGTGGAAACCCTCCCCAACAGCACGTGGAGTGCCTGCACCAGAGGGATGGCAGCGGTGTTGATGGCGGCTCAGCCCCACCTCCTCCTGATCTGTAAATGGCAGCAACACCCTGACTCCGTAAATGCGGAGCTGAGTCCAGAACGTTTCCTGGCCCTGGGGGAGGGGACTGCGCCTCCCACCCTCCAGCCCCTGTACAGGACCTCTCTGGTGAGGACCTTGGTACCTTCTCTCTGCACGTTCTCCCTGTGACCGCGTGGGTTTCCCCCGGGTGCTCTGGTTCTCTACCACCTCCCAACGACATGCGGGTCGGTGGATTAACTGCCCGCTGTAAATTGCCCCTAGTGTGTGGGTGAGGGGCAGAATCCAGGGGGAGTTGGTGGGAATGTGGGGAGAATGAAATGGGATTGGTGTAGGGTGGGTGTAAATGGGTGGGTGATGGTGGGGGCAGACTTACTGGCCTGTACACGTCTTCCCCAGGTCCTGTTCCTCAGAACTGTTCCCAACCCGAACCAGTTGCAGATGCGGCTACTGGCAATTCATTTAAATAAAAACACAGACCAAGCAAGGGCAGCATGCAGTTAAACTGGGCATTTAACTCAACCCTTCAGACCTCACTGCAGGACAGTGATATTGTTGTTGCAGGGAAACCATTCTCGACACTCAGTAACGTCTGTGTTCTGTGAGGAATAAAGGACTGGTTTGTTGATCTGTGCTGTCTGAAGACAGAACGTGTCCTGTGACCCCAACCGTCCACCAGAGCCACCAGCCCAGCTCCCACCCCACAGACAATCCCTGCAGTGGGGGAATGGGGCTGATGGGGATTCTCTGAGAGCTGGTGTGGACTCGATAGGCTGAATGGCCTCTCTCTGTGTCCTTAGCAAACATGCACAAATTTCTCTGCCTTTTTCTCATGCCCACGGCCAGGTTGAGAGTAGCTGCTGGCCCGACACCGTCACTGTGACCCTCTCCCCTCACAACCCAGTCTTACGGCAGCAATGCAGCCTGCACCAGTGCAGCGAGGGCTGCAGGGCTGCAGTCTGAGCATGCTTGGGGCCTGGAGGTGTGGGGCTGCATCAGGTGATGTCTAGGTTTGCTCTGTGCTCTGAGACTTCCTGTGGTTACGTGTTCTGCTCACGTAACGGGTTCACACAGGAAGACCAGGCATTTGGTGAGCAACGGAAAGTCCCGCACAGGTCGCCAAGGTAACAGCAGAAGTTGGCGCATGACAAACACGATGATGCTGGAGGAACTCAGCAGGCCAGGCAGCATCCGTGGAGAAACGCAGGCGGTCAACGTTTCGGGTCAGGACCCTTCTTCAGGACTGAAGATAGGAAAAGGGGAAGCCCGATATATAGGAGGGAAAAGCAGAGCAGTGATAGGTGGACAGGAGAGGGGAGGCGGGGTGGGCACAGGGTGGTGATAGGTAGACGCAGGTAAGAGAGTGATGGGCAGGTGCGGGGGAGGAGGGGAGAGCAGATCCACCGGGGGACGGGTCACAGGTGGGGAGGCAGGCGGTGTGGGGGGGGAGGGAAGGAAAAAATAAGCGAGAAGATAGAGGGAGAGGCTGGCAAAGGGAAGGAAGGAAGCTGGTGGGGGTTTACTTAAAGTGGGAGAATTCAATGTTCATGCCGTTAGGCTGCAAGGTTCCAAGATGGAAGATGAGGAGCTGTTCCTCCAGTTTGCGCTTGGAGTTCTCCCGGCAGTGGAGGAGGCCGAGGACTGACATATCAGTGATGGTGTGGGAGGGGGAGTTGAAGTGACCGGCGACGGGGAGATGCAGGTCGCGGTTACGGGCAGAGCGCAGGTGTTCTACGAAACGGTCACCCAGTCTGCGTTTGGTCTCACCAATGTAGAGGAGGCCACACTTGGAGCACTGAATGCAGTAGATGATATTAAGGGAGGTGCAGGTGAATCTCTGTCTCACCTGAAAGGACTGTTTGTATCCCTGGATGGAGGTGGTGCAGGGGCAGGTGTGGCACCTGTGGCGGGGGCATTGGAAAGTTCCAGGGGTGGGAACAGGATGTGTGGGGGGTGGGGGGGTGAGGAGTGAACGAGGGAGTCACGGAGAGAGCGGTCCCTGTGAAAGGCAGAAAGGGGTGGCAAGAAGAAGATATGCTTGGTGGTGGGGTCCCGTTGGAGATGGCGGAAGTGGCGGAGAATGATGTGCTGGATACGTAGGCTGGTGGGATGAAATGTGAGGACAAGGGGGACTCTATCCCTGTTGGGTCTGGGAGGGGGTGAGAGTAGAGGTGCGGGAAATGGCAGGGATACGGTGCGAGCTCTCTCGACCACAATCAGGGGGCGGGGGGCGGGAGCCACAGTTAGTAAAGAAGTTGGACATTTGGACATCTCGGATGTCCCGGGGTGGAAAGCCTCATCATGGGAGCAGGTGCTGCGGAGGCAGAGAAACTGAGAAAAAGGGATCGTGTCCTTGCAAGAGATAGGATGGGAAGAGCTGTAATCACGGTCTTTCAAGGTGCAATCAGGGACCCAAACAGTCCTTTCAGGTGAGACTGAGATTCACCTGCACGTCCCTCAGTATCATCTACTGCATTTGCCAAACACAGACTAGGTGACCGTTTCGTAGAACACCTGCGCTCTGTCCGTAACCGCGACCTGCATCTCCCCGTCGCCGGTCACTTCAACTCCCCCTCCCACACCATCACTGATATGTCAGCCCTCGGCCTCCTCCACTGCCAGGAGAATTCCAAGCGCAAACTGGAGGAACAGCACCTCATTTCCCGTCTTGGAACCTCGCAGCCTAATGGCATGAACGTTGAATTCTCCCACTTTGTGACCCCCCCCCGCCCCCCCACAGACCCCCCAACTGTGCCTCTTTTCTTCCTTTTCCCAGCCTCTCTCTTTTTTCTACCCACTTTTTACCTCCTCACCTGTGCCCCGTCCCCCAGGGGATCTGCTCTCCCCTCCTCCCCCACACCTGCCCATCACTGTCTCTTACCTGCATCTACCTGTCACCACCCTGTGCCCACCCCACCTCCCCTCTCCTGTCCACCCATCACTGCTCTGCTTTCCCCTCCTATATATTGGGCTTCCCCTTTTCTTATCTTCAGTCCTGTAGAAGGTTCCTGACCCGAGATGTTGACCACCTGCTTTTCTCCACGGATGCTGCCTGGCCTGCTGAGTTCCTGCAGCATCATGGTGTTTCTCATCTAGATTCCAGCATCTGCGGCCCTTTGTTTCTCCAGTAGTTGGTGGAACTGCTCAGCAGGTCAGGCAGCAGGCATGGAGAGAGATCCAGAGTTGTTTCGGCTCGAGGACCATTCCTCAGTGCTTTCACCTTTCATCACCCATTCCACTGCAGGTCATCGACCCAGGACAAAGCTCTGTGTCTGTCCGCACGGATGCTGCCCGACCGCTGAGGATTTCCAGCAGCTGCAGTTCCACACCTCCCGCCACCGGGGGCGCCGCAGACCGGTCCTCCCGCCGCCGGCGGGCACTATGGTCCCCTCCCTCCCACCACTGGGACACTGCGGTCCCCTCTGCCCCCACACCCTCCCTCCCACCACTGGGACACTGCGGTCCCCTCTGCCCCCACACCCTCCCTCCCACCACTGGGACACTGCGGTCCCCTCTGCCCCCACACCCTCCCTCCCACCACTGGGACACTGCGGTCCCCTCTGCCCCCACACCCTCCCTCCCACCACTGGGACACTGCGGTCCCCTCTGCCCCCACACCCTCCCTCCCACCACTGGGACACTGCGGTCCCCTCTGCCCCCACACCCTCCCTCCCACCACTGGGACACTGCGGTCCCCTCTGCCCCCACACCCTCCCTCCCACCACTGGGACACTGCGGTCCCCTCTGCCCCCACACCCTCCCTCCCACCACTGGGACACTGCGGTCCCCTCTGCCCCCCCACCCTCCCTCCCACCACTGGGACACTGCGGTCCCCTCTGCCCCCACACCCTCCCTCCCACCACTGGGACACTGCGGTCCCCTCTGCCCCCACACCCTCCCTCCCACCACTGGGACACAGCGGTCCCCTCTGCCCCCACACCCTCCCTCCCACCACTGGCGCTGTTACCTCACTCTGGAGAATGTTCTCCCAGTTAGAAGGAGGTTTAATGGTTTGAGATGTGAGGACGGAGTCACGTTGTGGTCACTATGTGGGGGGCCGGAGTCATGTTGTGGACACTCTGCAGGGGGACGGAGTTACGTGGTCACTGCGGGGGGCCAGAGTGACGTTGTGGTCACTGCGGGAGGACGGAGTCACGTTGTGGACACTCTGCGGGGGGACGGAGTCACGTTGTGGACACTCTGCGGGGGGACGGAGTCACATTGTGGTCACTCTGCAGCCTCAGGAGGTTGCTAACCTCAGCCCTGGTCAGCAGGGGCCAATCCACTCGAACCCAGAATCTTTGAGTTGAAGAGGGAACGAACAAAAGCAGCAGAGTGTCAGGTCAATGACCAGGTGAACAGATCCATGGAGGTGAAGCCTTCCATTCCCCTCGGCAGTTACAGTGTCCCCAGTGTCAGACAGCATGGAAACAGGCCCTTCAGCCCAACTCGTCCATGATGACTGTGTTGCCCAGCGAGCTGGTCCCATCTGCCCATGTCTGGCTCATAGCCCTCTAAACCTCTAGCGGTTAGCATAACACTATTACAGCGCAAGTGACCCAGGTTCAAATCCGGCCGCTGTCTGTAAGGAGTTTGTACGTTCTCCCTGTGTCTGCGTGGGTTTCCTCCGGGTGCTCTGATTTCCTCCCACATTCCAAAGACGTACGGGTTAGGAAGTTGCGGGCGTGCTATGTTGGCTCTGGAAGCGTGACGACACTTGTGGGCTGCCCCCAGAACACTCTACGCAAAAGATGCATTTCACTGTGTGTTTCAATGTACAAGTGACTAATAAAGATATCTTATCTTTATTGAGAGTCTGGAGCAGCAGCTGGATGACCTTCGGTTGGTTAGGGAGAGCGAGCAGGAGATAGACAGGAGTTATAAAGATTATGTAGACAGCACCTCAGTGGCAGTCCCCCTCAAAAACCGATATCTCATTTTAGATTCGGTTGGAGAGGATGACTTCATAGAGGAAGACCTCAGCAGCCAGGACCTTGGCACCGTGTCTGATACTGTGGTCCAGCAGAGGAAGAGACATGCAGTGGTCCAGCAGAGGAAGAGACATGCAGTGGTTATTGGGGATTCGATAGTAAGGGGTACGGATAGCAGATTCTGCGATAGCGATAATGAGTCTCGGATGGTGTGTTGCCTCCCTGGTGCCAGGGTACGGGATATCACAGACCGTGTCGAGAATATTCTGAGGGGGGAGGGTGAGCAGCCAGAAATCTTGGTACATGTAGGTACCAATGATGTAGGTAGGAAAAGAGAAGAGGTCCTGAAGGAGGAATACAAGGCATTAGGGAGAAGGTTGAAAAGTAGGACCTCAAGGGTAGTAATCTCAGGACTACTACCCGTGTCGCGTATCAATGACAGGAAGAATAGAAAGCTCTGGCAGTTAAATGCGTGGCTGAGTGACTGGTGCAAGGGGCAGGGCTTCAGATTCTTGGATACCTGGGACCTTTTTTGGGGGAGGCAAGACCTATTTGCTAAGGATGGGTTGCATCTAAACTCCAAAGGGTCCAATATCCTGGCGGGAATGTTTAATTTAGTTGTAGGGGAGGGTTTAAACTGATCTGGCAGGGGGATGGTAACCAGGATGCTAGGTTACAAGATGCTAAGGTGAGGGAGAAAGTGTATAGAAACGAATCCATTGAGGATGGCAAGAATGACAGGCAGGTGATAAGTCAGGATAATTTACTGAATAATAGAAGTACAACAAATCCGGATGTTAGGATACAGAATGTTAGGATCGGGGATGAGGATGTTCGGATACCGAATGTTAGGATAGGGGATGAGGTCTACACGAACATGTCTAAGATAGTAGGTAGCGAAGATAGTAAGAAGGATGGACAGGTAGAAAGTCAGGATAATCTGCTGATCAATAGAGGTACAATAAAATCAATAGCAGATACCAGTCTAAACATACTATATTTAAATGCACGTAGCATCAGGAATAAAGTAGATGACCTAGTGGCACAACTACAGGTTAATAAATATGACATCGTTGCAATCACTGAGTCGTGGCTTCATGATGGATGTGATTGGGAACTGAATGTCAAGGGGTATACAGTATATAGGAAGGATAGGAGGGTAGGCAGAGGGGGAGGTGTGGCCATGATGGTTAGTAGCGATATAAAATCAATAGAAAGGAAGGACATTGGGTCAGAGGAGGTGGAATCCTTATGGGTGGAGCTGAGAAATAGCAAGGGTAAAAGAACAATAATAGCAGTCATATATAGGCCCCCGAACAGCAGTCAGGAAGTGGACCATAAGTTGCAGATTGAGATAGAAAAAGCATGTCAGAGTGACAATGTGAAGATAATTATGGGGGATTTTAACATGAAGGTGGACTGGGAAATGCAGCAAGGCGGTAGTACTCAGGAGAGTGAGTTTGTGGAATGTCTAAGGGATGTTTTTCTGGAGCAACTTATTGAGGAGCCCACCAGGGGATCGGCTGTTTTGGATTGGGTGCTGTGTAGTGAACCCGAGGTGATTAGGGAACTAAAGGTGAAGGAACCACTGGGAACAAGTGATCACAATATGATTGAGTTTAGTTTCAAGTTTGAGAAGGAGAAGCTGATAACTGGTGTATCGATATTTCAGTGGAATAAGGGAAATTACAAAGGTATGAGAGATGAGTTGGCCCAAATTGATTGGAGGAGTAAGTTAGCTGGAGGGACGGCAGAGGAAAAATGGAAGAAATTTCTACAGGAAATAAGGACAATGCAGGACAGATATATTCCAAGAAAAAAGAAGGTTTTGAATGGAAAAAAGGCACAGATGTGGATAACGAGGGAGGTGAAGGATAAAATAAAAGCAAAAGGGGCGGCGTACAAAGTAGCAAAAATTAGTGGGAAAACAGAAGATTGGAACGATTTTAAAAATCTGCAGAGAGAAACTAAGAAGGTCATTAGGAAAGCAAAGATGAGTTACGAAAGGAAGCTGGCGGACAACATTCGGAAGGATTCTAAGAGTTTTTTTAAATACATAAGGAATAAAAGAGAGACACGGGTTGACATAGGACCAATTGATAACGGTGCAGGAGGTATTATAATGGATGATAGTGAGATGGCAAGGGAATTGAATGAATATTTTGCATCGGTCTTCACCGTGGAGGACATAAGCAATGTGCCCATTAGTCAGGAGTCTCACGAATTGGAGCTGAGTTCAATTGAGATTAATAGGGAGAAGGTGCTTGGAAAACTAAAGGGGCTTAAGGCTGATAAGTCTCCCGGACCGGATGAGGTGCATCCCCGGGTTCTGAAGGAGGTGGCTGTGGAGATAGCGGAGGCGTTGGCGATTATTTTTCAGGAATCGATAGATTCTGGCATGGTTCCGGAGGACTGGAGGGTAGCGAATGTAGTTCCGTTATATAAGAAAGGTGGGAGGCAGCACAAAGGCAATTACAGACCTATTAGTCTGACGTCAGTGGTGGGAAAATTATTGGAGTCTATCCTCAAGGAGGAGGTTACCGAATACCTAGAGGCGCAAGGCAAGATAGGACCTAGTCAACATGGTTTTGTGAAGGGGAGGTCCTGTCTGACCAACCTATTGGAGTTTTTTGAAGAAATCACAGGTAGGGTGGATAAGGGAGAGGCGGTAGATGTTGTGTATTTAGACTTTCAAAAGGCCTTTGATAAGGTGCCTCACAAGATACTGATTAATAAGATGAGAGGTCATGGAATTATGGGCAGGGTAGCAAAATGGGTGGAGAATTGGCTGGTTGGCAGGAAGCAAAGGGTGGAAATAAAAGGATCTCGTTCTGGTTGGTTACCGGTTACTAGTGGTGTGCCGCAAGGGTCGGTGTTGGGGCCTCTCCTTTTTACCTTGTACATCAATGATTTGGATGATGGAATAAATGGTTGTGTGGCTAAGTTTGCGGATGACACCAAGATAAGTGGAGGAGTAGGGAGCATAGAGGAAATAGAAAGAATGCAGAGGGACCTAGACAGTTTAGGAGAATGGGCAAGAAAATGGCAGATGAGATTCAATGTTGAGAAATGTGCAGTTGTACACTTTGGAAGTAGAAATAAGCGGGTAGATTATTATCTAGAAGGAGAGAAGATTGATAGTGCGGTAGTACAAAGGGACTTGGGGGTACTTATACAAGATACCTTAAAAGTTAACCACCAGGTTGGATCGGTGGTTAAGAAAGCGAATGCTATGTTGGCATTCATCTCGAGAGGTATAGTGTATAAAAGTAAGGAAGTGTTGATGAGGCTCTACGGGGCGCTAGTGAGGCCTCATTTGGAATACTGTGTGCAGTTTTGGGCCCCGCATCTTAGGAAGGATGTGCTGACGTTGGAGAGGGTTCAGAGGAGATTTACGAGAATGATTCCAGGAATGAAAGGGCTTAAGTATGATGAGCGTTTGTCGGCTCTTGGACTGTACTCGCTGGAGTACAGAAGGATGAGAGGGGACCTCGTAGCGACATTTAAAATGTTGACAGGTAAGGATAGAGTAGATGTGGCTAGGCTGTTTCCCTTGGTGGGCGTGTCCAGGACCAGAGGGCACAATCTTAGAATTAGAGGGTACAGTTTCAAGACAGAGATGAGGAGAAGTTTCTTTACCCAGAGGGTGGTGAAATTGTGGAACTCCTTGCCACGCACAGCAGTGGAGGCCAGATCAGTGGGGGTGTTCAAGGAGGAGATAGACAGATATCTAAATAGTCAGGGTATCAAGGGATATGGGGATAAGGCTGGCAAATGGGATTAGAATAGTTTTTTTTTTCTCTCTCTTTTTTTCCCACCCCATTTCTTTTTCCCTTTTCCTTGGAGCAGACTCGATGGGCCGAATGGCCTGCTTCTGCTCCCTTATCTTGTGATCTTGTGATCTTATTCTTATCCATGTACTTATCTAGGTGGCTTTTAAATGTTGCTAATGTGCCCGCTTCAACCACTATTTCCGGCAGCTCATTCCAAACATGTACCACCCTTTGTGTGAAGAAGCTGCCCCTGATGTGCCTTTTAAATCTCTCGCCTCTGATCCTAAACCCATGCCCTCTTGTTTTTAGCTCCCCCTCCCTGGGAAACAGACTGTGCTTTCACCCTGTCTATGCCCCACATGATCTTATACACCTCTATCAGGTCACCCTTCAATCTGCTACGTTCCAGGGAATAAAGTCCTCGTCTACACAACCTCTCCTTGTAACTCAGGCCCCCGAGTCCGGGCAACATCCTGGTAAATCTCTTCTGCACTCTTTCTGGTTTAATAACATCTTTCCGATAGCAGGGCAACTGGAACTGTACACGGTGCCCCAAGTGCGGTCTCACCAACGTCTTATATAACTTCATCATAACTTCCCACTTCCTGTACTCAGTGCCCTGACTGATGAAGGCCAGCGTGCTAAATGCCTTCTTCACCACCCTGTCTACCTGTGATGCCACTTCCAGTGAACTATACTCTTGCACTCCTAGGTCCCTCTGTTCCATTACACTCCCCGGGGCTCTTCCATTCACTGTATAAGTCCTACCCTGGTCTGATCTCCAAACATTCAATACCTCACCTTTATCTGGACTGAAAGCCATTTGCCAATCCTCAGCCCACAGACCCAGTGATCAACATCCCCTGTAATTTTTCACAACCTCCAACACTGTCTCACCACCTGTTTTATTGTCGCCCACAGACGGGACAGTGCCGTGACGGCACTGCCAGTGGCAGACAGTGGACGGTGCAGTGACAGCACCCACACTGTGAATCTCACAGTTCTCTCGGACGTAGGAGGCCCTTCAGCCCACAGATTCGTTACTGACCATCAAGCTTCTGTCTACACTAATTCTATATTTTATTCTCCCCACATCTCCACCAACTCTCCCCAGATTCTACCCCTCACCCACACACCAGGGACAATCTACTGACCCGCACGTCGTTGGGATGTGGGTGGGAACTGGAGCACCCGGGGGAAACCCATGCGGTCAAAGGGAGAACGTGCAGACTCCACGCAGACAGCACCGGAGGTGGGGATCGAACCCAGGTCTCTGGAGCTGTAAGGCAGCAGCACTACCCGCCGCACCACCGTGCCCCCACTGGTGGGCTGAGGGTTGTGTGGTCACTGTGCCCAAGTGTAGATGCTGGTGTGTGACATAACGTTATTCCCTCAGTCTCTCCTGGGCACTGCTTGTTCAGCGATTGTGGTTTCACAGTCACGGTGTTGTTCTCCCTTCCTTCACTCAGAGACCCGAGGACAGGCCTTCGTTTTATGAACTCCTCAATGAAATAAGCGAGCTTTCTGAATCGGAGGACCCATAAACGGACAGTGGAGATGGTTCGCCTTGGAATGGACCGTCTGGCACACAGGAACACTCCGAATACCGGGCAACAGTTATTAAATATTTATTTATTACTTATTAAAGTAATTTTGACTTGGTGAATGCACTCCTGTGGAGGTAGAACCCTCGGGAGTTCTTGGGCACAATATGGGCAATGGCCATTGGTATTTGAAGTAGGAATCCCGTTTGTTACCAACACTGACTGGCACTGAGGCCAACTCCAGACCCAGGCAACAGAAGCACACAGTGTGTGGACAAGCCTTCTCCTTCACCCCCTGCCAGTCCACCCACCACCTTCCCTGCTCAACATGTCTCACCGTCAATCTCTCTCCCATATTCACCGCTCCCACACAAACCTGTTCATCCTGACCTTTGTAACTAACTCTGATTCTCAGCTTTGCTGGAGGTAGTTCCATGTCCTGCTGCCCTGTGTGAGGAGCTGATCCTTCTCAGTGCCCTTCCAGGCTGCCCAAGTCTCTCCCCCCTTGGCTCTATCACCACCGAATCACTCTTCACTCTTTGCCATTGGGCAAATGGGAAGCTTAGGAATGGGGGAGGCCATTTTGTGCCTCAAATCTCTCAGCTGTTCAATGGGATCAGGGAAGAGGTGTGATCCTAGTTCCTTGCTCCATATTCAGCACCAACCCAGGTCTGTCCATCTGAGTCACGACTTCTCCACACGAGCCCAGGTGTTACCATCTGCTGGGGAGGAGTGGTCTGGTTTCTCAACACTGTGTAAGAGCTCAACCATTTTGATTGGAGATTAAGTTGCAAAACATTAGATAAAAAGAAAGCAACAAGTGCAAGACTCTGAATCAATTGACAGCCACATGGAGTGGAAATGAGAATCGGCCATTTCTGGCCTTGTGCCTGCGCTCTGCCCTCTGTCCCTGACCTTCGACTCTCTTGTGATGACCACACAGGAAGTGTTCACACTTCGAGTAAATAAAGTAAACAAGCACGTAGATCGGGTGGTGAGGACGGTGTACGGCATGCGTGCCTGCATCAATCAGGGCATTGACTACAAGAGTCAGGAAGCCACGTTGCAGCTTTATAAAACTTTGTTTAGGCCACATCTGGAGTATTGTGGGCAGTGCTAGTCGCCCCATTACAGGAGGGATGTGGGGAGGGGGCAGGAGAGGTTCACCAGGACGCTGCATGGATTAGAGGGCATGAGCTGTAAGGAGAGGTTGGACAAACTTGGTTTGTTTTCTCTGGAGCGGCGGAGGCTGAGGGGAGACCTGATAGAGGTTTATAAAATTATGAGAGGCAGAGATCGGGTAGATAATCATAGTCTCTTTTCTGGGCTAGAAATATCAAATACTAGAGGGCAGAGCTTTGAGGTGATGGGGGAAAGGTTTAAGGAGATGTGCAGGGCAAGTTTTTTTTACAGAGAGAGTGGTGGGTGCCCGGAACATGCTGCCAGGGGTGGTGGTGGAAGCAGATACAATAGTGGTGTTTAAGAGGCTTTTAGACAGACACAAGAACGTGCAGGGAATGGAAACATATGGATCACATGCAGGCAGTGAGAAATTTTGTTTAATTTGGCATCAGGGTCAGTACAGATATTGTGGGCCGAAGGGCCTGTTCCTGCGCTGTACTGTTCTATGTAGCTGAGCTCCCTGAGATGAACTGAGTCACCATGCAGTGAACACCCCATCATTCTCCTGTGAATTTGGGAAACTTTTTTGGGTGAACAAAATCTAATTCAGATTTTTTAAACTAGATTATTTTTCAATTTCTGTAACTCTTGGACATCAGAGACCTGGTTTAAATCCAGCGGAGAGCTGACTCCTCTGCACCAGTCCCACCTCAATGGTCAAACTGATCAGAAGAAACAAGTGTGTTTCGACAGCTGCTGCGGAGAGATCAGGAGCTATTTAAGGCGGTTGTCATGGGATTCAGTAGACTGACTGACACTGAGCAGCTCTGCATTAAGTCCTGATGTGACTCCGCTCTCTGCATGGAGTGACCCAGAGCTCAAGGTCACAGACATGGCTTCCGGTCACAGGAAAACGGGGATCAAAGCCTGAAAATCCCAGCACCCCAAGGTCGTACCCCAGAGCGGTCCCTGAGGCCGTTCCCCAGAGCAGATCCTGAGGCCGTACCCCAAAGCAGACCCCGGCACCCCGAGGCCATTCCCCAGCGCAGACCCCGCAGCAAGGTTAACATTTACATTTCTACAGCACAATGGGAGATCCGGAAACACTTTGCAACCAAGTACTTGGTGAAATACAGGAAATTGCGATTTTATTTCCTTTATCAGGGCAGTACGTTGACACAGCAGGTAGTGCTGCTGCCTCACAGCTCCACAGACCCAGGTTGGATCCTGACCTCAGGCGCTGTTCGTGCGGAGTTTGCACGTTCTCCCTGTGACTGTGTGGGTTTCCCCCGGGTGCTCCGGTTTCCTCCCACATCCCAATGATGTGTGGATCGGTGGGTTAATTGGCCACTGTAACTTGCCCCCAGTGTGTGGGTGAGGGGTGGAGTGTGAGAGAGAGAGAATAGGTCATGGGAATAAGTGTGGGTTTGGGAGAGATGGGATTGATCTGAGAGTTGACCAATTTGCAGGAGAATAAAAGATGAGAGTAAATAGATATCTGGGAAGAGAAGAAGCTGGTGGGATCTCAGAGATTGAGCTAGGGGCTTCCAGAGGTAGTCTCCACGGATCTGGACTTGTGGGAATGTGATTTGGGGAATGTGGATAGAGCCAGTGGGGCTGGGAAACAGCACAACACGGCTCGGGAAGGGAAACCACGGATGAGGAGGCAACGTACGGTGAAGTCAGTGGCAGTTGCAGGAACAATCTCTGATCAAATCAGTGGACAGACTCGTGGAGGCATTTGGTGCTGATGTTACAAATCAATCCAGTATTGAAACTGAACCGATCAGTGACGTGTGGATTGAAGCCGATCAAACAAGGGCTAAACTCGTCGTGACTAAACTAAAAAAAGGGATGGAAAGTCTACACTGGTGTGATGTCTCTGTGGTGATCAACCTTCGAACAGACAGAGCCCTGTATATCTAGGACATAGAGAGAGAGAGAGGAAGCCCCATGTCTGGGACGAGGAGATCAGACCTGGGCAGTTCAACATTGTGCATCTAGTCAGTCACCTGGTACGGGCAATATCCTAATTAATGTTTTAGTCATTGCTTTAGAAGTCCTCTGTTATCAATGAGAAAACTTGTACATTAAGTGATAAATAAAGAATGTTTGAGTATGCAATGTGTACTCTGCCTCACACGCTCTGCCCGAGAGTCACCACAGGACATGGGTAACATCATCTTCCAGATGTCTGACTGTAGTAACTACCGAGGGGTCTCCCTGCTGTCTGACATGGGGACCACCATCACCAGGGTCCTGCTCAGCTGCCTCCTCCCTTGAAGCAATGCTCGCCAATTCTGTCCAGCCAGAGGCACAAGCAACAAGATTTTCTCCGCACCTTGTCCGTGACCATCACCCCCACAAAACCCTTCAACCTTCAGCGGGGGGGGGGGGGGTAATCCAAGAACCCTTCACAATTTTTTCCAGAAATTAATTTCCCTTCTTGCTGTGCTGTCCTGTGGGAAACATCATGGAGCTTCTCAAACCCTTGAAGATGGAACATTCCTGCTGGGAGCTCCTTAAATGACATTGGACAGGTACATGGATAGGAAAAGTTTAGAGGAATATGGGCCAAACGTGGAAAAATGGGACTATCTTAGACGGGAATCTTGGTCGGTGTGGACCAGTTGGGTCAAAGGGCCTGTTTCTGTGTGACTCCAGACCCTCCTCCAGAGGTACCCAGTGCCTTCACTGGGACAACAGAGCAGACACCTCCGACCCCGCCCAACTCTGGAGGACACTGAGGGCCCTCACTGGCCTCCGCTGTCACCTCAGAAGCCAGAGGGAGGAGGTGGGTCATCACCCCGAGGGGCTGCCTCAGAAGGAGATGTCAACCCACCGGCACAGCAAGATCCAAAGGACAGTCATCTCTTTGGGTGAAAGGACAAACCCCGGTGGCACAGTCCTCACCTCTGATTGGTGGTGCTTCCCCCCTGCCCCGCCCCCTGCGGCGCTCCCTCAGCCCCGCCCCTCCCTCGCTGCGGCGCTCCCTCAGCCCCGCCCCTCCCTCGCTGCGGCGCTCCCTCACTGCCACCTCCCCCCACGCTGCGGCGCTCCCTCACTGCCGCCCCCCCCTCGCTGCGGCGCTCCCTCACTGCCGCGGGGATCTCCGGGCTGGGTGCCGGCTCGGGGGGAGGCGGAGCGGGGCGGCCATCTTTGGCTTTGTGTGGGAGCGGCGGGTCTGCGGGACGGAGGTGAGTCCGCACCGGGATCCGGATCCGCACCGGGACCCGCACCGCATCCCATCCCATCCGCACCGGGACCGGGACCCGCACCGCATCCCATCCCATCCGCACCGGGACCGGGACCCGCACCGCATCCCATCCCATCCGCACCGGGACCCGGATCCGGACCCGCACCGCATCCCATCCCATCCCATCCGCACCGGGATCCGGATCCGCACCGGGACCCGCACCGCATCCCATCCCATCCGCACCGGGACCGGGACCCGCACCGCATCCCATCCCATCCGCACCGGGACCGGGACCCGCACCGCATCCCATCCCATCCGCACCGGGACCGGGACCCGCACCGCATCCCATCCCATCCGCACCGGGACCCGGATCCGGACCCGCACCGCATCCCATCCCATCCCATCCGCACCGGGATCCGGATCCGCACCGGGACCGGGACTCGCACGCGATCCGCATCCGCACACCTTCCGCAGCCGGATCCGCGATCCGCCTCCCATCCGGACCGGTCCAGCGCCGCATCCGATCAGCACCGGTATCTGCTGCCCATCCGCACACCGTCCGCAACAGCAGCGCCGGGCTCCGCATCCGCGCCCGGGACCGGGACCCGCAACCGGCGGCCCAGTGATTTACGCAG
Organism: Pristis pectinata; assembly: GCF_009764475.1. Classification (NCBI taxonomy): domain Eukaryota; kingdom Metazoa; phylum Chordata; class Chondrichthyes; order Rhinopristiformes; family Pristidae; genus Pristis; species Pristis pectinata. Next base: position 1,124,838 of record NC_067408.1, on the reverse strand, counting down.
TCGCTGCGGCTCCGCATCGGCGGGGAAACCGGGAGATGCGGCAGCTCCGGTGCCGCAAACACCCCCCCACCCCCGCACTCCCTCCCCTCCTCCACCCCCCCCCCCGCACTCCCTCCCCCTCCTCCACCCCCCCCCGCACTCCCTCCCCCTCCTCCACCCCCCCCCGCACTCCCTCCCCCTCCTCCACCCCCCCCCGCACTCCCTCCCCCTCCTCCACCCCCCCGCACTCCTTCCCCCTCCTCCACCCCCCCCCGCACTCCCTCCCCCTCCTCCACCCCCCCCCCGCACTCCCTCCCCCTCCTCCACCCCCCCCGCACTCCCTCCCCCTCCTCCACCCCCCCCCGCACTCCCTCCCCCTCCTCCACCCCCCCGCACTTCCCTCCCCCTCCTCCACCCCCCCCGCACTCCCTCCCCTCCTCCACCCCCCCCGCACTCCCTCCCCCTCCTCCACCCCCCCGCACTCCATCCCCTCCTCCACCCCCCACGCACTCCCTCCCCTCCTCCACCCCCACGCACTCCCTCCCCCTCCTCCACCCCCCCGCACTCCCTCCCCCTCCTCCACCCCCCACGCACTCCCTCCCCCTCCTCCACCCCCCCCGCACTCCCTCCCCCTCTTCCACCCCCCCCGCACTCCCTCCCCCTCCTCCACCCCCCCCGCACTCCCTCCCCCTCCTCCACCCCCCCGCACTCCCCTCCCCCTCCTCCACCCCCCCCGCACTCCCTCCCCCTCTTCCACCCCCCCCCCCGCAGTCCCCCCCTCCTCCACACCCCCGCAGTCCCCCCCCCGCACTCCTCCCCTCCTCCACCCCCCCTGCAGTTCCCCCCTCCGCACTCCCCCCCCCCGCATCCCCCCTCCACCTCCGTCACCACTTCCATCATTTGCTTCATCCTCACCTCGCCCCCCCCCCCCCCCCCCCGAAGAGCCAGCTGCTAGAAACCTGCAAGGGAGAACATCTGGACCCTCAGTTAGAGGGGGTCACAGAGATGGGGAGGGGTGTGGGGGATGGAGGGGGTTAAGAGGGAAGGGTGCGGGGGCCGGAGGGGGTTACACAGATGGGGAGGGAGGGAGGGGGTCACAGAGGGAGGGGTGTTGGGGCCAGAGGGGGTCACAGAGACGGGGCAAGGCTACAGGAAGTTTTGGAAACAAGTGTCAGGCGTGTGTGGTGAATCGAGCAGCAGAGAGGTGAAAGGGGAAGTGTTGAGTTGTGTTTTCCCAAAATAACCCCACGCTGTGTTATTTCTGTTCATTAAACACTGAATGATTCTCCTCGTAACTCTGCATCAGACCAGCGGGGCAGTCAGTAGTGACCATCCCGTCCCCAACGGTCAGTCCCTCCACTGACCGATTCCCTGCTGGGCCGTCCGGCTCCAGTCACCCGAGGGGTTGGGTGGTCTTGCACGGAGAACGTCCCAGGCACTGTTCCCATCCCAGGGGTCAGGTTGGGTGGTGTGTTGCCGTGGGAACTGGGAAATCCTGGAGCTTTTCTGATGCAGGAATCTCCGGATCTGGTCCGGCGGTGAGACGCCAAAACCTCTGGAGTTGCTCAGCAGGTCAGACAGCGCCTGGAATGGGCGGAACCAGAGCCACGTTCCAGCTCACTGCAGCTGGGGAAAGTGAGAGATGACGTAGGCCTCAGAGATAGCGGGGGGTCTGTGAGGGGGTGGAGAGACACTGAACCGGGGTCATCTCCTGGTGTGGAGTGGGAGTGGCTGTCAAGGTCCGGAAGCTTCATTTATCTTGTTTTGTGGGATCTTGCTGTGTTTAATCTTGCTGGACCAATCTACCATGTGGGACCATGTCAAATGCTTTCTTAACGTCCATGTGGACAACATCTAACACCCCGTGTTCATTAATCTCCCTTGTTACCTCCTCAAATTAGTGAGACACGATTTCCCTGTACAAAGCTACGCTGATGCTCCCTGATCAGTCCCCGCCTTTCCAAAATCTCTTGTGCGGTAACTTATCAAAAGCCTCTGTAAATCCAGACACAACTGTGGTCACTGGTTCTCCCCTTATCTAATGTGCCAGTTACAACCACAGAAAACCCTGTGTGATTTGTCAAATGTCCACGTGGACCCTGTCCACTGGTGAATACTCTGTGTCCTGTTACCACTTCTTTTTCACAGATTCTAACGTTGTCTCTCCCGCCGATGTCAGGTTGTCCATCGTTCCCCACTTTCTCGCCCTCTCAGTTAGTGGGGTTACATCTGTTACCGTCCAGTCTGGATGCTGTACCACTCTGACGAGTGTATCCACGATCTCCGCTGGCACATCAAACCCGAGGATGCAGCTCGCCTGGTCCTGGGGATTTACCGCCTTTCAACCCCATTAAATTTCCCAACGTTAGTTCTTGGAGCTTCTCATTTACTGCCTCAAGGGAGCCGGTGCCTGCCCAAACCCACCCCGAGGGCAGCCAATCCAGACTCAAGTCACCCCGAGGGCAGCCAATCCGGACCGGAGCTGCCCCGAGCGCAGCCAAGCTGGACATGAGCCGCCCCGAGGGCAGCCAATCCGGACTTGAGCTGACCCACGATGGGTCAGGCACTGCAAACGGTGAGCTCAGCGCTGCCCCCTCAGCAATGCAGGCCTGACCTGGTACTGCGCCAGTGCGGCCCTGGGTTTCCACGGCCTGGTCTTGCCCCAGTATCCGGGGGTGATATTTATCCCCTGCAGCTGCATTACAGCAGGTTTTCTGGACTTTATCGTATTGCTGTTGGTGGGATCTTGCTGTGTGCACATTCATTGCATTGTTTCCCGTGGCTGCTCTGGGGTGTGCTGCAGTGGTGTTGTTCAAATGCTGGGGTGTTCCTCCCAGTGCCGACTGTCCACCGGTGCACTGTGGGTGAGGTGTTCCAGTGCCGACTGTCCACCGGTGCACTGTGGGTGAGGTGTTCCAGTGCCGACTGTCCACCGGTGCACTGTGGGTGAGGTGTTCCAGTGCCGACTGTCCACCGGTGCACTGGCGGGGTGAGGTGTTCCAGTGCCGACTGTCCACCGGTGCACTGTGGGTGAGGTGTTCCAGTGCCGACTGTCCACCGGTGCACTGAAGTGTGAACACAGCGTGTGTGGTGAATCGAGCAGCAGAGAGGTGAAAGGGGAAGTGTTGAGTTGTGTTTTCCCAAAATAACCCCACGCTGTGTTATTTCTGTTCATAAAACACTGAATGATTCTCCTCGTAACTCCGCGTCAGACCAGCGGAGCAGTCGGGAGTGACCGTCCCGCCCCAGCGGTCAATCCCTCCACTGACCGATTCCCTGCTGGGCTGCCCGGCGCAGGACGGGTGTGGGCTCCAGTCTCCCAGCTGGTGCTGATGTGGGGGTCAGGACTGGTCTCGTGCAGAGAACGTTCCAGCAACTGATACACAGAAATCTGGGACCACTGCCTGGTTCGGGAGGGTGTCCACACCCAGAGAGTGGGGCCTATACCTGCCGACCAGCAGACTGAAGCTCGTGGTAACTCAGTGAGCACCCCACAGCACCCCTCGACCTGGGTTCATGCCCCTCCCGCAGACGTGGGGCTGAGGTGGGCAATGGTTATGACGCGGGGTCATTCCGTAAGCCGTAACACTGGAACTTTCCGTAATGGAGACTGAATTTGGTGAGGGTCAGGGTTCATCCCAGTGAATGACCCTGCCTAGTGTTTGTGTTGTTGGGAGCTTATTGACTGGTCAGGCTGGTGGGGAGCTGCTATTGGCTGGTTACTGGTTGGGTGCCGGCTGTGGGGTTAACTCACTAACTGCCCAGTTGGTGCTGGGTTATAGATCGTGAGCCCAAGGTCGATGTGGGTGAAGGGATGTCTCCCAGTCTCGAGCCTTCCGTCTGCAGTCAGTGTGGGGTCACTCCTGGGGTGGGGTCACTCCTGCCTGACCCCTGGGCCCCTCTACTCTGCTGATGGACAAAGTTCAGGCCAGTTTTGGCCCCTGCACAGGCCCCGTGGTCTGTGAGATGGGAAGGTCAGTGCGGGAGAGACTGGGGTTTGTGCAGCGAGGCTCTCAGTGTGAAAGTTCGGCTCTTCGTGCCGGGCGTCGGGACGTCCTGTGCGTCAGTTTGTATCCGAATCTCAGGCCGGGTCAGGGGCAGTGCAGGGTGAGGGGCGGACATCTCGGATCTGGAGAGCCCCTCTGCCAAGGGTCAGTGCGAGGGACTCAGGGAGACTCCTGGGTGTGAGGGAGGGGAAGCCATTGCAACTGAGTCTCTGACTACAGAGGGACGTTGACCTAAACACATGACCCGTCACAATGATGACCTGCCTTTGCCCTGATAGTATAACTCCAATCTTCAGGCAATACTGCTCTCCCCCTCCCCCTCCCCCTGCACCCTGTGCCCTTTCCTGTCCACACCCTGAACCTCCCAGTGATAAGTATCTGCATCATCCGGCCCCTGTGTGCCGTCCCAGCTGGTCTCTTACCCCAGCCCAGGGAAGAGTGGGGGGGACGTAAGTCCGCAGGGTGTGGAAGCTGTATCTCTGGGCGATGATCACCCTCGGACACGGGGCAGCGGGAGGGGGGAGGCCTGGGTGAGAACGTAGGCAGTGCGATGCGGGATCCCGAGCAGCCTCTCGGGAGGGAGGGAGGAGGGTCTTGGCCAAGGAAGGAGAGGGATGACCAAAGGTCGGCTCAAAGGGAGCACGAGAGAGAGGTGGGGGGTGGGTGTGGGGGAAATCGGGGAGGGAGTTCTAGAGCCCAAGGCCCCGAACACTGGGGAGCGAGAACCACAATGGGGCAGGGAGTGCAGCTGTCCACGGTCGGGGGGTTGGAATTGGTTCATTGTTGTTAATGTACCGAGGTCCAGTGTAAAACTTGTCTTGCACACCGATCGTACAGGTCAGTTCATTAAACAGTGCATCGAGGTAGTACAGGGTAAAGCAATACAGCTACAGAGAAGATGCAGTGCAGGCAGACAATAAGGCGCAAGGTCATAACGAGGTAGATTTTGAGGTCAAGAGTCCATGTTATTGTACGAGGGGACCGTTCAATAGTCTTATAACAGCAGATAGAAGCTGTCACTGAGGCTGACAGCAGCATGGCCCCACTCGATGGGCTGACTGGTCTCATGGTGTGGCCTCATCTCCTGTTTGCTCTGTTACTGGAGGTTACAGCAGTGACTTCCGTTGTCGGCTCCGCCCTGTGTGGCCGTGGCACCTTTCCGCCTCGCTTCAGGGGCCTTTCCTCTTCTCCACCCTCCCGCCTCTCGCCATCTCAGAGCTGTTTTCTTCCGACTGAGCTGGGGGAAGGGGGAGCCTCCCTGGGGTGGGGGGGAGGGTCGAGCTGCTGCCCCCTGTCAGCCCCCATCACCTTCTGCCTCCAGCCGCCAGCCTCCTCTCACTTCCTGCCCTGCTTCCTGTTCTGCTCTGCTGGCAGGTTGCGCTGACGGTCCTGAGTAAGTTTATCTCCGTGCTCCCGGGTCAATCACACCGGCCTGCTGTGGGGGTGGTACCACAGACCGGGCGCCCGCGGGAGTGGGGCACCTGCTCGGGGCTGGGGGTTACTGGGGAGGGGAGTCGGGGGCGGCCACAGTGTCTGGGAGGGAAGGGGTGGGGGAGCTTCACCAGGTTGTGATGGGCGAGGCCTGGCCTGAGGAGTTACAGAGGCAAAGTGCACAGGAAGAGCCCGAGAGGGAGGCAGGGTGGAGCTGCAGCCTGTGGGACCCGGGGTGGGGCTCAGGGAGGGGACAGGCAAGGGGAGGGGGGGAGAAGGCTGGGATGGAGCAGGATCAGTAGCGCAGAGTACAGAGGACTGAATGGCCTGGTCCTGGTGCGGTGTGTGATGTGGTTCAGTGGGGCCTGTGTGTGCTGGGCTGGAGGGAGAGGGAAGAGGGACAGAGAGGGGAGGGAGGGGAGGGGAGAGGAGAGGGAGGAGGAAGAGGATAACGAGGGCAGGAGGGCGATGGTGTTTGTGGTGGACTGGGGGCTGCCCAGGGGATGGATTGAGGTGACGTTTCCTAGATGCACCGGGCACAACCTGGAGCCCCTCCTGAGTTGTGAGCACACGTCTCCCTGCCCCTCCACCCCTGCCCCCGCTCCCTGCCCCCGCCCCAGTCCTGTCCCTTTCTCCGGATCTGCTCTGACCCCACCTTGTCCCTGAGTCACCCCTCGTGCCCCATCGCCGGGAGGGTGGGGAGAAGGGTTGCACTGCATTTGCTGGGAACCTGTGCTCTTCCTGCCGGGACAGTTGCCCAATGCCGTGTGTCCATCTGGAGGGAGATTCCCCGTGGGACTGAACCCGTGCAGAGGTGGAGCAGCAGAAGGGAAACCACCACTGGATGGCTGAGGAGGGAGCCTGGCAATGGGGGGACCATGTGGATGGAGGGCTGGCGGGAAGGGAGAGGGGACAGTGGTGTGGACCCCACCGAGGGCATCTCCGGGATGATGGTTGTTTCGGCTTTTGCAGAGACCTAAAGCCAGTGTTGCCGCTTTCCTCTCCCTCAGGGAACCCCCCACCCTCATCCCGTTTCCTCACCACTCCTCCGCAGTGTGATCCGCAGCCATGACCACACACGTGACCCTGGAGGATGCGCTGTCCAACGTGGACCTGTTGGAGGAGTTGCCTCTCCCGGACCAGCAGCCCTGCATCGAGCCACCTCCCTCCTCCATCATGTACCAGGTACGTCCGGTCAGTGGGGCACCGGTCAGTGGGTCCGATCACCTCTCCGCCTGTGGCTTTACCACCTCCCTCACTGGCGATGGACACAGCAGGTTGCGGGAGCTGTTGTCACACTTTGCTGCGTTTTGGCACGGGGTTGGGATTGCTCTGACCACATCTGGTGTTCAGACAGCGGGACGGACATGTTTCTATCTGAGACTGAAGGCATCAGGTGCCAGGTGCACTGTGCGAGGGTTGGAGGAACTCAGTGGGTCGGGCAGCATCTGTGGAGGGAAATGGACCGTCGACGTTTCGGGTCAAAATCCTTCATCTGGACTGAAAGGGAAAGAGCTGGTAGTAGGGGTGAGGGGAGGGGGTGGAACAAGAGCTGGCAGGTGACAGGTGGATCCAGGTGAGGGGGTCCACCTATCGCCTGGATCCACCTATCACCTGCCGGCTCTTGCTCCGTCCCTTCTCTCCACTCCTTTATGCCGGTTATCTCCCCTCTTTTCAGTCCAGATGAAGGATCTCAATGTAAAACATCAACTGTCCATTTCCCCCACAGATGCTGCCCGACACGCTCAGTTCCTCCAGTAGATTTTTTTTGTTGCTCCAGATTCCAACATCTGCCGTTCCTTGTGTCTCCAAGGGTTCGAATCTGACCGCTGCAGCTCAGGGAACAGAAGGGAGCCGGAGACAACGTTTGCCCTGAGTAACTGCAGCTACAGAGCTCCCGGACTGGGTGAAAACCAGGTTAGGTTCACTGATCTCTCTCAGCGGAGTGGATCTGGTCTGGTCAGTGTCCACCTCTGGACCCAGCAGTGGCCGACTCTCAGCCCAGGGGCAGTGAGGCGTGGCCAGAGATGTCCACATCTGGGGAATGGATATATTGCAGTCTGCATCTGCCCAGTGAGCCCTGGCCCGTTGAACGGTGCGGTCTCTCAGATAACAGATCAGCAGAGGCTGGTTCTTCAGAGCAGAAACCAGAACCCTTTCCCAAAACTCTCACTCCTGGGGAACTTCCTCTGTTGTCTAACTGGGGAGTTTACACCAGGGAAAAACTGCCAGGCAGGAGGAAAATCCTGAGGAACGTGTCGGATTTCTGGATGGGTGCTGAGGAAGGCAGGGACATGGGGTGGAGCCCATTTTCACTGGATTTCCAGCCCTGTGTGTACATTGGGACTGGTCAGGCTGGCACAGTTTGGGAATGTCATTGATCTCTTCCCAACGCGTGACAGGAGAGTCTGGGCCGGAATTCTGACTGTACACGGCGGGCTGAGAGGGATTCATTTCTTTCCAGAAGCTTCTCACTTGTCCTTCGTTCTCAGGCTAACTTTGACACCAACTTTGAGGACAGGAATGCATTTGTTACCGGGATCGCCAGGTACATCGAGCAAGCCACCGTCCACTCCAGCATGGTGAGTATCCGAGCCCAGGGAGCGGTAGGCAGGGTTGTCAGGTGTGAAGGTCACTAACCCAACATACCGTTGAAGATGGTTGGAACTGAGCACCCAAATCACCGAGGCATTGAAGGGTGACCACCAAGTGCTGGTAACTGGGAAGAGTGCTGATGGGTTTGATGGTCTGCATGGACCTGGTGGGCCAAAGGGCCTGTTTCTTTGCTGTACTGCTCTGTACCAGCCTGATGTTTCCTCCTGTGTCTGGCCATCTCCCTGGGTTTCACGTTAAAAGGCCTGAACCTGGCCAATCACAGAGAGGAGAACAGGGCACAGGAAGAGGCCATTCAGCCCTCAAACCTGTCCTGTCATTCGGAGGCCACAACTGACCCCTTACCCCAGCCCGCCCTCAGGTCCAGTCACACCTCGGATCTCACCGCCTCCTGCTTGTGGGGAAGAGGGTCGGGTTCCACCCGCCTCTTGTCTCCGCTCCTGAAATCCTGCCTCCAAAATCAGTCAGTCCCGCAAAGCAGGGATGGTTCAGCCCCCCTTCTGAGCCACTCCGTACTCTCCTTGCTGTGGTGGAGAAGTTCCTCCAGAATTCCTGACTGGATTTTATGAGGCGCTGTCATCAATGATGTAATAAAACCCGAAAACTCTGCAAACACTCAGCAGGTCAGGGGTTGTCTGTGGAGAGAGAAACGGTGAACGTTTCTGGTGAAGAATCTTCGTCAGACCTGGACTGAGTTAAATTAAGCTGAGGCGGAGGTGGGTGAAGGATAGATCGGACAAAGGGAAGATCTGTGATGGGGCAAGGCCAGGGTTGCCGTGGTGATCCCGATGTTTATGGAGCCATCAGGTTGATGAATTAATGAGATCGGGTGGAGAGGGACACGGGACATGTTAAACTGTGAAACACAGGTCAGAGGTGTTGCTGAACCTCAGACCAAATGTCCAGCAGGTCAGGCAGCGTCTGTGGGGAGAGGTAAACTGAGTTAACTTCACGGATGGATGACCTACTGCTCGACTGGCCAGCTCTGAGACGGACAGTGGGAAGGGAGTTACCCAGACTGTTGAGTTTAATATCTGCCTGCAGAGGCAGGCTGACGCTGTTCCTCGAGGTTACTCTGGGCTTCAGGAAGAGTGCAGGTGGTCACAGGCCAGTAGATGAGGGTGGGAGGGGGAGGTGTTCTGAAGAAGACGCTGCCTGACCTGCTGAGTGTTTCCAGCATTTTCTGTTTTACTTTTGGAGAGAATGAGAACCAGAATCAGGTTTATTATCACTAACATATGAGGTGAAATGTGTTGTTTTGTGGCAGCAGTACAGTGCAAGACATAAAATTACCATAAATTACAAAACTAAATAGTGCAAAAAAGGAATAACGAGGTAGTGTTCATGGGCTCTGGGACCGTTCAGATCTGATGGCGGAGGGGAAGAAGCTGTTCCTGAATCGTTGAGTGTGGATCTTCAGGCTCCTGTACCCCCTCCCCAATGCTAGTAATGAGAAGAGGGCACGTCCCGGATGGTGAGGGTCCTTCATGATGGATGCTGCCTACTTGAGGCACCGCCTCTTGAAGATGTCCTCGATGGCGGGGAGGGTTGTGTCCGTGATGGAGCTGGCTGCGTCTACAACCCTCTGCAGCCTCTTGCGATCCTGTGCATTGGAGCCTCTGTACCAGGCGGTGATGCAACCAGTCAGAATGTTCTCCATCTGTCAGAGTTAGGGTGACGGGTGAGCAGAAGCTCAGGGTTTGCCCAGCAGACTGAACGAGGTGTTCTGTGCAGTTATCACCCATTCTGCGGTTGACTTTTGCAGTTTAGCGACGTCTACACTGTGACCAACAACTGCAGGACTGAATATAAACTGCCATGAAGTCGGGGAGGCTGCAGAAAAAGTTCACAATGTGTTCCTGGGACTGGAGGGCTGGGGTTACAAGGAGAGGCTGGACAGGCTGGGACTGTTTTCCCTGGAGCGAAGGAGGCTGAGCGGTGGCCTTATGGAGGTTTATAATATCATGAGGGGTGTAGATAGGGTGGACGGTCAGTCTTTTCCCCAGGGAGGGGAGTCTAAAACTAGAGGGTTTAAGGTGAGAGGGGAAAGATTTAAAAGGGGATGTTTTCACACAGAGGGAGGTGGGTGTGTGGAACGAGCTGCCAGAGGAGGTGGGAGAGTGGGTATAGGTACAACGTTTAAAAGGTATTTGGACAGGTACACGGTAGGAAGGGTTTAGAGGGGTCTGGGCCAAACGCAGGCAAATGGGACTGGCTCAGGAAGGCACCTTGGTCAGCATGGATGAGTTGGGCCGAAGGGCCTGTTTCCGTGCAGTATATCTCTCTGACTTTAACCTCCCTGATTTCCGCCTCCTCCCACTTCCCTGTGGCTGCTGAACTGAACCCCTCTGTAGTTTTACGCTCTCGCACCATCTCAGGGGTATCTGGACGAGCGGTTGAATCACCAAGGCTACGGCCTGGTGCTGGTAAACGGCACGGGCGATGTGGGCTGAAGGGCCTGCCTCTGTGTCTGGAGCTCGCCCTGAGTGGTGGATCCAGTGCTGGGGGCGTTGGGCACCGTGGTAACGGGCGCTGTCCTCTTGTTTCAGAATGAGATGCTGGAGGAGGGGCACGAATACGCGGTGATGCTCTACACCTGGAGGAGCTGCTCACGGGCCATCCCGCAGGTAAGGGCCCCCACCCCCGCCGGGACAGGAGGAGCTGAGCCACTGAAACACCCACAACCTGCATTTACATAGCACCCTCCATAAAGCAGGGTGATTCACTGCGGGGTCGCTAAACAAAGGCAGGGCAGGTGGTAGGGAGACAGAAGGGCTGGGACAGGAGTGTCCGGGTGGGGGGGGAGGCGTTTGTTTCAGGGAGGGGCCCAGGCAGACAAAGGTGGTACTGACGGTGGTTACAGCTGGGACCAGTGAGAAACTGGTGAGCAACAGGGAGGCCAAACAGCCCATCCTTGCAGGAGCTCCCCCAGTCGGGCCTGCTCCCCATAGCCTTGAGCAGGATTCTCTCCCATTTCCATCGCAACCTGTGTCTGAGTCTGGTCTGACGTCCCAGAGCACAGCACCTTCCCATGAAGCTCCTCCTGCTCTGGGATTGCCCTCCTCCCAGCTTCATGTCATCTGTGCACTCGGAGATCGGAGATTCCCTCATTCAGACCCCTCATCAGCAGCTGGGGTCCCAGCACCGATCGCCGTGGTACCTCCCCAGTCACTGCAGCCTCTCAGTAAAAGACCCATTCACCCCTACTCTTTGTTTTCTGTTGGCCGTCCCTATCAGACCCCCACCCCAACCCCACGTGCTTCAGTTTCCTGTACTAACCTCCAATGTGGGATCTTATCGAACGCTTCTGAAGGTCCAAATCCACCACGTCCAATGGTCCCTATTCGTGAGGTACTTCCTCCAAAGCTCCCAGTGTTTCCCCTTCACACATCCAGGTTGGACTCAGTCTGATCCTGTCCCCCTTCTCCAGTGCTCTGCTGTCACACCTGTTGTGGGGACTTCAGTGTTGCCCCATCACCGATAGAGGTGAAATAACTCCCTGTTTTCTGCCTCCCTCCTTTAGTTACATCCTGGGGTTACATTAGCTGCCCTCCAATCAGCCGGAACTGTTACACAGTCTGGAGAATATTGTGAATGTTGTGAAACCCACCAATGCATCCACTACTTCTCCGGCTACTTCCTTACGTACACTGGGATGCAGACCATTGGGCCTTGGAGATCTCTCAGCCTTTCATACTTTCAGCTTCTCAAACACTATTTCCCTACTAATAAAACTTCCTCTCAGTAGACCCTGTGTCCCCCAGTGTTTCTGAGAGGTTCTTTTTATCCTCCTTTATGAAGGAAGGAATCCAAGTACAAATTTAATTGGTCTGTCATTTATTTGTTCTCCATTGTAAATACCCCGGTTTCTGACTACGTGATCCGCATTTTTTTCACCAATCTTTTTCCCTTCACATTTCTACAGAAGCTTTCACAGTTTTTATGTTCTCTGCAAGTTTACTGTGGCATTTTATCCCCTCTCCTACTCAACCCTTTTGCCCTCCTTTGCTGACGACTAAACTGCTCCCGATCCTGGGTTGCTGCTGTTTCTGGCTTTTTATATTTCCCCTCCTTGGCTCTAAAACCATCCCAAACTTGTTTTGAACTCCATGGTTGAGTTGCTTTACTTTATTTATTCCAGACAGGAATGAACAATTGTAATTGAGGGTAGAGCAGTTGATGTGGTGTACATGGATTTCAGTAAGGCGTTTGATAACGTTCCTCATGGAAGGCCATTCAGAAAGTCAGGAGGCATGGGATCCAGGGAAACTTGGCTGTGAGGATTCAGAATTGGTCCACCCATAGAAGACAGAGGGTGGTTAGTAGATGGAGCGTATTCTGCCTGGAGGTCGGTGACCAGTGGTGTTCCGCAGGGATCTGTTCTGGGACCCCCGCTGTGTGATTTTTATAAATGACTTGGATGAGGATGTGGAAGGGTGGGTTAGTAAGTTTGCTGATGACACGAAGGTTGGTGGTGTTGTGGATAGTGTAGAAGGTTGTTGTACGTTACAACAGGACATTGATAGGATGCAGAGCTGGGCTGAGAAGTGGCAGATGGAGTTCAACCCCGATAAGTGTGAAGTGATACACTTCGGGAGATTGAATTTGAAGGCAGAATACAAGGTTAATGTCAGGACTCTTAGCAGTGTGGAGGAACAGAGGGCTCTTGGTGTCCACGTCCATAGATCCCTCAAGGTTGCCGTGTAGGTCGATAGGGTTGTTAAGGCGGCATATGGTGTGTTGGCCTTCATCAGTCAGGGTATTGAGTTCAAGAGCCACAAAGTAACATTGCAGCTCTATAGAACTCTGGTTAGACCACACTTGGAGCATTGTGTTCAGTTCTGGTCACCTCATTATAGGAAGGATGTGGAAGCTTTAGAGAGGGTGCAGAGGAGATTTACCAGGATGCTGCCTGGATTGGAGAGCATGTCTTATGAGGATAGGTTGAGTGAGCTGGGGTTTTTCTCTTTGGAGAGAAGGAGGATGAGAGGTAACTTGATAGAGGTGTACAAGATGATAAGAGGCATAGATCGAGTGGACAGTCAGAGGCTTTTTCCCAGGGCGACAATGGCTAACACGAGGGGACGTAATTTTAAGGTGATTGGAGGAAGGTATAAGGGAGATGTCAGAGGTAAGTTTTTTTTACACAGAGTGGTGGGTGTGTGGAACGCACTGCCGGCAGAGGTTGTGGGGGCAGATACATTAGGGACATTTAAGAGATTCTTAGATAGTCACATGAATGATAGAGAAATGGAAGGCTATATGGGAGGGAAGGGTTAGATGGATCTTAAGAGCAGGATAAAATGTTGGCCCAACATCATGGGCCGAAGGGCCTGCACTGTGCTGTAATGTTCTATGTAATTGAAACATATGGTCTTTAAACACTTGCCATTGGCCATCGCTGTCAACCCTTTAGCTATTGTTCCCTAATCTACCACAACCAACTCGTACCTGCATAGTTTGCTTTATTTAGATTCAGGACCCTGATCTCAGAATCAGCTCTCCCACTCCGACTTAATGAGGACCTTGGTCATGTTGTGGTCTCGGTCCCCAAGAGCCCCCACACAACACGATTGTTTGTTCATTCCCTCTCATTATACGGGGCCCAGTCTCGGGTGACCCGCCCTCTCTTCAGTTCCTCAACAGATTGGTCCTGAAAGGCATCCTGAACGTTCTCCAGGAATGCCTCCTCCACTGTATTTTGCCCAGGTTGCCCATGGATTGAAGTCATCCATAATCGGAGCTGTACCTTTACCGGATGTGGATCTCATTTCCTGTTTAACGCTGCCCCCCGAATCACCAGTACAGTTTGGGGGTCGATGTACACCCCCACGGATGTTTCTGCCCCCAGCCATACCTTAGCTGCACCGGGACATCCTCCGCCTCTGGGTTCCCAGACCTAATACCCTTCACCCTGTCCCGACCCAGGTGAAGTGCAATGAGCAGCCCAACCGAGTGGAGATCTACGAGAAGACGGTGGAGGTGTTGGAACCCGAGGTCACCAAACTGATGAAGTTCATGTACTTCCAGGTATTGGTTGCTGCACCGTCAACTTTTCCCCCCACAGTGTGACCCTCACTGCCCCCCCACAGTGTGACCCTCCCTCAATACCCCTCCACAGTGTGACCCTTCCTCCGCCCCCCCACAGTGTGACCCTTCCTCACTGCTCCCCCCACAGGGTGACCCTTCCTCACTGCCCCCCCACAGTGTGACCCTCCCCCAATACCCCTCCACAGTGTGACCCTTCCTCCGCCCCCCCACAGTGTGACCCTTCCTCACTGCCCCCCCCACAGTGTGACCCTTCCTCACTGCCCCCCCACAGTGTGACCCTCCCTCAATACCCCTCCACAGTGTGACCCTTCCTCCGCCCCCCCACAGTGTGACCCTTCCTCACTGCCCCCCCCACAGTGTGACCCTCCCTCAATACCCCTCCACAGTGTGACCCTTCCTCCGCCCCCCCACAGTGTGACCCTTTCTCACCGCCCCCCCACAGTGTGACCCTTCGCCCCCCCACAGTGTGATCCTCCCTCAATACCCCCCCACAGTGTGACCCTCCCTCAATACCCCCCACAGTGTGACCCTTCCTCACTGCCCCCCCACAGTGTGACCCTCCCTCAATACCCCCCACAGTGTGACCCTCCCTCAGTACCACCCCTCCCACTCCCACTCCCAGCTCTCCATTGACACCTCCGCCACGCACACACGGTGTTGCTTTGTGTTTATCTGCCGGTTTTACCCGTGTGTGGTGTTTGTGCCTGACCCCAGCGCAAGGCGATCGAGCGTTTCTGCAGCGAGGTGAAGCGTCTGTGCCACGCCGAGCGGCGCAAGGACTTTGTCTCCGAGGCGTACCTGCTGACCCTCGGCAAGTTCATCAACATGTTCGCCGTGCTGGATGAGTTAAAGAACATGAAATGTAGCGTGAAGAATGACCACTCTGCCTACAAAAGGTTAGTGCCCAGCACCAGAGGCCATTCAGCCCATCGACTGTCACACGGGGACAGGAGGAGGCTGTTCAGCCCCTCTTGAGCCTGCTCCACCATTCTAACGACAATGCATGACATCATTCAGTGAGATCTTGTCTTGCTCCCACCCAGATCTCAGATCCCAGATCCCTGCAGCTTCCAACCATCTCTTGTTCCTTGGATGTCCCACTAACTGGGCACTGGATTCAGGGATTTCAGGCATTCCCGAACCTTGGAGTGCAAACATCCCCCCATCTAAGGCAGTCTCCTTGTCCCTGGTTCTGGAGTCACCAGCCTGGGAACCCAGACTCCACATCTCCCCTCCGTGCCCCCCTATGTGTCCGTGAGATCACCGCTTGTTCTCCACAGCCCTGTGTATTCCTGGAGCACCTTCCATGTGGGAGTGTCTGGGGAGTGGACACTCATGCTGGAGGAACTCAGCAGGCCAGCAGAAAAGCAGATGTCAACATCTTGGGTCAGGACCCTTCAGGACTGAAGATAGGAAAGGGGAAGCCCAGTATATAGGAGGGAAAAGCAGAGCAGTGATAGGTGGACAGGAGGAGGGGTGGGCACAGGGTGGTGATGGGTCAATGCAGGTAAGAGATAGTGATGGGCAGGTGCGGGGGAGGAGGGGAGAGCAGATCCACTGGGGGATGGGTCAAAGGTAAGGAGAGAGAGGGAAAATAGTGATCTTCTGAGACCTGGACCACCTCAGCACTCCGGAGCGAGACCACCGACAGCAGGCACCCCAAGTGCCCGGAGCGAGACCACCACAGTTCTGCCAAATGCTCCCAGTTCACTGTCAGGATAAGTGAAGCAATGTCAGTGTTCTCGGACGTGGCCAGTACTGAGGCCCAGTGAACCTCAGATTCCCGAGCTGCCCTGATCGTTCACACACCCAGCACTTGGCTGCTGATCGTGGGGAGAGATTTGCAGGCAGACAGAGGGAAAGGATGTTCTCAAGGACTCCTTGAAGGAATGCACCGTCCCCACTGGGAACCTCTTTCGGTGGAGGAGGTGATTCGGGGCTGTAGAGAACCTGGGGGCTGAGCACATGGTGGATGGAACCCACAGTGTGAGTGAGTCACCCCTGATCCCAAGGGACTGCCTGAGGAGGAAATGAGGATGGTTTTCAGGAAGGCCTTGGAGGAGGAGGAGAGGAGAGGTTTAGGGAGGGAATTGCGGATGTTGGCATTCAGCAACAGAAGGAACGACCGCCAGCGGTGATGGGAATCGGCCAATGAGGCTGGAATCGGACGGACGGAGAGACCTTGAACGTGTGCAGTCGTAGAATTGTTATGTCACAAGCACTACAGCACAGAGGCAGGCCCTTTGGCCCATTCAGTCCATGCCGGCCTGGTTTTCTGCCCAGTCCCATCTACCTGCACCCAGACCATATCCCTCCAAACCCCTCCCATCCATGGACCTGACCAAACTTCTCTTAAACATTACAACTGAACCCGCATCCACCATGTCCGCTGGCAGCTCGTTCCACACTCACACCACCCTCTGAGTGAAGAAGTTTCCCCTCAGATTCCCCTTAAATATTTCACCTTTCACCCTAAACCTGTGACCTCTAGTTCTAGTCTCATCCAACCTGAGGGGAAAAGCCTGCATGCATTCACCCTATCTATACCCCTCATAATTTTGTGTACCTCTACAAGGTCTCCCCTCATTCTCCTGCGCTCCAGGGAATAAAGTCCTAACCTATTCAACCTTTCCCTGTAACTCAGGTCCTCAAGTCCCGGCAACATCCGTGTGAATTTTCTTTGATAAAACATTGGATGTGCTGCAAGTACGGTCCGTGTGAGTGACGGTCAGGAGGGAGCATTAGACTGTGGGAGGGGAGCGACCATTGGGCAGCACGGAAACAGGCCCTTTGGCCCAACTCATCCATGCTGACCAAGGTCCCCACCAGGATCATCCCATTTGCCCACTTTTGGCCCGTATCCCTCTGAACCTTTCCGATCCATGTACTTATCCAAATGTCTTTTATATGTTGTTAATGTACCTGCCTCAACCACTTCCTCTGGCAGCTCGTTCCATATACAGACCACCCTCTGCGTGAAAAAGTTGCCCCTCAGGTCCCTTTTAAATCTCTCCCCTCTCACCTTAAACCTGTGCCCTCTGGTCTTTGATTCCCCAACCCTGGAAAAAAGACTGTGTATTCACCCTATCTCTATCCTCAAAATTTTATACACATAGAACATTACAGCACAGCGCAGGCCCTTCAGCCCACAATGTTGTGCTGACATTTTATCCTGCTCTGAGATCTATCTCGCCCTTCCCTCCCATATAGCCCTCCATTTCTCTGTCATTCATGTGTCTATCTAAGAGTCTCTTAAATGTCCCTAATGTATCTGCCCCCACAACCTCTGCTGGCAGTGTGTTCCACACACCCACCACTCTCTGTGAAAAACCTACCTCTGACATCCCATCTATAAGGTCACCCCTCAATCTTCTATGCTCCAAAGAATAGAGTCCCAGCCTGCCCAACCTTTCCCCATAACTCAGGCCCTTGAGTCCTGGCAACATTCTCGTAAATCTCCTTTGTGCTCTTTCTAGTTTAATGGTGTTGTTCCTGACAGTGAGGAGGGATCGTTAGACTGTTGGGGGGGCAGGCGAGAGACGGTCTGGGCAGTTGAGCAGAAAAACGTCCAATGGAGTGTAATCCGGAGACGGGAGGTGGTGTATCTGGGGAGGGGCAGCAAGGTCAGGGAATGGGAGGGTACTGAGTGGTGGAGGGTCAGAGGGAGGTTGGAGTGTGGGTCCCGAGGGTCAGAGGGAGGTTGGAACTGCGAGGCAGCGGCACTACCCGCTGCACCACTGTGCTGTGGTTGAGGAGGTGGACACTCCTGTGAGGGGTGTGTGCCCACTGTGGGGCAGGCTGTGGGTGGGTGGGGGACGTGTGCCCACTGTGGGGCAGGGTGGGTGGGTGGGTGGGTGGGGGACGTGTGCCCACCCTGGGGGACCGGGCCCAGACTGACTGACACTCTGTCCACCACTCAGGGCTGCGCAGTTCCTGCGGAAAATGGCCGACCCCCAGTCCATCCAGGAATCCCAGAACCTCTCCATGTTCCTGGCCAATCACAACCGGATCACCCAGGTGAGGGGGGTGGGGGAGAGGTGGTGGGGGTGAGGGGTTTGGGGGTGGCAGTGGGGGGGTGAGGGGTGGGCTCTGCTATTGGTGGTGGGGGGGGGGGATGGTGAGAGAGCTCAGACTGGAGCTCTAACCTCACCATCTGAGACAATCCGGGGCCCTCACTGCATGGGGTCGGGGGAGGAGGGGGGGCAGAGGGTCGGGGTGGGGGGAGCTGGTGGTGTGGGCCGGGGTCGAGGAGTGGGTGGGGTGTGTGGGCTGGGGGTGGGGGATCTGGGTCGGGGTCTGGAGCTGATGGGGGGCACTAAAGGGGGTTATAGTGAGGAATGGGGGGTGACAGTGGGGGAGGGGAGGGGAGGGGAGGTGGGAAATGAAAGGGGGAGACGGTGAAGGGGACGTGTTGCGGGGGGACACTGGGGGTGCCCCCACTGACCGGTTCTCCCCCCCCAGTGCCTGCACCAACAGCTGGAGGTGATCTCTGGGTACGAGGAGCTGCTGGCCGACATCGTCAACATCTGCGTGGATTACTACGAGAACAAGATGTACCTCACGCCCAGCGAGAAGCACATGCTGCTGAAGGTGGGGGGAGCGCAGGGGAGGGAGGGACAGATGGACGGAGGGAGGGAGGGACAGACTGTGGGAGGGACGGCGCTCTGTGAGTGGAACTGAGTCTGCTTTATATATTCAGTGTTGGGGGTTCTGCTGCTGAGGACAGTTCTCTGACTGTCACAATGTCCTGGGGAGGGTGGGGGTGAGGGGTGATTGCACCCTGGACCTCAGTGAGGGGCAAAGGAAGTGCTGGGTCTGGGTCAGGAGATGGGGGAGGGGAGGGTGGGGGCGATGGGACGTGGGTGAAGGAGGAGGGGGGGAGAGGGGCTCCCGAGCTGGGGCTAACCCCCACCCTCTGCCCTGCAGGTGATGGGGTTCGGTCTCTACCTGATGGATGGGAATGTCAGCAACATCTACAAACTGGACGCCAAGCGACGCATTAACCTCGGCAAGATCGACAAGTTCTTCCGGGTGAGGGGTGGGCAGTGGGTCAATGTCCAACCGCTGGGCCAGCCGAGGAGACCCAGACCCCACAGGAAGTGATCCCAGGGCTCCCCGTCTCCCTCCCACCTCCCCCCGTGTCCCCCCCATCTCCCACCTACCCCCCGTCTCCCCCTGACCTCCCCCTCCTTCCCACCCACCTCCCCCCATCTCCCTCCCGCCTCCCTGTCTCCCCCCCCCACCTCCCCCTCCCATCGTGTTCCAGCAAGATCCCACTGTTGACCATTGACCTTGAGCGGTGGGTGGGAGTGACAGTGAGAGGGGAGATAACTGTGGGCCTGAGTGACGGGTGGGACTGTCCCGTCCTGGAGTGCAGGTGGATCAGTGACACCCTGGCTGCTGTCTGCCTGCGGGTGGGCTTTGGGGAGGTGATTCAGGAGGCCGAGGGGTGCACGTGGGTGGGGTGGAGGGGGAGAGACCATCTCCACCAACAAGGGGTCCCCAGTCTTAATGCTCCAGCCCAGCCAGTCACATCTGGCTCACTGCCCTGCTCCTGGGTCTGGGAGACCACTGGGCTGAGACCGTCGGCCAGTGACGGTCAGTGGATGGAGCTTGGACACCAGGCAGCTCCAGACCGACTGAAGGGCAGGACAAACTCAACTCAAGGGGCTGGATGGCCTCACATGAAGGGTCCTACAGGATAGGCCTGGACGCCAGAGGGTGTCCGATCCAGCAGGAGGTTTGGGGCAGTCTTCCTCTGCCCCCTCTCTCCCCCAACCACCCGCCCTCCCCCACCGAGAGTGAGGAAACCCCTCCCTCGGGGAGGGGCTGGGGGGAGCAGCGGTGGGGTGGGCAGGGAGGGAGGGAGGAGCCGGTGGGCAGGAACCCGTGCAGCGGAGGGGCCGGTGTGTGTGTGTGTGTGTGTGTGTGTGAGGCAGCTGTCACTGAGCCTGGGCTGAGGTGCACAGGTTTGGACCAGCCCCCAGTGTGGAGGGGTCCCGGCGCCCCTGGGGGTGGCTTATGGGGATGGATGCCGGTGCATTTCACATGCTCTCTCTCTCCTCTCTTGCAGCAGCTGCAGGTGGTGCCATTGTTTGGAGACATGCAGATAGAACTGGCCAGATACATTAAGACCAGTGCTCACTATGAGGAGAACAAGTCCAAGTGAGTGCAAGTCGTAATGTACCCTGTGCCGTCACAGCCCGGTGCCACACTGTCGGGGTGGGCCATTACTCAGCGGGAGGTGGTGCTGAGGCCCTGCTCCTGCTCCAGGACCTTCCTACCCCACTCCACACTTCCCGGTGGGAAGCTCCCTGGAGCAGGAGGGACCGAGGTGTGACTACCTCCCTCGGCTGAAGCGGCTCGGCCGTCTTCCTGGTGAGATGTTGGAACAAGGTACTGCAGATGAGAAGGTGTGTCGAAATATGGGTCCGTGCCGAGGGTTCCCGCCGGTCACTCTCCTTACACGGAGGGATCACCTCCCCAAACCCCACCCATGGGCAGCCAGCTCCCGGTACTCAAAACATTCCTTGGATTCAGATATCTCAGGACAAGGCCACTCCCACAGCCCACGGACACTGTCCACCATCACCGACTCCCCACCCACTGAATCCCCTCCCACAGCCCACGGACACTCTCCCCCATCACCGACTCCCCCCACCCACTGAATCCCCACCCACAGCCCATGGACACCCCCATCACTGACTCCCCCCACCCACAGCCCATGGACACCCCCATCACTGACTCCCCCCACCCACAGCCCATGGACACCCCCATCACTGACTCCCCCCACCCACAGCCCATGGACACCCCCATCACTGAATCCCCCGCCCCCACAGCCCGCCGGTCGACATTCCGAGCTGTCTCTTTGGTCAGTTCCCGTTGCCGGATGGATGATCCATCGGGAACAGCTCTACCTGAAGTTCTGCCCCTTCTGCTGCCTGCCCTGGGTTACAGGAGGGGTGTTGAGCTGGGGGTTGGGAGGGGTTGGTGGAGCTCTCTGCAGTTTGGGCAAATGGAGAGACCCACCCCACCCCATCCCAACCCCCAGAGCAGTGCCGGTGGGCTCCTGCCGGGCAGTGGGTGGTGTGACCCTGGTGTCCAGACCAGCGTCTCCCCGCTGGCACACCCTGTCTGTGTAACGCTGTCTCTCTGCGCAGGTGGACGTGTACACAAGCCAGCAGCAGCCCCCAGTACAACATCTGTGAACAGATGGTGCACATCCGCGACGATCACATCCGCTTCATCTCTGAGCTGGCCCGTTACAGCAACAGCGAGGTGGGTGACCACTCCTCCGATCCTGATCCCTCCACTCAAACCCACTCACACCACAGCCAGCAGCCCTTCAGCCCATCAAACCTGTTCCCGCTCTCTGATCACCCTGCTCCCTCCCCACACCCCTCAAATGTTTCTCCATTTGAACATAGACGGGTTACACCTGAACTGGAGGGGAACCAATATCCTGGCTGGGAGGTTTGCTAATGCTACTGGGGAAGGTTTACGCTACGTAGCTTCGCAGGGGGATGGGAACCAGAGCAACAGGTCACTAAGTGAGGGAACGGGCAGGAGGGCTGATGTCAGGGAATGCAGTATTAGGCAGATTCCTAATAACAGATGTGAAGGGACGAATGGTTTGAAGTGTTTGTACTTCAGTGCTCGGAGTATTATGGGCAAGAGTGATGAACTAAGTGCATGAATCAGTACGTGCGACTATGATGTTGTGGCCATTACAGAGACTTGGTTGAGGGAGGGACAGGAATGGGTGATCGATGTACCAGGGTTTCGAAGTTTTAGGAAGAATAGGGAGGGGGGTAAAAGAGGGGGAGGAGTTGCAATACTAATTAGAGATAATATATCAGCTGTACTCCAGGGAGACATAATGGAGGGCTCAGAGACAGAGTCTATATGGGTAGAACTCAGAAATAGGAAGGGTGCAATCACTCTCTTGGGGGTGTACTATAGACCTCCCAATAGCCATCGGGACATTGAGGAACGGATATGCAAACAGATTAGGGAAATGTGTAAAAATTACAGGGTTGTGGTCATGGGGGATTTCAATTTCCCTGATATAAATTGGGACCTCTTTAGTGCAAGGGGGTTAGATGGGGCAGAATTTGTTAGGTGTATCCAGGAGGGGTTCCTAAATCAATACATTGACAGCCCAACAAGGGGAGGCTGTTCTGGACCTCATGATGGGTAATGAGCCTGGCCAGGTGACTCACCTATCAGTGGGTGAGCAATTGGGGAACTGTGACCACAGCTCATTAACTGATAGGATAGCTGTAGATAAGGACAGGTATGGGGCTAGCGGGAGGGTTTTAAATTGGAGCAGGGCTAATTACGAAGGCATAAGGCAGGAACCAGGTAGAGTAAACTGGGAAAACCTTTTTCCTGGCAAGTCCACATTGAGCATGTGGAAAGTGTTTAAGGATCAAATACACGGAGTACAGGACAGGTATGTCCCGATTAGAAGGAAGGACATGAATGGGAAAATAAGGGAACATTGGATGTCCAGAGAAGTGATGAACTTAGTCAAGAAGAAAAAGGACAAGTATGTAGAGCTTTGGAAGTTAGGATCGGACAGAGCACGTGAGGACTATAGAGAAGGTAGAAATGAACTCAAGAAAGGAATTAGGAAAGCCAGGAGGGGCCATGAAAAGTCCTTAGCAAGTAGGATTAAGGGGAATCCAAAGGCGTTCTATACCTACGTCAGGAATAAGAGGATGATGAGGGAAAGGATAGGACCAATTAAGGATAAAGAAGGGAACCTACGTTTGGATGCAGAGGATGTGGGTGAGGTTCTGAATGAGTATTTCTCTTCAGTATTTACCCAGGAGAGGGACATGCAGGATGCAGAAATTGAAACTGAGGGCGTAAACACGTTAGGGCATTTAGAGGTCAAGGAGGAGGTAGTGTTAGGTCTCCTAAATAGTATTAAGGTGGATAAGTCCCCAGGGCCTGATGGAATATACCCCAGATTATTGAGGGAGGCGAGAGAGGAAATTGCTGGGGCCTTG
This sequence comes from Pristis pectinata, assembly GCF_009764475.1. Lineage (NCBI taxonomy): Eukaryota > Metazoa > Chordata > Chondrichthyes > Rhinopristiformes > Pristidae > Pristis > Pristis pectinata. The sequence continues at coordinate 1,101,740 of NC_067408.1, read as the reverse complement.
ACCAGTATCCTTGTGTCCTCTTTGACCATGGGTGAGATCCTGGACTGGCGAGTGGCTAATGTTGTTCCTCTATTTAAGAAAGGAACAAGGGAAAATCCGGGGAACTATAGACCGGTGAGTCTCATATCAGAGAAAATTCTTAGAGATAGGATATATGGGTATCTGGAATCCAATGGCTTGATTAGGGAAAGCCAGCATGGTTTTGTGCGGGGCAAGTCGTGTCTTACTAACCTGGTTGAGTTTTTTGACAGGGTGACGAGAGAGATTGATGAAGGTAGAGTTGTGGATGTCATCTATATGGACTTCAGTAAGGCATTTGACAAGGTCCCAAATCATCGGTTAATCAAGAAAGTTGGGATGCATGGGGTCAGTGGAGAATTGGCTGTGTGGATCCAGAACTGGGTTGCCCATAGAAGACAGAGGGTGGTGGTTGAAGGGGCTTATTCAGGCTGGAGGCCTGTGAGTAGTGGTGTTCTGCAGGGATCTGTACTGGGACCTCTGCTGTCTGTGATGTACATAAATGACCTGGATGAGTATGTTGATGGGTGGGTTAGTAAGTTTGCAGACGATACCAAGATTGGTGGAGTTGTGAATAGTGTAGAAGACTGGCGGTGGATACAGCGTGATATAGATCAGCTGCAGATGTGGGCAGAGAAATGGCAGATTGAGTTTAACCCGGATAAATGTGAAGTGTTGCACCTTGGTGGGACTAATGTCAAGAGACAGTACACTCTAAAGGGGCAAGAACCTTAAGAGTGTTGAAGAGCAGAGACACCTTGGAGTGTAAGTCCATGACTCATTGAAAGTGGCTACACAGGTAGACAGGGTGGTTAAGGCCGCTTATGGAACGCTTGCTTTCATTAATCGAGGTATTGAGTACAGGAGTCAAGAAGTTCTGATGCATCTCTATAGAACTCTGGTTAGGCTGCATTTACAGTATTGCGTGCAATTCTGGTCATCTCACTACAGGAAGGATGTCGAGGCTTTAGAGAGGGTGCAGAGGAGGTTTACTAGGATGCTGCCTGGATTAGAGGGCATGTGCTATCAGGAGAGGCTGGACAAACTTGGGCTCTTTTCTCTGGAGCGGCAGAGGCTGAGGGGTGATCTGTTGGAGGTGTATAAAATTGTGAGGGGCATAGATAGGGTGGACAAACAATATCTTTTTCCCATTATTGAGCGATCCAATACCAGAGGGCCTGCATTTAAGGTGAGAGGGGGTAGGTTCAGAACAGACGTGAGGGGTATGTTTTTTACTCAGAGAGGGGTAGATGCCTGGAATGCGTTGTCTGATAGGGTGGTGGAGGCAAATTCACTGGGAGCTTTTAAGAGGGGCTTGGATGGGCACATGAATGAGAGGAAAATAGAGGGATATGGGCATTCTGTAGGTAGGAGGGAATAGCTATGTCGGCACAACATTGTGGACTGAAGGGCCTGTTCAGTGCTGTACTCTTCTTAAAAAAACAGTACAGCACAGGAACAGGCCCTTCGGCCCACAATGCCAGCCTAGACTAATCCCATCAGCCTGCACATGGTCCATATCCCTCCATCCCCTGTCTGTCTAACTGCCTCTTAAACACCTCTGTCGTATCTGCCTCCACCACCTCCCCCGGCAGCCCGTCCCAGGCACCCACCATGCTTTGTGTAAAAAAAACTTAGCCCGCACATCTCCTTTAAACTTTCCCCCTCTCACTTTAAACCTGTGCTCTCTGTTCTACGACATCTCTACCCTGGGAAAAAGACTCTGTCTACCCCGTCTCTGCCTCTCATCATTTTATAAACCTCTATCAGGTCTCCCCTCAGCCTCCATCGCTCCAGAGAAAACAACCCAAGTTTGTCCAACCTCTGCTTATAGCTCGTACCCCTCATCCAGGCAGCATCCTGGTGAACCTCCTCTGCACCCTCTCCAAAGCCTCCACATCCTCCCTGTAACGGGGCGACCAGAACTGCACACGATGCCCCAAGTGCAGTCTGCAGCATGACTTCCCGACTTTTATACCCATCACCCTGACCAATGAAGGCAAGCACGCCGTACGCCTTCTTTATCACCTTATCTACTTGGGCCACCACTTTCAGTCTCTTTCTGGCCACACTCTCCGTGGGGAATGTTCCCGTCCTCTCCCCTCCTGATCTTCCTCTGATCCCCTTCGGCCCCTGACCTCCAGACACCCTCCCCCCGGCCTGGGAAACAGGCACCCCCACTCACTTTGTCAAACACCCTGAACCGTCTCTGCTCCAGGGAGGACACCCCCAGCTCCCCTGGTGCCTGGACCCAGAGTTGAGCCACACCTGAGCTGACACAGGAGTGCCAGCAGCATCGCCCCCCCTCAGTGAAGTTCCGGACATGCGGTGGGAACAGGAGCTCAGGTCGGGACGTCCGCTCCATCACAATCTGCTCACCCTCCCTGTGCTCCTCGACTCTCTCTGCAGGTGGTGACGGGGTCAGGGTTGGACAGCCAGAAGTCGGATGAGGAATACCGGGAATTGTTCGACCTGGCGCTCCGGGGACTGCAGCTCCTGTCCAAGTGGAGCACGCACGTCATGGAAGTGGTGAGTGGAGTGTGGACACCCCCTCGCCCGGCAGCTGGGACCCCCCCCACCGGGCACCTGGTATTCCTCCATCCAGGGGCCAACATGGGCTCACCTATTTGTTGTCAGTGGTACATAGAGTCACAGAGTAATACAGCACGGATACAGGCCCTTTGGCCCAACCAGTCCATGCCGACCACGGTGCCCAACCAGCTAGTCCCAATTTCCTGGGTTCAGCCCATATCCCTCCAGGTCCCGCCTCTCCATGTATCAAGCTTCTTAAATGTATTCTCCTATTTATAGAGACGTGGATCCTGTATGTTTTAATCGGGTTTTCGACCTGTCCTGCCACCTTCAGTGATCAATAGACATATTCTTCCAATATAATGTGTAATGTTTTGCAATATTAAGTTTCATCTGCCATCCCTCTATCCATTCCACTAGCCTGTCTACATTTTTATGAAGTCCATGACTATCCTCCATGCCGTTCTCTACAAGTTCTGTGTCATTTGCAAATTTGGAAATTGCCACATCCAAGTCCGACTCACTAATATCTAAGTAAAGCATTGGCCCTAGTACTAGTGCCTGGGGAACTTCACTGTTCCTGACCATTTAGTCTGAGAAACACTTTCCTGCCTCCACTCAGTTCCTGTCACTTGGCCAATATTTTATCTGCACGGCCACAGCCAAGGCCTTCAGTCTTGATGAGCCTCTTGTGTAGGGACGTTATCAACTGCCTTTTGGAAGCCCATATAGATGCCAATTCCCTCATCAGCCCTGTCCGTAACTTGAACAAAGTCCATCGAGTTAGCTTGGCATAACTTGCCTTGAACAAAACCGTGCTGGTTACCTTGCACCGACTTGCACTTCTACAAGTGACTGAGAACATAGGGAATGGAGGCCGTTCTGCCTTCGTGCCTTTTCTGCCATTAAGATCTTTTACCTCACAAACCTAATATTCCTTAACATCCAAAAATGTATCACCCTGTCTTCAATTAAGTCAGTGAGTATGCCTCAACAGCACTTGCAACCGGACAATTACAAAGATTCCCTGTCTCCGAGGTTAAGACATTTCTTCCCATCTCAGTCTAGTGCGGCTGATCACTGACCCCTCACTCCAGATGTCCCTGCACTCGTCCTGCCAAACCATCTGAGAACGTTGCACGTTCAGCGAGATCACCCTGCATTCTGCAACGGTAGAGTTTCTGACAGTGACAATGTTAAGAGCCACTTTGACGGGTACTTGGATAGGAACAGAGTGGAAGGATATGGGTCTAATTAATGAGGGGAGATGGGATTTGCATAGGCACGTGATTGGCAGTCCCGAGTTGGGCCAATCAGGGTGCCTATCTATGCAAATCTTATTTGCATAATGGTACCTCCCCTCGCTGACCAACCTCTGCACCCCCCCCCCCCCCACCCCCACATCATCCCGGTACCCTAGGGTCACACAGCACAGAAACAAGCCCTTCGGCCCATCACGTCAATGCCAACCATTGCATCCATCTACTCCAATCCCAGTTAGCAGCACTTGGTGATTCAAGTGCCCGTCCAGGCACTAATGTTGTGAGAGTCTCTGCCTCCACCACACCCCCAGGGCAGTGTGTTCCAGATTCCAACCCCACCCCCCCCCCGGGGGAAAAATCCCCCTCAGATCCCGTCTAAACCTCCCACTCCTCACCTTAAACCTCATGTCTTCAACACCCCACCTGGGGAGGAAGGTTCTGACCATCAACCCTGTCTGTCCCCCTCGTAATCTTGTAACCTCATTCAGGTCCCTGCTTGGCGTCCTCCCCGGGGAAAACAAGCCCAGCCCATCCAAACTCTCCCATGACCAAAATGTTCCAATCCAGCATCTCCTCTGCACCCTCTTCAACACAGCCACATCCTCCCTGCCCCCTGATGTAGCCCACATCCCCACTTGTGTCACCATCCATGGGGTGTGGGTGTCACTGGCAAGGCCAGCACTTGTTGCCCACCCCTCACTGTCCGTGGGAAGGTGGGGGTGAGCAGCCCCTCTGGGGAAGATGCTCCCACAGCGCTGGTGGGGAGGGAGTTCCTGGGTTCAGACCCAGTGATGGTGAAAGGCTGGGGACATATTCCTGTCAGAACGGTGTGGGATGTGGAGAAGGTCCCCTGCACCACCTTGTTGGGAGAGGCTGAGGATTTGGGAGTTGCTGTCAGAGATATGATGATGCACCGTGTGGATAGTCTGACTGGACGTTGGTGTTGAGCCCCTTCCCCGGCTCTGCCGGTGTCCCAGGGGAAGGGGCTCAACACCAGTCTGTGGAGGGAGTAATCCACCACCCCAGGGGTGAACTCCAGCGCCCATTGGCTGTTGGGGTCTGGCTGAATTTTGTAAGGAGCGTCTCTTTCGTTTTCAGTATTCCTGGAAGTTGGTTCATCCCACGGATAAATTCTGTAACAAGGACTGTCCCGGCACGGCGGAGGAGTATGAACGGGCGACTCGCTATAACTACACCAGCGAGGAGAAGTTTGCACTGGTCGAGGTAACCGGGGTGACTGACAGGTGCCTGAGTTTTAGCTCAGGCTTGACTCTGTACTGAGGGAGGGTCACACTGTCGGGGTGGGGGGGGGTGTGGTACTGAGGGAAGGTCAGACTGTGGGAGGGGCATTACTGAAAATCAGCAACAGAAGTGAGTGCAGTTTATTTTTCTTTATCCACAAAAAAAGCCCAAATGTCCTTTCAAGGTCTTAAGTCACAATGTCTGGTGCCTACTTGTACATGTCTGCTATGGTCTTCCTTACAATACTTACTACACAAAATTTACATTCAAATCGGGATTCAACTATTACAGAAGAAAACCCCCAAGGTAAAACTGCCATTAGTGTTAGAACTCAAGCCAGGATTTTTTTTAAAAATTTTATTGCCTATATATTTTTTAAACTAATATATGCAATCCCAACTATCGCTTGCTTTTACCTTTTGTCAAACCAGTTTCTTACCTCATGATTTTACTGAGCACTCTTACTGTAACAAGTTTAGTCTGTGAACAATGTCCAATGAAAACTATAAAAACCAGCTGTTGGATTCGAGCTAGTCTTAAGTGCTAGTCGGAAAAAAATGGGGTGAGCCATCTTTTGTTTAAATGGCGTTTTGAATTTCATATGCATAAAGTTTTGTTACAATGCGGATTTTATTGTATTTAATAAATGCAACGTGCCGATTCAGATGTGAAAAAAGGGGCATTACTGAGGGAGGGTCACACTGTGGGAGGGGTATTACTGTGGAGCGCGCGGTATTCGCAGGCACCCTGGTTGAGTTCCGCACGGTGGGCGCCTCGGGATGGCGTGTGTCGTGGACGGTGAGAATGCAATTCTTCTCTGAAGTGTTGCGTGTGTGTTTCATGGTTAGTTAGCGTTATTGCTGTAGTTCTGTAGTTTGCATAGTTTTTCTTCAACTTCCTGTACTAGTTGTAATAGTTTGACACCAGATGTCCCTGTGTAGTGCTTTTAGCAAATCAATGTTTGTAAACAAAAAGGGACAATGGTATAGGGGGGTCCCCGGTGGGGGTCTCTCCACACAGGAGTCCTCCCCCTGTACATCGGGGTCCTGGGGTGGAGGGTGCTGTACCGGGCCGTGCCGTGCAACCGGTTCCTGAGCCGGTTCACCGACACCCCGGCCACCTGTCACTCCTGCGGCCAGGAGGAGACGGTGTACCACGCGTACGCGGAGTGCGAGAGGTTGCAGCCCCTCTTTGCGTATCTGAAGGGGCTGCTGCTCAGGTCCTGGCTGCACTTCAGCCTAACGCTACTGTGGCGGGAAATGCTCAACAGGTCAGGCAACCTCTGGGCTCTGATGAAAAGCCATTGTCCTGAGAGGTTTCTCTCCACGCAGATGCTGCCTGACGCGCTGAGGGTTTGTATTCCAGTGTCAGATTGTTCCCACTGCAACGGCTCCTTCACTGGCCGCAGGGCAACGTCAGGCAGTCTGAATTTGGCATAGGCGCTGCACAAATGCAGATGCTTCCTTCCCACCGGCCAGTGGTGGTTCAGCAGACTGGGTCCCAGTGTGAGTGGCCTCAGTCTGGTTTCCTCTGCCTGAGCCAGGACAACCCCTTACCCCCCCGCCCCCCACCAAAACTGGGGGTGAAGACCTTGTTCTGTGCTGTGGGCATGTTCCACTGGAGCCCCGTCCCATTTCCTCCATTCCCACATGTCTACTCTCACCCACCCCCCCACCCACCCCTCCCCAGACAGGATACACTTCCCCTGGTCCTCACCTGTCCACCCCCTCCCCGTAACCGTAGGAGGTGTAACCTCTGTCCCCACACCCCCTCCCTCACCACCAACCAGGACCTGAACAGCCCTTCCAGGTGAGGCAGGGAGTCACGGGCTCTCCCTTCGAGCTGGTCCCTGCATTTGGTGCTCCCGCTGGGGCCTCCTCTCTGTCCGTGACCGAGCGCAGACCGGGGAACGGATTCACAGAGCACGGCGCCCCGTCCACAACAGCCACCCCCAGCTTCCAGTCACCGCCTCCCCATTCCCACACCAAGCCATCTGTCCTCGGCCTCCCCTAATGCCAGGGTGAGGCCCGACACAGACGGGAGGAAGACCACCTCGTGCCCATCCTGGGCCGTCTCCAGCCCAGTGTTCTCCGATCCCAGGTGACCCTCCCCATGTTCTTTCCCCACTCCTACCAGTCCTCCCAGGTCTCTCCCCTTGCTCACCTATTCCATTCCTCCAGCCCAACCCCTCCCCCCTCCTCGCCTCCTCTCCCCCGTCGTCCACCTCACTCCCTCCCCCCCCAACACACAATCCCCCAATCACCTTCTGGCTCCTGGGTCCTGCTTGGTCTTCCCCAGTAGGTGGTCTGGTCACCTGGTTGTTCCCTGTTCCCGAGACCCTCCCCATTTTTTGGTGCCGAGACCCTCATCAATCCTGAAACCTTCCTCATTCCCAAGAGCCTGACTGTGCCCCCGGTTCTTCCCCCCCCCCCCCCAGGTGATTGCGATGATCAAGGGGCTACAGGTGCTGATGGGGAGGATGGAGAGCGTCTTTAACCAGGCCGTGCGCAACACCATCTACGCCGCCCTGCAGGACTTTGCGCAGGTCACCCTGAGGGAGCCCCTCCGACAGGCCACCCGGAAGAAGAAGAATGTCCTGATCAGGTGCCGTGGGTGGGGGGAGTGGGGAAGGGGAGTGTCAGGGTGAGGGGAGGGTGGGGTGGAGAGGAGGTAGTGGGGTTGGGAGAGCAGTGGGGTGGGTGTTGGAGATGAGGTGGGGGGGTGTGGACATTCCCCACTCGGGTTTGACGGGATAGATTTCTCTGCCTCACTGGACACGTGTGTATCGGACACGTGTGTATTGGACACGTGTGTACCAGGCATGAGCATCCGCTTCCAGGAAGCTCAGCTGCACATCTGTTCTGTGAGGAACATCTGGACACCAGGACCACATCTGGACAGACACCACAGGGAAGGGCCTGGCCACTGGGCTGGAGCCTGGAACCAGCTGTGGCCAGATGTTCCCTCCAGTACTGAACCCTGACCCCGGTCCCTTCCCCGGTCCCCTGCACCCTTGCCCCGGGTGCTGAGGTTCACCACCCCTCCCCCACCCTGTGAGCAAGGGGAGCCTGCAGTTGGGGTTTGAGGGACCCCCACCCCCCTGTGGCCCAGCTCATTGCCCGTTTCACTGGCCCCTCCTGGGGGGGGGGAAATATGAAGCCGGGGGGGTGGGAGGGAGGGAGGGAAGACCCTATGGGGGGAAGGGGTGAGGAGTGTGGGAGAATCTGGTCCGTGAGGGAGGGCCTCCCACTGCTCTGTGGGAACAGCTGGGGTGTGGGGTTGGAGTTTGCTGGGATGTGCACTGACTGGAGCTGACGGCCTCTCCCACCCCTCAGTGTCTTGCAGGCGATCAGGAAGACCATCTGTGACTGGGAGAGTGGCCGGGAGCCCCCCAACGACCCCTGCCTGAAGGGAGAGAAGGATCCCAAGGGGGGCTTCGACATCAAGGTGCCTCGGCGAGCCGTCGGACCCTCCAGTACTCAGGTTCGGTTCCAGTGAGCACACTCCGCCACGGCTCGATGGGTCGTACTTCCCTCCCACACCCCCCCTCCCCCCCCCCCCCCCCCCCCCAGGGAGTGCAGCACACACAGCTTTGTGGAGGACAGTCATATTGCAGCTGTATAAAACTGTCCACATCTGGAGTATCGCGTTCAGTTCTGGTTGCTCCGTCACAGGAAGGATGTGGAGGCTTTGGAGAAGGTGTCCACATCAGCCACACAGGACAGGCTCGATCCCCTTCCCCTGGAGGTCCCCTGGAGTGGTGAAGTGTGTGCAGGGGTAGCGCTTCACCTCGTGGGCGAGTGCAGACCCAGAGCTGTTGATACAGGAAATCCCGCAGGGAGTTCTCCCAGCAGTGGTGGGAATCTGGGTCTCGCTCCCACTGGGGGTGGGTGAGGGGAAGAGTGCGGATGCATTGAAGCAGGGGCTGGACACCCTCGAGGGAAGGGGTCACACCCGCAGCTTCAGGAGGAAGTTTGAGTGGATCATAAACACCAGCACCGGCTGGCTGGGCCGAATGGCCTGTGGCTGTGCTGCCTGTCCATGGGGTGTGACGGTTTGGTTGAGCTGACAGCTGGGCGGAGGGAGTTACCCTGTGCGTCCGTGGGATTGTACTGACCGAGCTCTCTCGTGCTCCAGCTGTACATGGTGAGGACCATGCTGGAGTCGCTCATCGCTGACAAGAGTGGCTCGAAGAAGACCCTCCGCAGCAGCCTGGACGGCCCCATCGTGACGGCCATCGAGGACTTCCACAAGCAGTCGTTCTTCCACACCCACCTCCTGAACTTCAGCGGTATGCAGCCTTCCCGCAACCTTCCGTGACGGGTGTGGGCAGGGGAGCTATGGGAGCAGGGATGAGTCCAGAACCTTCAGTGTGATGTCAGGAGGCTGTTCCCCACCCAGAGGGCAGTGTGACCTGGGACTCAGAAACTCTGGGGGTGAGGTGGACACAGAGTTTGGTTGGTGACGAGTTTGAAGGGATGGATAGAATAGCAGGGCAGGTCCGAGAGCCAGAATGACCTCTTCAGGTTCCGCACTAGAAATCCAAAATATTGATTTACCAACAGACCCAGAAGAGGGGATGGGCCAGGTTGACTTTCGATTATACATGGTTGGTGATTGTATCCAGTGGAACGTATTTGAAAGGGTGAGGCAGATGGATTTCTAAAGATATTTTCTCCAGTTTGGCTTGAATCCGAGGCAGAGGAAACAGAATAGTCTTCACCTCATTGACAGGGAGCAGCTTCAGTATCGTCACCCAGAAATGAGATTGTTCCCAAAGCGATATTCCCCAGCATCTGACAAAATCATCATCAGTCAAAATGGAACTTCTTTCAGACTGAGCCTGACGTGGGCACGGGTGGTCACGGTGTGAAAGGAAGGAACGATCTTCAAAATGGAAAACTGGGTGTGAAGCAGCAATTGAGCAGTGGATCAGACTGGGCCTGATCAGTGCTGAATCTGTAGGGTCATGGACACCTGAGATGAGCATTAGGCTCCATATCAACATATGGGTGGGGGGAGTCGGTGACGGGGGAGAGTGTCCGTGGGCTGTGGGAGGGGATTCAGTGGGTGGGGGGAGTCAGTGATGGGGGAGAGTGTCCGTGGGCCGTGGGAGGGGATTCCATAGGTGGGGAGGGTCTGTGGTGGAGAGACCGTGCTTGGGTGGGGAGATGTGTTGACATACAAACGGCTCTGTTTTATTCTGCTGCTTTCAGTAACGTTACTCCCCGTTCTGAGCAATGGTTCTCCTGACCGCGGGCTGTTCCAATTGCAGAGTCTCTCCAGCAGTGTTGTGACCTGTCCCAGCTCTGGTTCCGAGAGTTCTTCCTGGAACTGACGATGGGTCGGCGGATTCAGTTCCCCATTGAGATGTCGATGCCATGGATTCTGACCGACCACATTCTGGAGACCAAGGAGCCCTCGATGATGGAGTAAGGCCATGGTCCAACCTCCCTCTGGGGTTCCTGGGGGTCTGTTCCCTGATCACGTTTCATAACCCACTGGTGTCAGACATTTCACCTCCAGTAGTTTTGATCAGTTGGGAAGTAATTGTTCCAAACCACTGGTGTCCCTCAGGATCCAACCCTGGAATGCCAGGATCACTGGGCAGGTTTGAAGAGGGATGTGTGGATTTGTTTCCTTACTCCCTATTGCCGCGTGGAATTCAAAGCAATACTCAAAGCAATGCCCCAGTTTGGACAGTGTGGTATCAGAGGCAAAACTCAGCTGCGGTGCCCACATTTAAAACCAAATCTTTCACGTAGGACAGAAATCCAGGGCCCAGTGCAGAGCACTGTGGGGTCCTGTATCGGGCACTGTACCGAGCACTCTGGGGGCCCAGTGTACACACCTTCCAGACACAGGCTCCTGTGGACCACTGTCCTTGGTTCTCCAACTTTCCCCTTCCCCCAGATCCCATGGGCTTTCACTTTGCTCATCAGGCTCTGAGGTGGGACTGTCGAAGTCCGTGCTGGAGTGCGTGTTCATTACATCAACCACACCACCCTCATCAACCATCCTTGTTACCTCCTCAAAACATTGAGTGAAGTTAATCAGACACAACCTTCCCTAAACCGATCCATGTGAAGTGTCGGTTAACCCCGCCGTTCTAAATGCTGCTTCATGCTGTCCCCAGAATTCCTGCGATTATTTGTACACCACTGATGTCAGGCTGACCCACAGCCCAGGAATGTTCCTTCCTGCACCTTGCCCCAGTTTGGTTAGAACAACCTTTGGAGGGCGGATGAAGGTTTTCAGGTTGTTTCTCCTGGGGCGGGTGGGATCCAGCAGTGTCTGCCGGAGAAGATGCTTGGGGAAGAGACCTGATTATTCTGTTGACTGGTTGTCCTGAGTGTTTGCATAAGAACTGAGTTATGTTGAGGCAGGAATACATCTCCTCCTCAGGCCAGACCTGGAGTACTGCGCACAGCTCAGGATTGCAGCATTCGAGGCAGTGCAGAAGAGATTCACTGGGTAATTCATGGGATGAGAGCTTTGTCCTGTCAATAGTGGCTAAAGAAATTAGATCTGTATTCTAGAACGAGGGGTGATCTTATTGAAACATACAAGATCCAGTGGGGGCAAGATGGGGTAAGTGTGGAGATGTTTCCGCCAGTGGGAGAATCTGGAATGAGGACACAGTTACAAGATTAAGGGGCGGTTATTTAAATCGGAGGTGTGTAGGGACTTCTCGCAGAGGGTGGTGAGTCTCTGGAATTCCCTACCTAGGAAAGTTGTGGCGGCTGGGTGACTGGGGGGGTTTAAAGGGGAGGAGGGCAACTTCTTGAAAGGTTGAAGAATTGAGAGCCACGGGGAACTGGCATGGGAGAGGAGGTGAGGTGGGGGGCAGATCAGCCACGTGGGGCAGGCTTGAGGGACCAAGTGGCCTACTCCTGCTCCTTGTGTGCTCTGGGCAGTGACAAGCAGTGAAGGGAATTTGCCAAAGTGTTCTCAGAACAACCCAGCTGAGCCGCTGTTCCTGTTTCTAGGTACGTGCTGTATCCGCTGGACCTGTACAATGACAGTGCGTACTACACCCTGACAAAGTTCAAGAAGCAGTTCCTGTACGATGAGATCGAGGCGGAGGTGAGGAGGCTCCCACATTCGTTCCTCGGGGAGGCACCGGCCCGTTCGGTTGGCCTGACAGTGGTGGTGGGGAACCGCAAGGTTTGGAGCGCCACTGTTGCACCTTCTGCCTCCAGGAGCAGTGCCCCCTCCACAGCACTGATGTCCCTCCTCCCCGGGACTGTACAGTGAGTGGCCTCCACACCCCCCCCATCTCCAGACTGGGACATCCTGGGGTGGTCTCGGAACCTCTGGAGCCACGTTGGACAGCACTGTGGGGCTGCCGGGGATGTTGGGTGGGCCACAGATGACCACATTGCTAACGCTCCTGACCTGTGTCCTAGGTGAACCTCTGCTTCGATCAGTTTGTCTACAAGTTGGCAGACCAAATCTTTGCTTACTACAAGGCGATGGCGGGCAGGTAGGGAGCCAAGCCCCTTGCTCTGAATGTTGTGACCCCGGCAGTAGCCGCTGTGATGTTGTGACCCCGGCAATCGCTGCTGTGTTGTTGCATTCCATGTTTATAAAATGATAGCATCATCTCCAGAGGCCACCTGGCCCATTGAGACCATGCCAGCTCCTCAGGAGTGCTCTGCAGTGAGTCCCATTGCTCTGCTGTCTCCCTGGAACTCTCAGAGTGGAACGGCACAGAAACAGGCCCTTTGGCCCACAATGTCCGTGCTGACCTTTCTGTCCATCTACACCACTCCCATTGCCCACATTAGGACAGTATCCTTCTAAACGTTGTCTGTTTAAGTGTCTGTCTAAACGTTTCTTAACGCAGTGACTGTACCTGATTCCCCCACCTCCTCTGGCAGCGAGTTCCAGATATCACCCAGTATCTGTGTAAAATCTTACCCCTCAGATCCCTTTAAACCCCCTTTCTCTCCCCTTTAACCTATACCCACTTGTTTACGAGAGCCCTATCATAGGAAACGGACTCTGACTATAGAATATGGAACATTGCAGACAGTACAGGCTCTTTGGCCCACGATGTTATGCCGACATTTTATCCTGCTCTAAGATCTATCTAACCCTTCCCTCCCACATAGCCCCCCCATTTCTCTATCATTCGTGTGTCTAAGAGTCTCTTAAATGTCCCTAATGTATCTGCCCCCACAACCTCTGCCGGCAGTGCGTTCCACGCACCCACCACTCTGTTGGAGTCGGAAGAGTGGCGATACTTGCGGACTGTCCCCAGCACGTTCTCAGATGCATTTCACTGTGTGATTCGATGGACCTGTGACTAATAAATAAATATCTATATCTCTGTGTGAAACCCTTACCTCTGACCTCCCCCTGTACCTTCCACCTGTCTCTCCCTCTCAATCTATACCAGGTCACCCCTCGGCCTCCTTTGCTCCAGGGAGAACAAGCCCAGTCTGCCCAATCTCTCCCCATCACTAAAGTCCTCCAATCCAGGCAACATCCTGGGGAATCTCCTCTGCTCCATACTCATCCCTTCCAGACGGGAACGGCAGAGGCTGAGGGGAGACCTGAAAGAAGTTTATAAGATTATGAGAGGCAGAGACAGAGCAGACAGCAGGTAGCTTTCACCCCCAGGGTCGAAATGTCCACTACCAGAGGGGGAAGTTCAGAGGAGATGTGGTGGGCGCCTGGAATGTGCCGCCAGGGGTGGGGGTGGAGGCGGATACGATGGAGGGGTTTAAGAGGCATTTAGCCAGACACAGGGATGTGCAGGGAGTGGAGGGAGACGGACACTGTGTAGGCAGGAGGGATTAGTTTAGTTAGGTGTTTAATTACTAGCTTAACTAGTTTGGCACAATGTGGTGGGCTGTAGGGCCTTTTCCTTGCTGTACTGTCCTGTGTTTTATGACTGCCCAGATCCTTTCAGGAAACTCCTGTTGACTGTGTTCCACAGCTCGCTGTGAGCTCCCTCCTTCTCCCACCACTGGTTTATCCCTTCGCTCTGGGCACCGACACCCCTGTCACTGTGAACAGTTTCACCTGAATCCCCCCATGTTTGGGAGCCCCTCATTCAATGCCCCCCTGACCACCTGCTCTGAGGGCTGGCCCTCCACAGAGGCGATGCCCTTCATCCCTGTTACGTTCAGTAAATCCCCCCGGCACCACTGGGGACCTGCCTCCTGTGGGACAGCTCCTTCCTGCTCTAGTCTTTGCTGGGTCCCGTGTTGCCTCAGTGGCCCTGTCAATGTGTGCTCCCCCCCACCTGGTTTATGCTTCCTGCCCCCTGGTTGCCCTTCCTGAACCTTGCATCAGTTTGTTTGTGTTGCCTGTTCCCATGAGACATCCCATGGTGCGTGTAAACCCTCGGCTGCTGCTCTCTCCGTGCCCCTGTGTTGCCCCGGGGTGGGTTTTGTGTGGAGTGACTGGTAAAGTCCAACGAGAGTTCTCTCCTCCTCCAGTGTGCTTCTGGACAAAAGGTTTCGAGCCGAGTGCAAGAACTACGGAGTTATCATCCCCTACCCTCCTTCCAATCGCTACGAGACGTTACTGAAGCAAAGACATGTCCAGGTACTGGCTGCAGACACAGGGCTGGAGTTAGGCTGCCCAGTGCCTGTGGGTGTGGGGACACTGCCCTACAGTCCTCAGTCCCAGGCTTGACCCCTGACCTTGCCCCAAAATGGTGATAACTGGCCCGGCTGTGGTTCCCCTGGGGAGAGATTCCGGTTCAGGGACACCTGCTGCAGGGAGCAGGTCTGAATAATGTGGAGCTCAGATTAATTCCCAACCACAACTACTTCTGTTTATGTAGGTCCATTAAACGAAGAAAACATCACAGGCAGCCGTCACCAGACCGGGGTGACACCAGGCCAAGTGTGATGTCCTTAAACACTGCAGCTCTGGCAAATGGAGATAAGAATAGACCACAGCTGGGATGTGGGAGATCAGGGACACCTCCAACGTTCCCGGTGACCACACCTGGGATGTGGGAGATCAGGGAAACCTCCAAAGTCCCCGGTGACCACACCTGGGATGTGGGAGATCAGGGAAACCTCCAAAGTTCCTGGTGACCACACCTGAGATGTGGGAGATCAGAGTCACTTCCAATGTCCCGGTGACCACAGCCACTGGATGTGTCGAGCTGCTGTCAGACCACGTGGAGCCGTGGGTGGACTCACTGTGCAACATTCAGGATGGTGAATGTGGGAGACAGTATGTTGTGAGTTGGCCACATTGCAGGTACGGAGAGGGAGGAGGTGGGTAACCACCAGAAAGGGCAGTTGGGGCAGGAGTCCCTCACAAATACGTGTACTGATTCAGATACAGTTGTGGAGATGGCCTCTGAGCAAAGTAGCAGCAATAGCGGCCAAGTTTGTGGCACCGCGGTTGGCTCCGATACACAGTAGGAGAGGGAAAAGTCTGGGTGAGCAGTAGTGGTGGGGATTGTTCGCTGAGGGGGATGGACGGGTGTCTCTGTGACTGAGAGAAAGTATCCAGAACTTCTTCCAACAATTTTCCACTATTGATGTAAGGCTCACCAGCCTGCGTTTTTGTGGCTTATCCCTCCTGTTCTTTTCGAATAAAGAAGCGATGAGGTACCCTCCAGACTTGAGTGAAAATCAAACAAACTGCAGGTGCTGGACATCTGAAACAGAAAACGCTGGAAACACTCAGCAGGTCAGGCAGCGTCTGTGGGGAGAGCAACTGGTCGATGACCCTTCATCAGAATGGGGTAGGAGACAAAAGAAGCTGCAGGGAGGGTAGGGGGCAGGTGTCTGTGACAGGGTGAAACCAGGGTGACCACGGGGATAAGCTGTAAACAAGGTGACCTGGTCAGTGAGCGAGTGGGAGCAGTTGGAGAGGGAGAACGTAGACAGAAGGATGTGGGAGATGTGAAACGTAGAGCAGGAGGGCGTGCCCGGCAGGTCAGGCCGCGGGTGTCCTCCAGTCCCAGAGAGAGAAACAATCTGAGCCAGTATCACAGGGAGGGCTACAGTTACTGATCAGGTTCCCGATGAGGTTTCCTGAAGTTGTAGAGTTCAGTATTAAGACCAGAAGCTGCAAAGTATCCAGACAGAAGATGAGGGCCATTCCTCGAGCTTGCACTGGGCTCACTGTGGCAGTGCAGGATGTCACAGACCAACAGGTCAGAGCAGGAGTGGGCTGGAGAATTAGCATCAGGTAACGGGATGCTGAGGGTCACTCCTGATGAGCACTGGTGCTGCACAAAGCAGGAGTGACCCTCACCTAGTCTGTGTTTGGTTTCTCCAGTCTCCTGGAACCTCGCCATGGCTAATGAAGATGCCAGAGCCCCAGCTATCTCCTCCCACATTTCCTGGGATATATCTGTCCGTCCCTGGGGATTTATCCACCTTATTGTGTGCCAATAGCTCTGACGCATTCTCCCTCCTGACCCAGCTGTTCCAGAATATCTGAAACCCACCCCCCCTCCCCCCCCCCCCCCCCCCCCAACTCTCCAGCCTCCACATCCTTCTCCCTGCTGAATGAGAAGTATTCATTCGGGATCCCGCACATATCCCCTGCTCCATGCATAGATTCCCCCTCTGGTCCTGAGGGGACCTACCCTTTCCCTAGCTATCTTCTTGCTTCTGTGTAAAAGGTGTTAGGATTCTCCTGCCTTTTGCAGAGGGGAGGAGGGATGTGTGAGGGGCTGGGATTGATCTGTTGACGTCTTGTTGCAGCTCCTGGGGAGGTCCATCGACCTGAACAGGCTGATCACCCAACGTATCTCAGCGGCCATGTACAAGTCTCTGGATCATGCCATCAGCAGGTTCGAGAGTGAAGACCTGACCTCTGTTGTGGTAAGGAGACCGGAGACCAGATCCCTAACCCTGTGTCGGCTGAGTAACTGGGGCTCCACGGGGAGAGAGCCCCAGCTAACCAAGCAGAGGACTGAAAGCAGAGCTAGACGTGGCCAAACGGAGCAGGGAACATGAGAACTGGGCAGAGGGCCACAAACTGGCAACATTGGAAAATAGCAACAAATAGCAAAGTAGATTGTACGACCCTTTTACAGGAACAACAGTGTGCGGCACTGCGGCACGGCGGGTAGTGCTGCTGCCTCACTGCTCCAGAGACCCGGGATCGATCCTGACCTCGGGCTCTGTCTGTGTGGAGTTTGCACGCTCTCCCTGTGACCCCATGGGTTTCCCCAGGTGCTCCGGTTTCCTCCCACATCCCAGTGACGTGGGGGTCGGTGGGTTAATTGGCCGCTGTAAATTGCCCCCAGTGTGTGGGTGAGGGGTGGGATCTGGGGGGTGTTGATAGAGATATGGGGAGAGTGGGTGGGTGATGGCCGGCAGGGACTCAGTGGGCCGAAGGGCCTGTTTCCATGCTGTTTATCTCTCTGTGTGGCAGACATCGGCTGCTCAGTGGTTGAGACAGGGATATAAGGAATGGGAATATGGCCATTTAACAGACAGCTTGTATCTGTGTTCACGGTAGTAGACACCAATAGTACCAAGCCAATGATGGTGAGGCACTGAGTTCCCACACTGGAGGAAAGGTGCACGAACCACGGGAGGAGGTAGAGGTGGCCCAGACCCCTGGACACTGGGTTGTGTCTGGGCTTCAGGAAGAGGTGATGACGGGGAATGCGGATGTGTTGGTTGTCACATTCCTGGATTCTGGACACATGGCAGATGTCAGAGAGTTGCTGGAGAAGGGAGGGAGAGGGATAACGGGGATAGGAAGGGTGGGGGAGTGGTAACACGGTGAGGCAGCACCACCGCATGGGTTGGGTTCTTGGGGAGGGGGAGCCCGTGGGGTAGGGTACGGGTAGAGTGGGACATTTTTAGGGTAAGTGTGCCAGGGCCTCGGCTGTTCTCACTCGGACCTGGGTGAAGTGACGGAATGCAGAGGTCGGAGGGGTGGTGGTAGTGAGGAGAACACGGCGGCTGCTGAGGGGGAGGGGTAGGGAAGGAGGGGCAAACGGAGGGGAAGTGGGAGGTTGTCCACTGGTGCAGTGACTGTGGTACAGGTGGCACTGATGGATGGTTGGGTACAGAGGGCAGGGGTCCTCACGCAGGAAACACACAGGTTCGGAATCAGGACAGTAGTGCACCGTTGGTCTTTGTGGTGTGGGGTCTGGAGTGCAACAGTGGGGGTGTCTTGCTGCAACTGGACAGGTGCTGGTGAGGCCACTCCTGGAGTACGGGGCAGGGATTTAGGGGCTATTGGATTCTCTGCCATTGGAGGCTCAACAACACAAGTTGGGTTGCAGGGTTGAGGAGGTTGTCCCATCAGGAGGGAACCACCTCTGTTCTGGAGTTTACAAGAATGGGAACTCAATGGTCGGCTCGGGTTATAGGGGCAGCCACAAACTGGGCTTTAGGGAACTGCCTGGACACGAGCCCACACTGAGATCTCCAGCTTCGGATTGTTCCGGGAAGTGAAGGATGTGGGAAGCTGGAGAGACAGAGAGTGGGCCATGAAACTGTGGAATGCTGGAGAAAGTTTGAGGGGCCGATTCAGTGAGAGAGTCTGTAATTAGACCCCTCCGCAGTGAGAGGAGAGTGTGGGACCATGGAGACTGGGGGGGCTGGGGGGAGAAGCCCCCCCCTCCTTCCTTCCCTCCCTGGGCTGATCTCTCTTAGTGTCAGTCAACAACACATGGGATATGGACCTGGACGTCACCCTGGGAGTCAGGTCTGGATATTTGCTGTGGCCAAGCCTGGCCTTGGCAGTGATGTCTCAGAGGGTAGGCTGGCCGCCACCAGGGTGTGTACCTCATGGACTGGACCTTTGTGGGGGGGGGGGGGGGGGTGGGGGGGGAGTGGGAGTGGTAGGAAGGACTCACTAGTGATGCTCTCTCTCTCCACAGGAACTGGAGTGGCTGTTTGAGGTGAACCGCCTGACTCACCGCCTCCTCTCCAAACACATGACCCTGGACAGCTTCGACGCCATGTTCCGAGAGGCCAATCACAACGTGTCTGCCCCCTACGGACGAATCACTCTGCACGTCTTCTGGGAGCTCAACTTCGATTTCCTTCCCAATTATTGTTACAATGGCTCTACTAATCGGTTAGTGTAGCCCTGTCCCGGGACTGTGTGACGGGACGGTGCGGAGGGAGCTTCACTCTGTGTCTGACCCCGGGAGTGTGTGATGGGACGCTGAGGAGGGAGCTTCACCCTGTGCCTGACCCTGGGAGTGTGTGAGGGGACGGTGTGGAGGGTCTGACCCCAGGAGTGTGTGACGGGACGGTGCGGAGGGAGCTTCACCCTGTGTCTGACCTTGGGAGTGTGTGATGGGACGGTGTGGAGGGTCTGACGTTGGGAGTGTGTGACGGGACAGTGTGGAGGGTCTGACCCTGGGAGTGTGTGACATTAGCACTGCGATCGCCATCCCAGACTGCTAACGAACACGGTATCAGGATTGCTGCTCTGTTTGTCCAGGTTTGTCCGCACGGCGATCCCCTTCACCGATGAACCTCAGAGGGACAAACCAGCCAGTGTCCAACCCTACTACCTATATGGGTCAAAGGTGAGTCAGCAGAGCCACAAACTCATCACCCTGTGAGACTGTTTGCCCTCCTGCCCACTCTTTAACGTGACCGGGTTGTCAACCTGATGCTTTACTGGAAATCAGAAAGGTGATCGTTTCAGTCGGAACGTTGGTCCTGTGGCAGCAACGAAGGGGGAGCCTCCTCTCTCCAGGGGATGGGGGAAGAAGGGTGGGGAGCAGAGTTACCTCTCTCTGGCGGCAGGGGGAGTTACCTCTCTCCAGGGTGGGGAGCTTAAGTTTAACACAGAATCATAGAGCAATACAGCAGGGGAACAGGCCCTTCAGCCCAACTCGTTGCTACTGACCTGGTGCCCACCCAGCAAGTTCCATTTGACCCCATATCCCACTGAACCTTTTCTATCCTGTCCAAATGTCTTTTAAATGACATTATTGTACTTCCCACACACCCTCTGACATCCACCCCATCTCCAGCCACCCACACCCCACCGACACCCCGCTCCAGTAACCAACATCCCCCTCACACCCCACCCACTGACACCCACACCCCACCCACTGACATCCAACCCATCTCCAGCCACCCACACCCACCCACACCCACCCACTGACATCCAACCCATCTCCAGCCACCCACACCCACCGACACCCCGCTCCAGTAACCAACATCCCACCCACACCCCACCCACTGACACCCACACCCCACCCACTATATCCCATACACTACTTTCTTTTTCAAACGTGGTTCAGTGAGAGGCCATTCAGCCCCTCTGTGCTGTGCCAGTGTGGCTGTTCCTCAGTAGCTCGCTCCCTATCTCTGGCTCCCCCTCACTCCACCTCTGTATCCTCCTCCCTAGTCCCTGCTTCCCCCCCCCCACCGCCAATCAACATCTCCCCCTCCCCCTCATCTGCTGTCCTGTGGCTCCCCCTTCCCCCATCTCAGTCTCTGTTCCCCCCCATCTCAGTCTCTGTTCCCCCCCATCTCAGTCTCTGTTCCCCCCCATCTCAGTCTCCGTTCCCCCCCCATCTGTCTCCGTTCCCCCCGCCATCTGTCTCCGTTTCTCCCCCCCCCCCATCTCTGTCTCTGTTCCCTCGGTCTCCATCAATAGCTGAGATTAAGGGAAGCCCCTGCACATGGAGGCACCTCAACATCTGCCCAGGTGTGGCCGTTTACCATCTGTCCCTGTCTCCCTGTCTCAGTGATCCCCCCCCCAAGGGTGACATGCACAGAGCCACTGCAAACACATCTGGGCCAAGGATGCTGCCTGGATTGGAGGTGGTGACAGGCTGGTTTGTGTTCTCTGGAGGGAAGGAAGCTGCGGGGTGACCTGATAAGATCTTAGAGGATTATGAGAGGGATAGACAGTTAGATCTCTTTCCATGGGAGGGGTATCACAAAGAAGAGGGCAGAGATTTAAGGTGTGAGGAAGGGGGTTTAAAGGGGATCTGAAGGGTAAGTTTTTGATATCTGGAACTCGCTGCCAGAGGTGGGGGTGGAATCGGGTACGGTCACTGACACTTCAATAGGCAAGGTACGGTCCTAATGTGGGCAAATGGGAGAGGTGTAGATGGACAGATAGGTCGGCATGGACGTGATGGGCCGAAGGGCCTGTTTCTGTGCTGTTCCGCTCTGTGACTGTCACCGGAAACACATCTGGAGAATTCACATCTGGGCAAAGGTCACAGGCGGAGAGTTTCTGCAGACCGTTGTGTGACTGGGTTAAAGGTCGGCCCACTCCTTCCAGTCAATAACTGACCGAGTCGACCTCCGTCCTCACAGCCCCTGAACATCGCCTTCACCCACATCTACAGCGTCTTCCGCAACTTTGTGGGGCCCCCTCACTTCAAGACCATCTGCCGTCTCCTTGGCTACCAAGGTATCGCCGTGGTGATGGAGGAGCTCCTGAAAATCGTCAAAAGCCTGGTAAGTGACGAGGACGTAGTGGACTCTGCAGGCAGGGTCTGGGGTGGGGGGGGGGGCGTCTGCTGCACGAGGGGAGATTGAGCAGACCCAGACTGTACCCTCTCAGCTTGAGAATGAGGGCAGATCTCATCGAAACTTAGAGAATCTCGCTGGGGCTCCACAGGCTGGATGTGTGGGTGGGGGGGGGGGGGTGAGGGGAGGGTATGTGCAGGGGGGCAGGGGGGCATGTGTGTGGAGGGTGGCTGCGCAGAGGGTGTTTCCCCTGGCTGAGGAGCCTAGGACCAGGGGCACCATCTCAGAGTAAAGGACTGGGGTGGGGACAAAGTTCTTCACCCAGGGAGCAGTGAATTTTGGAATTCCCTACATTAGGGAACTGTGGAGGCTCAGTTGGTTCACTGATTTCCTTCAATGCAGATCAATAGATTTCTGGGCGTTGAGGGAACTGAGGGATGTGGGGACAGTGCTGCCTTCAAGGATCTCTGAATGTACACCAAGGTCCCTCTGTTCCTCCATACTTCCATTCTCCATGCCTTGTTAGTGCTTCCAAAATGTAGCCCCTCACATTTGTCTGGATAAACTCCATCTGCCATTTCACAGCCTATCTCAATATCCCTGCAGCCTAAGTCTACCCTCCCCACCGTCAACAACTCCACCAACCTTCCTGTCATCTGCAAACTTCTCGATTCTGCCTCCCACACCTAAATCACTCAGCAAGGGTCCCAGCACTGATCCCTGCGGGACACCACTAGTCACAGGCATCCAATCACAAAATAAACCCTCTGTCTCCTATTGCCAAGCCAAGTTTGGATCCAGGTTTCCAACGTCCTGGATGCCATGGGTCCTAACCTATTGGACCATTCTCCCAATGGGACCTTGTTGAAAACCTCACTGCTGTTTTCTGAGGAATGTGTGTTGGTCTCAGGCAATAGGGGGAGTTTCTCTTTGGGTAGAAGTGTGGGGGGGAGCTCTGCTTCTAACATGCTGGAGCTCCCCATTGAGCAGAAACACAACTGGGCCCACCTTGCAGTTACTGTGGCTCTGTCAGAGGTGGGGATCCAGTGGTGAATGCGTCACTCCTGAACTTGGAGCCTTTCCCCCCATCCACAAGTCAGGAGGTGATGGAACACTCTCCGTTTACCTGGGCAAGTGCAGCTCCAGCGACTCTGGAGAAGCTCGACACCATCCAGGACAAAGCAACTGCTGGATGGGGCCCCATCCATCCCCCAAACACTTGCTCCCTCCACCACCGGCGCACACTGTGAGCCCTGAGATGGTCTGGGTGGTCGGGGGGGGGGGGGGGGGGGGGGGCAGGAGGATGGGTGGGACGTCCTGGGTTCAGAGGTCGGGCGGGCTGTGGGTCCTGGGTTTGGGAGGGGCTGGGGTGGAACAAGCCTGATGTCTTGTGCCTGATTCTCCCACACAGCTACAGGGCACGATCCTGCAGTACGTGAAGACCCTGATCGAGGTCATGCCGAAGATTTGCCGTCTGCCTCGCCATGAGTACGGGTCCCCAGGTCAGTGAGCAGCAGACACGGGGTTAACACAGCTGGAGCCGCATCGTCCCACAGCTGGGTAACAGCAGGAGAGGCAGTTCAGCCCATCGAACCTGTCCCCCCTCCCCTCTCCCCACAACCCTGCCCCCCTCCCCTCCCCCCACACCCCTGCTCCCCTCCCCTGCCCTCTCCCCACAACCTTGCTCCCCTCCCCTCCCCCCACACCACTGCTCCCCTCCCCTGACCCTCCCCACACCACTGCTCCCGTGAATTCTCCCCAATCCTGGTCCGAACAAACACGTTCTGTGTGTGTGTTTCCGCCCTTCTCCGCCTCTGGAAGTGGTCTCGGCATTCCGTGGGATCAGCCCCAGTGTGAGCACACTGTCCCTGCCTCGTTCCAAGCCAAGGGTCCAACCCCTGAGGGTCTTGAGTGTGTGGGGTGTGGGAGGATGGAGTCACGGGGATGGGGGTGGACTGTAGGCTGTAGGGGATGAGATGGGGGGAGGATGGCCCGAGATCGAGTGGACAGTCAGAGACCTTTTCCCAGGGCGACAGCAGCCCCGGTGACTTATCCATCCTAATGTCTTTCAATAGTTCCAGCACATCCCCTTTCCTCACATCGACATGCCCAAGCATATCAGCCTGTCGTTCGCCATCCTCACAAATGTCAAGCTCTCTCTCTCTGGTGAATACTGAAGCAAAGTATTCATTAAGGACCTCCCCTACCTCTTCCAACTCCAGGCACAGGTTTCCTCTTTTATCCCTGATCGGTCCTACCCTCTCTAGTCATCCTCCTATTCTTCACATACGTGTAGAACACCTTGGGGTTTTCCTTAATCCTACTCACCAAGGACTTCTCATGCCCCCTTCTAGCTCTCCTAAGTCCATTCAAGCTCCCTCCTGAATGCCTTGTAACTCTCCAGAGCCCTGTCTGATCCATGCTTTCTAAACCTTGGGTAAGCTTCCTTCTTCCTCTTGACAAGATATTCTACACCTCGTGTCAACCACGGTTCCTTCACTCTACCATCCTTACCCTGCCTCAATGGGACAAACCTATCCAGAGCCCCATGCAAGTATTCCTTAAACAACCTCCACATTTCCTCTGTGCACTTCCCCAAGAACATCTGTTTCCAATGTACACTCCCAAGTTTCTGCCTAATAGCATCATAATTCCCCCTCCCCCAGTTAAATACTTTCCCATATCGTCTGCTCCTATCCCTCTCCAAGGCTACGGTAAAGTTCAAGGAGTTATGGTCACTGTCTCCAAAATGCTCTCCCACCAAGAGATCTGAAAGCTGATCAGGCTCATTGCCTAGTACCAGGTCCAGTATGGCCTTTCCTCTAGTCGGCCTGTCCACATACTGTGTCAGGAATCCTTCCTGGACACACCGAACAAACTCTGCCCCATCTATCCCCTTTACACTAAGGAGGTGCCAATCAATATTAGGGAAGTTGAAATCACCCATGACAACAGCCCTGTTATTTTTGCACCTCTCCAAAATCTGCCTCCCGATCTGCTCCTCAGTGTCTCTGCTGCTATTGGGGGGGTCTGTAGAATACTCCCAATAGAGTGATCGCTCCCTTCCTGTTTCTGACTTCTACCCACACTGACTCAGTGGACGATCCCTCCAGGACATCCTCCCTTTCTACAGCTGCGACACTGATCAGCAAAGCCACTCCCCCACCTCTTTTACATCCGTCTGTCTCCCTTTTGGATCATCTAAACCCCAGAATATCCTGCAGCCATTCCTGCCCTTGCGACAGCCAAGTCTCTGTAATGGCCACAACGTCATAGTTCCTCTAAGTTCATCGCCCTTGTTCCTGATACTTCTCGCATTAAAGTAGACACACTTCAGCCCATCCAACTGACTGCAATTTTGCCTATCCTTCCTCACTGTCTTTCTACACTCTGCATCTACTCGTACAGTAAATAAACCAAGCTCTGGTTCCCATCCCCTTGCCAAACTAGTTTAAACCCTCCCCAACAGTTCTAGCAAACCTGCCTGCAAGAATATTGGTCCCCCTTCAGTTCAGGTGTAACCTGTCCCTTTTGTACAGGTCGGACCTTCCCCAGAAGAGATCCCAATGATCAACAAATCTGAAACCCTGCTCCCTGCACCAACTCCTCAGCCACGCATTCACCTGCCAATTCATCCTATTCTTAC
The DNA here is from genome assembly GCF_009764475.1 of Pristis pectinata. NCBI lineage: Eukaryota > Metazoa > Chordata > Chondrichthyes > Rhinopristiformes > Pristidae > Pristis > Pristis pectinata. Next base: position 1,076,634 of record NC_067408.1, on the reverse strand, counting down.
CCTCACTGGCACGTGGCACAGGCAGCAATCCAGGGATTACTACCCTTGAGGTCCTGCTTTTCAGCTTCCTACCTAACTCCCTATATTCCCTCTTCAGGACCTCATCTCTTTTCCTACCTGTGTCATTGGTACCAATATGTACCACGACCTCTGGCTGTTCGCCCTCCCCCTTCAGAATGCTGTGGACCTGATCCGAGACGTCCCTGACCCTGGCACCAGGGAGGCAACATACCATCTGGGAGTCTCTTTCACGTCCACAGAATCTTCTGTCTGCCCCCCCTTACTATGGAATCCCCTATCACTACCGCTCTCCTCTTCTCCCCCCTTCCCTTCTGCTCCACACGACCAGTGCCAGAGAAGTGTGAGGTGGTACACTTTGGATGGACAAACTCCAAGGTGGAGTACAAGGTTAATGGCAGGATTCTGGGCAGTGTGGAGGAGCAGAGGGATCTGGGGGTTCATATCCACAGATCACTGAAAGTTGCCTCACAGGTGGATAGGGTGGTTAAGAAAGTTTATGGGATGTTGGCTTTCATAAGTCATGGGATCCAGTTTAAGAGCTGCGAGGTAATGATGCAGCTCTACAAAACTCTGGTTAGACCACATTGGTTGCAGTTCTGGTTGCCTCCTTAGGAAGGATATGGAAGCGTTGGAAAGGGTGCAGAGGAGATTTACCAGGATGTTGCCTGGATTGGAGAGTATGGATTATGAGGAGAGACTAAGGGAGCTAGGGCTTTACTCATTGGAGAGAAGGAGGATGAGAGGAGACTTGTTAGAGGTGTACAAAATATTAATAGATAGAGTGGGCAGCCAGCGCCTCTTTCCCAGGGCACCAATACATGGCTTTAAGGTAATGGGTGGGAAGTTCAAGGGAGACGTTAGAGGGAGGTTTTTCACCCAGAGAGTGGTTGGGGCATGGAATGCGCTGCCTGGGGTGGTGGTGGAGGCTGATACGTTGGTCAGGTTCAAGAGATTGTTAGATAAGCATATGGAGGAATTTAAAATAGGGGGTTATTTGGGAGGAAGGGGTTAGATAGTCTTAGGTGAGGTTTAAAGGTCGGCACAACATGGTGGGCCGAAGGGCCTGTATTGTGCTGTATTTTTTTTCTATGGTTCTATGACCTGGCTTTCCCCTGGCAGGTCATCCCCCCAATGGTATCCATAGCGGTGTACCTGTTATTGAGGGGAACAGCCACAGGGGTTTCTCTGCACTACCTGCCTATTCTCCATCCTTCCCCTGACAGTCACCCAGCTACCTGCCTCCTGCAGCTTCGGAGTGACTGCCTCCCTGTAGCTCTTGTCCATGTACTCCTCGTTATCCTGTAGGAGCCAAAGATCATCCAGCTGCAGCTCCAGTTCCCTAACACAGTCTGTAAGGAACTGCAGCTGGATGCACCTCGTGTACACATATCAGGGAGACTGGAGCTCCCAGAACTGCCACATTTCACAAGATGAACACATCACTGACCCCGGAGTCTCTCTAACTACTCTAGCCTGGCACTACAGAGAAAGAAACTGACCTTAGCCTCTGTCTCCTCTCGCCCAAGCCCCAAGCCTCAAGCCTCCACTCTAACCCTGGTCCACTCCCACAACGGCTGCTCCACTTCTGCCTACCTTTTATTCGCCGCTGTTAATCAGCCAATCAACGGTTAACAATTTGCCAACGTGCCTCTTTTAGACTCCTGCAAGGTGAAGGTCACACGCACACGCAGGGCTCTTTTCAAAGCTGCCGCTCCAAATCTAATGTAGATGACAAGCAACAGAGGTCCCAGCACCGATCTCTGCGGCACACCGCCGGTCACAGGCCCCCAGTCTGAAGAACACGCCTCCTCCACCGCCCACTGACTCCTCCCACCAAGCCAATCTTGTACCCAATTGGCTGGCTCACCCAGGATCCCTTCCTGACCAGCGGACCGTGCGGGACCCTGGCCAAAGCTTTGCAAGAGTCCATGTGGGCGAGGTCTACGTGAATCTGAGGGAGGGATTTCTCCCCCAGAGGGGGTTGGAATCTGGAACACCCGGCATGAGAGGGTTGTGGAGGAGAGACTCTCACAACAGTGAGCAAGTATTTGGTTGAGAACTTGAATCACCAAAGCAGAGAAGCTTTGCACCGAGTGCTGGGGAATGGGTTGTAAATGGGTACCTGGTGGCCAGCATGCCCAGAGTGGGCCGAAGGGCCTGTCTCTGTGCTGTATGACTGTGACTCTGATATGTGGTGTCAGAGGTCAGTGTGACAGGGTCAGGGGGAGGTTGGTCTGAAGCATTGGGTGATGTGGTGTCAGAGGTCAGTGTGACAGGGTCAGGGTGGTGACCTCTGACCTCCTGTTGCAGGGATCCTGGAGTTCTTTCACCATCAGCTGAAGGACATCATCGAATACGCCGAGCTGAAGACAGACGTGTTCCAAAGCCTCCGCGAGGTGGGCAACGCAATCCTCTTCTGCCTGCTCATCGAGCAAGCCTTGGTAAGCTGCCCGAGGGTCGGTCACAGCTCCACCCGTGTGCTGGAACGTTCCGCAAGGCCCTTCTCTGCACGGGTCACTGGGTCTGATCCAGGATTCAGGAGGTCAGTCCAAGCAGTCTGGCACCTGATGGATCCCAGTGGGAAGGGAGTGGCAGGGACCTGAGGGGCCGAATGGCCAGGGGAGTACATTCCATGCAGGAAGCTTCCAGGTTCTGGGAATAAATCTGAAAGCAGCTGCAAAATATTCCAGACTTTTGAAGCTGAGAAGAAATCCGGCAACCTCACCCTGATGGAGAAAGGGCTTCACCAGTGGGTGTGAGTGTGGAGGGAGGGGCTGAGGGAAGGTGGGGGTCCAGGGAGGGGGCTTCACTGGGGGATGAGGGGAGAGAGGGGCTCTGAGGGAAGGCGGGGGTCCAGGGAGGGGGCTTCACTGGGGGATGAGGGGAGAGAGGGGCTCTGAGGGAAGGCGGGGGTCCAGGGAAGGGGCTACCCTGGGGGATGAGGGACTGGATGGGAGAGAGGGAGGGAGGGGCTCTGAAGGAAGGTGGGATAACGCCCTATGCCTTCGTCACCACCCTGTGTTAAGCCTGATGGGTTGTCTGGGACCAGAGGTCACGGCCTCAGACTCAGGGGTCAGCCATTTAGGACGGAGATGAGGAGAACTTTTTTCACCCAGTGGGTGGTGAATTTGCCCCCGAGGGCAGTGGGGACTCGGTTACTGAGAGGGATAGATTTCTGGGTGTTGAATCAAGGGAGGGGCTCCGTGCAGGGAAGTGGCACTGAGGTCAACGATCGGCCGTGATATGGAATGGGGCAGCAGACAGGAGGGGCCGAATGTCCTGCTGGAGGTGATGTTTCTGAATCCAAGCAGCTGACACGGTTCTGTGTGAGAGTGAGGCTCTTTCCCCATCTGAGCAGTAACTACGCTTCCATCTTGCTTACAGTCTCAGGAAGAAGTCTGTGACCTTCTCCATGCAGCGCCGTTCCAGAACATTCTACCCAGGGTCTACATTAAAGGTCAGCTGGTTAACAGTAACCTCCCCGAGAGACTGTTGTGTGTCTCGGTGTAACTTTGTGAATCGCTCTGTGTGTGTGTGTGTGTGTGTGTGTGTGTATAAGAACACACCCTCCTGTCAGCCTGCAGGTCACGGTGTGATCTACGTTGCTGATGTTGTCGGCCACACAGAGGGTGTGGAGGGGTCTGCCGGAACAGTCCCGGGACAGGGACTCAGTTCCGTGGGAGGACCGGAGAAGCTGGGACTGTTCTCCCCGGAGCAGAGTCATACAGCACATAAGCAGGCCCTTCCACCCATCCAGACTGTACTATCAAACATCAATTTACACCAATCCCCTTCTGCTCTCCTACATTCCCATCAATTCCCCCCACAATCTACCCCTCACCCACACACGGGGGGTAATTAACGCACCGACCTGCATGTCTTCGGGAGGGAACCGGAGCACCCGGGGGAAACCCACGCGGTCACAGGGAGAGCGTGCAAACTCCGCACAGACAGCGCCAGAGGTCGGGATCAAACCTGGGGCTCTGAGGCAGCGGCACCACCCGCTGTATCACCGAGCTGCCTTGGGAAGATTAAGATGGAAAATCAAAAAAACCTGCAGATGTTGTGGAGAGAGAATCGGTCAACGTCTCCGCACCAGGGCAGTGAGAAGGCGGTTCAAAGTTGCAGAGGACAAAGCGAACATCTGTGATGGGGCAAGGCCAGGGTTGCCGTGGTGGCCCCGATGTTTTTGGAGCCCTCGGGTTGATAGATTAATGAGAGCGGGTGGAGAGGGTCACGGGGATGTGTTAAACTGTGAAACACAGGTTAGACGTGTCACTGAACCTGAGATCAAATGTCCAGCAGGTCAGGCAGTGTCTGTGGGGAGAGGTAAACTGAGTTAACTCCATTGTTGGTCGCAGAACATTACAGCAGAACCGGCCAGTTCTGACGCAGAGTTAACTGAGACTGCAGAGTCCGGGCAGGGGAAGGGTAGATGGTGTGGCTCTTGCCTCTGCAAGGGAAGGTGCCGTGGGATTGGGAGCAGAGGGTGGGGACAGAAGAGGAGCCCAGCAGGTTACAGAGGGAGCGATTCCCCCCAGAACGTTGAAAGGGGAGGGGGCACGGTGTGGTGGTGGAGCCTCGAAGTTGTGAAGATGTGTTGAATGCGGAGATTGGTGGGGTGAGAGGTCTCTTTGTCCTTTCTGTGTGCGGGAGAAGAGGGGCTGAGAGGAAAGGTGCAGGGAATGGATGAGATGTGATCGGGGACTCTGCCCCACACAGGAGAGTGGACGCCACAGTCTGCTGAACCAGGAGATACCTTGGGGCACCTGCCACTTACCCTGGTCGCAGGTGTGATGGGAGGATGGAAGGTCCTCAGAGAGGCAGGGGTGGGCTTGGAATGCATGTGATCTCTGACCTGTACCCCAGATGGAAAGGTTCAGTTTAACTTTCTGATGCACAAGATCATGAGGAGCTCAATAGAGTCAATCAGGCGGAACGGTTCCCGGGTTCGGGATGGTCAGTGACCAGAGGCACGGGGTGAAGGAGACCAACCAGGGAGAGGAGGGGATGTTTACGGTGTGTCTGGGACTGCAGATTCAGTCAGGTCTTTCAGTCGGAGATTGGGGGTATACAAGAGGGGGAAATACTCCGGATTCCGGGGAGAGAGCAGAGGTGGGAATGATTGGTCTATCAAAGAGCTGGGGGACGAATGGCCTGCTGTGTGGTCTGTGATGGAGGTGGAGGGACGGGGGTGAACATCGAGGTGAGTACTGCGGGCGTGAGGTGTGGGAGGTGGGGCAGTCAGGTGGCTCTGAGCCAAGAGGGGCAGTGAGGAGGTGGGGGGTGTCACGGGGCAGTCTCTTGGCAGTTCACTCGGACGCCGGGAACAGAATGGGAGATGTACCGGAGCCCTGTGTGTCTGGGAAGTGGGAGATGGGAGCAGGGTCCAGAGGAGAGGTGTCCGTGAGCAGTGTGTGGGTGCGCTGGGGCCTAATCCTGTGTCTCGTCTACAGAGGGTGAGCGTCTAGAGGTGAGGATGAAGCGGCTGGAGGCAAAGTACGCTCCTCTGCACCTCGTCCCTCTGATCGAGAGACTTGGCACGCCTCAGGTAAGGAGAAAATTCTCCTCTCCCCTCCCTGCTCCCCCCCCCCCACCCCCCCCAGCGCCCCTCCCGCAAACCATGCCAGTGGTGGGCAGCCGTGCCCGGGACCCTCTCCTGTGGCCAATCATGCCCCAACCTCCAGCTGACCCCTGTTCTGTCCTCTCCCTGGTGCCCCTCCCTCCAGTGCCTCAATGACCAAGGTCCCCATTCCCTCCTGCTCTCGCTGTGATAATTGCCAGCGGTTTACCCATCGAGAACCGTCCCTCCTCCCTCAAGTCATCAGTTTGGGGCATCTTCTGCCCCCTCGCCCACCGTCACACCTCCAGCACCCTCGCCCACGGTCACACCTCCAGCACCCTCGCCCACGGTCACACCTCCAGCACCCTCGCCCACCGTCACACCTCCAGCACCCTCGCCCACCGTCACACCTCCAGCACCCTCGCCCACCGTCACACCTCCAGCACCCTCGCCCACCGTCACACCTCCAGCACCCTCGCCCACCGTCACACCTCCAGCCTCTCCACCCCAGACCCACCTGACCCAATCCCTCCAGTCACTTCCTTCCTTCCTTGTGGCAGCTCTGACTGATCACCAGCGGGGTCCTCTCTGGCTGTTACCATGGTAACTGACCCCTACCCATCTGCAGAATGTGCCCCCACCTTCCTCCCCAACCATCGACCCATTGGGTGGGGCCTCACCTGCCCCCCTCCGGCGGTGGTCTCTCAGCAGCCATCCCTCTGGGGTCTGTCCTCCATGCCCGCCCCTCACCAGCCCCACCCCTGAGTAGCAGTCAACTCTGAGACACCCCCAACACCAACCTCTCACCCTCCTCTACCTCTCAAACCCCTCCCTAACCTCTCAACCCTCCCCAAAGTCTCACCCCCTCCCCCTCTCACCCTTCCCCAACCTCTCAGCCCCCCTCCCCAACCTCTCACCCCACCTCCCGCCACCCCCCCCCCCCCACCATCTCATGTCAAACCGTCCAGTGTCCAGCCTCGAATAAGTGGAAACCTCGCCCAGCCAAACACTGAGAAGACCAGCTCAGACCCTGTTCCCCAGGCACCTCGTGTCCCCACCCACCCCTGGTCCTGGGGTCCTTGGGGTGCCCTTCCAACAGGGACCCACTGCATCCGCGGTGCTGCCTATCTCCACCCCTGTGACCCCAGCTAACTCCTCCCTTGGTCATCCACAGGTGGAACCTCAGCTCTGCCCCATGAACTCCCAACGTATCCCACCTCCGATGGCCAGGCTGACCCTGACCTCTGTGTCCCAAGTCCTGTTGGTGACCGGTCTGGGCTCACTGACCAACACTGGCTCCACACTGGGACACCCTCGCTCTGTCCCTGTCCTGCCACCTCTGCTCCCCTACATCCCAGATGTAGATGGTTCCTTTGGTGTCCCCTCCTGCCTCTCTCCCCTTTGTGGCTGAGCTTTACACCACCCACCCTTGCGTCTCCTTCTCTCAGATCTTGCTCAGTATTGTCACCTTGCGTTGTTGAGGGCGCTGTGTAAAGGCAAGTTGTTGTTGTAGCCCAACCGCGAGGCAGGTGAACTGTGGGAGAGGGGTGGGGGGTTGGTGGTGGTTGGAGATTCCATGAAGACCCTGGAACACAGGTCTCCATGCTGGACAACGACTCCTGACCTGCTCCCTGAGCGTGAGGATGCAGCTTAACCTTTGCCCTTTGAACCCTGCCTGAGCCACCACTTGGGCTGACCAGCGGCTGAAGCAATGTGACCGGCGACAAGGCTGGCCTCTGACGAGTTTCCTTCCTAAATAAAGACTGTTTTACCCCCCCAGAACCTATCGCAGCCATGGGAAGACAGTCTTCCAGTCAGTGTAAGTAAATCCATCGAACCTTTAGCTCATCCAGACCAAGGCAACATCTGGACATGGGGAGTAGGGTGGAATCAACCTGGGGGAGGTCCCATCCTCAGTGAGGGTCAATGTCCTGTCCCTGGGGCAGCGTCGATCGGTGTGGGACCCATCCCCCAGTGAGGGTCAGTGTGTGTGGTATTGGTGTTGGTTTATTATTGTCACTTGTATAGAGGTACAGTGAAAAGCTTGTCTTGCACACCGATCGTACAGGTCAATTCATTACACAGTGCAGTTACATTGAGTTAGTACAGAGTGCATTGATGTAGTACAGGTAAAAACAATAACAGTACAGAGTAAAGTGTCACAGCTACAGAGAAAGTGCAGTGCAATAAGGTGCAAGGTCACAACAAGGTAGATCGTGAGGTCAGAGTCCATCTCATCGTATAAGGGAACTGTTCAATAGTCTTATCACAGTGGGGTAGAAGCTGTCCTTAAGTCTGGTGGTACGTGCCCTCAGACTCCTGTATCTTCTACCCGATGGAAGAGGGAAGAGAGAATGTCCTGGGTGGGTGAGGTCTTTGATTATGCTGGCTGCTTCACCAAGACAATGAGAGGTAAAGACAGAGTCCAAGGAGGGGAGGCTGGTGTCCGTGATGCGCTGGGTTGTGTCCACAACTCTCTGCAGCTTCTTGTGGTCCTGGGCAGAGCAGTTGCTGTACCAAGCCGTGATAAATCGAGATAGGATGCTTTCTACAGTGCACCGGTAAAAATTGGTGAGAGTCAAAGGGGACAAACCAAATTTCTTTAGCCTTGTTTACACAGTGTTTACCCATGTTTACACGGGGTCAGTGTCACAGCAGTGGTGTGGGTTGGGTGGGGATGGTGCCCTCCTCTGTGTGTGTGTGTGTGTGTGTGTGTGTGTGTGTGTGAGTGACTGTCCCCCAGTGAGGGTCAGTGTGTGTGTGTGTTGGACCTGTCCCCTGGTGAGGGTCAGTGTGTGTGTGGGATCTGTCCCCCACTGAGGGTCAGTGTGTGTGGGACCGTCCCCGGGTGACAGTCAGTGTGTGTGTGTGTGTGGGACCGTCCCCCAGTGACGTTCAGTGTGTGTGTGGGCACTGTGTTTACACAGGGTCAGTGTTACTGCAGTGTTGCGGGGCGGGTGGGGATGGTGCCAGTGTAACGGACATGGAGAGGGGCAGTGCGATTCACAACTCGTCCCAGCCGCCCCTGTAGATGAGCTAAAGACCTGTCTCTTGATGTGCCTCGTCTTTCACTGTGCTGGGCGGACATGGCTCGGATGGTGCCCGGAGACCTACCTCGCAGTTGACTCTCAGAGTGACCGTGGCTCCTGGTGCCGAGCTGACCAGCTGCCTCTGTACTTGCAGCAAATCGCCATCGCCCGGGAGGGAGACCTGCTCACCAAGGAGCGCCTGTGCTGCGGCCTCTCCATGTTCGAGGTCATCCTGACCCGTGTTCGGAACTACCTGCAGGACCCGGTGTGGAAAGGGCCGCCCGCTACTAATGGCGTCATGCATGTGGACGAGTGCGTGGAATTTCACCGGCTCTGGAGCGCAATGCAGTTCGTTTACTGCATCCCTGTTGGTACACACGAGTTCACAGCCGAGTAAGTAGCTGGCAGATAACTGGAGAGGGCAGGAGGTATGGCTGCAAAATCTGGGGCGTTTATGGCCCGTCACTCGTGGAAGGTATTCTGAGGGACAGGATATACAAGTATTTGGATAGACAGAGCCTGATTGGGATGGTCACCATGGCTTTGTGTGTGGTGGGTCGTGTCTAACCAATCTTGTAACCTCCTGGTAACCGTTTTGAGGAGGTTACCAGGAAGGTTGAAGGGAAGGGGGTGGACGTTGTCTCCGTGGACTTTAGCAAGGCTTTTGACAAAGTCAAAGTCCCGCATGGGAAGCTGGTCCAGAAGGTTCAGTCGCTTGGCATTCAGGATGAAGTAGTCAATTGGATTCAACATTGGCTTAGCGGGAGAAGCCAGAGAGAGGTAGTGGATGGTTGCCTCTCTGACTGGAGGTCTGTGTCTACTGGTGTGCCACAGGGATCGGTGCTGGGTCCGTTGTTGTTTATCATCTATATTAATGCGTTAGATGATAATGTGGTAAACTGGATCAGCAAATTTGCAGCTGACACCAAGATTGGGGGTGCAGTGGACAGCGAGGAAGACTATCAAAGCTTGCAGCGTGATCTGAAGCAGCTGGGAAAATGGGCGGAAAGCTGGCAGATGGAATTTAATGCAGACAAGTGTGAGGTGATGCACTTTGGGAGGACAAACCAGGGTAAGACTTACACAGTGAATGGTAGGGCTCTGAGGTGTGCGGTAGAACAAAGGGACCTGGGAATATGGATCCATAGTTCCTTGAAAGTGGTATCACAGGTGGACAGGGTCGTAAGGAGAGCTTTTGGCACTTTGGCCTTCATAAATCAGGGCACTCACAGGCGTTGGAATGTTATGTTGAAGTTGTACAAGACATTGGTGAGGCTGAATTTAGAGGATTGTGTGCAGTTCTGGTCACCTACCTACAGGAAAGATATCAATAAGCTTGAAAGAGTGTAGAGAAAATTTACACGGATGTTGCCGGGACTTGAGGACATGAGTTATAGGGAAAGGTTGAATAGGGTAGGACTTTATTCCCTGGAGCACAGGAGAATGAGGGGAGATCTTATAGAGGTGTACAAAATTATGAGGGGTATAGATAGGGTGAATGCATGCAGGCTTTTCCCCTCAGGTTGGGTGAGACTAAAACTGGAGGTCATAAGTTTAGGGTGAAAGGTGAAATATTTAAGGGGAATCTGAGGGGAAACTTCTTCACTCAGAGGGTGGTGCGAGTGTGGAACGAGCTGCCAGCGGAAGTGGTGGATGTGGGTTCAATTGCAACATTTAAGAGAGGTCTGGATAGGTCCATGGATGGGAGGGGTTTGGAGGGATACGGTCCGGGTGCAGGTAGATGGGACCAGGCAGAAGATCAGGTTGGCATGGACTGGATGGGCCAAAGGGCCTGTTTCTGTGCTGTAGTGCTCTGCGACTCTGACTTTGGGGGATGAGCCACCTTCTCGAACTGCTGCCGTCCGTGGGGTGGAGGAGCTCCTACGGTGCTGCTGGGGAGGGAGTTGGAGTGGTGACAGATTTCCCAGTCAGTCAAGGTCAAAGTTGAGTTTACTGTCACACACACAGGTCCACGTGTGCACAGGGGCAGTAAAAAACTTACCTGCAGCAGCATCACAGGCACACAGCATTAGATAAGCAGCATTCACAAGGAAAACATAAATTAGACATAAATTATGCACAATTTTTACAAGAAGGAACACAACTTGAAGAAAAAACAAAGTCAATTTAGTGCAAAGTGGTCATAGTGGTATTGGTGTTGGTTTATTATTGTCACTTGTACCGAGGTCCAATGAAAAGCTTGTCTTACAAACCGATCGTACAGGTCGATTCATTACACAGTGCAGTTACATTGGGTCAGTACAGAGTTCATTGATGTAGTACAGGTAAAAACAGTAACAGTACAGAGTAAAGTGTCACAGCTACAGAGAAAGTGCAGTGCAATAAGGTGCAAGGTCACAACAAGGTAGATCGTGAGGTCAGAGTCCATCTCATCATACAAGGGAACCGTTCAATAGTCTTATCACAGTGGGGTAGAAGCTGTCCTTAAGTCTGGTGGTACGTGCCCTCAGGCTCCTGTATCTTCTACCCGATGGAAGAGGAGAGAAGAGAGAATGTCCCGGGTGGGTGGGGTCTTTGATTATGGAGGGGGGTCCAAGGAGGGGAGGCTGTTGTCCGTGATGTGCTGGGCTGTGTCCACAGCTCTCTGCAGCTTCTTGTGGTCCCAGTGTTGCTGTACTGTAGTGATTAGGGTTGTGCCGGTTGGTTCAGGAACCGAATGGTTGAAGGGAAGTGGCTGAGGGTGCTGCGCGTGTGAAATGCAGGTGATCACACTGACTCACACATGTTTATACAGATTAGGGAGTGGTGAGTGGGGCAGGTGGTGTCTGGGATGCCCCAGGCCTGAGCTCCCTGCTCTCTCCACCCCAACCTAGAGTCCGTTTACCAGGAGTCCCCACTTCCTTCATCCAGGTCCTCTGGAAATAAATCATTCTCAGGGCAAGGTGCTACAGGCAGGGCAACTGTTACTGCCCCCAGCTCCCTGGGGCATTGGGAACAGTTCCTGCTCTCCCCTGGGCCATTGGAAACATGTTGCCCCCCTGAACACCCATTGGCCTGATGCACCATCATCAGCCCCTTCCTGTGGGGATGGACTGGATTGGGAAGATGGTTGAGGGTTGTTGGGTAGGTAGTGATGCGACGGTCCCAGTTACCAGCAGCAGCTGTTTAAACGTCAAATTCTGAAAATGCCTTTGGTGGGATTTGAACCTGTGGTGTTGAGGTAATTGGTGCAGTTGCTGGACGACTGCTGATCTGGAGTCAATGTTAATCTTTGATTTGTCATGGACTCTCAGAGATACAGCACGGAAACAGGACCTTCAGCCCATCGGTCCATGCTGACCATCACCACCCACCCATTTACACTGATCCAGACTAATCCCATTTTATTCTCCTCACAATCCCACCAACCCTCCCCAGATTCTACCCCTCACCCACACACTGGGGACAATTTACAGCCGCTGATTACCCCACCGACCTGCACGTCGTTGGGATATGGGAGGGAACCGGAGCACCCAGGGGAAACCCACACGGTCGCAGGGAGAACATGCAAACTCCACACAGACAGCGCTGGAGGTTGGGATCGAACCCGGGACTCCTGAGCTACGAGGCAGCGGCACCACCCACTGCACCAGTGTACCACCTTGTCCGTACACAAGAATGAACATTCAGGCAAGGAGTGCAGCCCATTGTTGAGTCAGGCTTTGAGTTGTTCACCCACCCGGGAGGCCACTCTTGGTGGGAGTCAGCAGGCAAGGTGCATGTAGATAGAATGGTTGGCCATGAAGTGTCCCCGTCCCCTCTCTGAAGATCACAAGTAGACAGGGTGGTACAGAAGGTGTACGGCGTGCTTGCTTTCATCAGTCGGGCATTGAGGATGAGAGGGAGTCACACTGCAGCTGTATAAAACTGTGGTTAGACCACATCTGGAGTGGTGCGTGCAGTTCTGGTCACCCCCATTACAGGAAGGATGTGGAGGCTTTGGAGAGGGTGCAGAAGAGGTTCACCAGGATGTTGCCTGGATTAGAGGGCATGAGCTGTAAGGAGAGGTTGGACAAACTTGGATTGTTTTCTCTGGAGCGGCAGAGCTGAGGGGAGACCTGATTGAGGTTTATAAAGTTATGAGATGCAGAGATAGGGTAGACGGTCAGAGTCTGTTTCCCAGGGTAGATATGTTAAACATTCGAGAGCACAGGTTTAAGGTGAGGGGGGAAAGTTTAAATTTACAGTGCACGTTTTTTACACAGAGCATGGTGGGTGTCTGGAACGGGCTGCCGGGGAGGTGGTGGCAGATACGACAGCAACATTTAAGAGGCATTTAGACAGGTTCATGAAGAGGCCGGGAATAGAGGGACATGGATGCCATGCAGGGAGATGGGATTGGTTTGGATCGGCATCATGGTCGGCTCAGGGCCTGTTCCTGGGCTGGACTGTTGTGTGCTCTGGTCCTGGCTGCTCTGGGGACCTTGGTATGGGGTGGAGGGGTTCCGGCGAAACTCCCCTGTCTGATGATGGGGTGGTGGATGAGGGGGGAGGGGTACAGGGTGGAAGAGTAGGGGTGGAGGGGAGGCTCCCCTGTCTGATGATGTGGAGGAAGGGTGGATGGGAGAGGGGTGGAGTGGAGGGGGGGAGAAGTGGGGGGTGAGGGGAGGTGGGGTGGGGGGAGGAGGGAGTGGAGGGGAGGAGCCGGGGTGGGGGGGAAGCTCCCCTGTATGATAAATGACCTGGGTGAGTACATTGATGGGTGGGTTAGTAAGTTTGCAGACGATACCAAGATTGGTGGAGTTGTGAATAGTGTAGAAGACTGGTGACGGATACAGCGTGATATAGATCAGTTGCAGGTGTGGGCAGAGAAATGGCAGATGGAGTTTAACCTGGATAAATGTGAGGTGTTGCACCTTGGTGGGACTAATGTCAAGGCAGTGCACTCTAAAGGGCAAGACCCTTAACAGTGTTGAAGAGCAGAGAGACCTTGGGGTGCAAGTCCATGACTGATTGAAAGTGGCTACACAGGTAGACGGGGTGGTTAAGAAGCCTTATGGAACGCTTGCATTTATTAATCGAGGTATTGAGTACAGGAGTCAAGAAGTTATGATGCATCTCTATAGAACTCTGGTTAGGCCACATTTAGAGTATTGCCTGCAATTCTGGTCACCTCACTATAGGAAGGCTTTAGAGAGGGTGCAGAGGAGGTTTACTAGGATGCTGCCTGGATTAGAGGGCATGTGCTATCAGGAGAGGCTGGACAAACTTGGGCTCTTTTCTCTGGAGCGGTGGAGGCTGAGGAGTGATCTGTTGGAGGTGTATAAAATTATGAGGGGCATAGATAGGGTGGACAAGCAATATCTTTTTCCCATTATTGAGCGATCCAATACCAGAGGGCATGCATTTAAGGTGAGAGGGGGTAGGTTCAGAACAGACGTGAGGGGTATTTTTTTTACTGAGAGAGCGGTGGGTGCCTGGAATGTGTTGCCTGATAGGGTGGTGGAGGCAAATTCATTGGGGGCTTTTAAGAGGGGCTTGGATGGGCACATGGATGAGAGGAAAATGGAGGGATGTGGGCATTCTGTAGGTAGGAGGGAATAGCTATGTCAGCACAACATTGTGGGCCGAAGGGCCTGTCCTGTACTGTTCCATGTTCTCTGATGCCCTATTCTGCTCTGGCTGCAGGCAGTGTTTCGGAGACGGCCTGAACTGGGCCGGCTGCTCCATCATCGTGCTGTTGGGACAGCAGAGGAGGTTCGACCTGTTCGACTTCTGCTACCACCTGTTGAAGGTGCAGAGGCAGGACGGCAAGGACGAGATGATAAAGAACGTGGTAAACATCCGTCTCACCGTGGGGGGCTGTCCCGTGGGGGGGAGGGGGGTGGTGTCTGTGGGGGAGGTGAGCTGTCTGTGGGTGGGGGGGGTTCTCTGTGGGGGGTGGGGGCTGTCCATCGGGGGGGTGTCTGTGGTGAAGGTGAGCTGTCCGTCGGGGAGCTGTCTGTGGGGGTGGGTGCCGTCTGTGTGGGGGGGGAGGTGTCTGTAGCGGAGGTGAGCCGTCTGTGGGGGTGGGGGCTGTCTGTGGGGAGGCTGTGGGGGCAAGGGGTTGTGTGTGGAAGGGGGGAGTGGGGGGTAAATGACGAGGGGGGTGCCGGCTGGGGGCTGACGAGGGGGTGAGCTGACGGGGGGGGTGCCGGCTGGGTGGAGGGGGTGGAAGCTGACGAGGGGGGTGCCGGGTGGGGGCTGATGGTGGTGGGGGGGGGGCTGACGAGGCGGGAGTGCTGACAAGTGGGGTGCTGGCTGGGGGCTGATGAGGGGAGTGCTGGCCGGGGGGGAGGGGGTGGTGATGAGGGGGGTGCCGGCTGGGAGCTGACGAGGTGGGGGAGGGCTGATGGGGGGGGAGGTGCCAGCTGGGGGCTGATGAGGTGGGGGTGCTAATCATGGGGGACGGGGGTGCTGGCTGGGGGCTGACGAGGGGGGTGAGCTGACGGGGGGGGGTGCCGGCTGGGTGGAGGGGGTGGAAGCTGACGAGGGGGGTGCCGGGTGGGGGCTGATGGTGGTGGGGGGGGGGCGTGCCGGCTGGGGGCTGACGAGGCGGGAGTGCTGACAAGTGGGGTGCTGGCTGGGGGCTGATGAGGGGAGTGCCGGCCGGGGGGGAGGGGGTGGTGATGAGGGGGGTGCCGGCTGGGGGCTGACGAGGTGGGGGAGGGCTGATGGGGGGGGAGGTGCCAGCTGGGGGCTGATGAGGTGGGGGTGCTAATGATGGGGGACGGGGGTGCTGGCTGGGGGCTGACGAGGGGATTGCTGGCCGGGGGGAAGGGGGTGGTGATGAGGGGGGTGCCGGCTGGGGGCTGACAAGGGGGGCGCTGCTGACGGGGGGTGGGGTTGGGGGGTGCTGCCGGCTGGGACTGACTCTCTCTGTGCCCACAGTCCCTGAAGAAGATGGCTGACCGGATCAGGAAGTACCAGATCCTCAACAACGAGATCTTCGCCATGCTGAACAAGTACCTGAAGTCGGTGGAGAACGAGAGCTCGACGGTGGAACACGTCCGCTGCTTCCAGCCACCCATTCACCAGTCACTGGCCACCACCTGCTGAGCTGTGGGCCCCACCTGTGTCCCTGTGCAAGTGTGTGGTTACCTGTTCCCTGTGTTGATGCTGAAACCCCCACCAGTCAGCAGTGACCCGCACCCCCACCTCCCCCCCCCCCACCCCCGTCACGTTATTCACCAAGCCATTGGAAGGCGAGAGGAACAAGTGTATTCGTGCTGCGGGTGTCCCAGCGAGGCTGCCTGGAGCTGGGGGTCACTGACTGGGGGTGGACCCCATGTGTGGAAGGAGCCAGCTCTCCTGCCCACCTCCGCATCCCCGCTGCTCCACAGAACCACCTGCTGTGCCTGAGGGAACCCCTTGCCCATGGGGGTCCCGGGGTGTTGGTGGGAACCCCAAGCTCAGGAAGGAACGCCCATAAATTACCTCCTGTGGTCCCTGCCTGAGCCTGGGTCCCCAGCCCCACCCCCAACCCCACCCCAGCCTCACGGACACAGCCCCATCACCCCCACACCCCGGACACAGCCCCACCCCAGCCACACGGACACAGCCCCACCCCACTCCCCCCAGCCACACGGACACAGCCCCATCACCCCCACACCCCGGACACAGCCCCACCCCAGCCACACGGACACAGCCCGCGTGTGCACAGCAACAGTGTGGCGAAAGTTGTGTCTGGAGGATTTGGCTTCAGGATGCTGGTTGCGAGGGGTGTGGTGGAAGACCAGCCCCCCAGTGGAAAGGGTGGGGCGCATGGGGGCAGAGGGCCCTGATTATGTTTCATGCCTTTGGAATCCTCAGCATTAGTTCGAGGGGCGAATGTCTGCAGCTGGGGGCGAGAGGGGTTGGGGGGGGAGGGGAGGGGAGGGGTTGGGGGAAGAGGTTTGGAGGGGTGGGGAGGAGTTGGGGGTGGTTAGAAGCTGGTTGTGTGTGATAATGGGACACTGGTGAGACCTCATTTGGAATACTGTGCGCAGTTTTGGGCCCCTTATCTTCGGAAGGATGTGCTGATGTTGGAGAGGGTTCAGAGGAGATTTATGAAGATGATCCCCAGAATGAAAAGGCTGACATATGAGGAACGTTTGTCGGCTCTTGGATTGCACTCACTGGAGTACAGGAGAATGAGAGGGGACCTCATAGAAACATTTTGAATATTGAAAGGACTGGACAGAGTAGATGTGGCCAAGCTGTTTCCCTTGGTGGGTGAGTCCAGGACTAGAGAACACAGAGAATTAGAGGGTACCCATTTAGAACGGAAATGAGGAGAAATTTCTATAGCCAGAGGGTTGTGGATTTATGGAATTCGTTGCCACGTACAGCTGTGGAGGCCTAATCATTGGGGTCATTTAAAGTGGAGATTGATAGGTACCTAATTAGTCAGGGTATCGAGGGATATGGGGAAAAGGCCGGGAATTGGGGCTGGATGAGAGGATAGTTTAGCTCATGGTGAAGTGGCGGAGCAGACTCGATGGGCTGAATGGCCTACTTCTGCTCCCTTGTCTTCTGATCTTGTGTGGAACTACACAACCTCACACTTCACCCTGACGCCCTGCACGTAGACCGAGGCTAGCAGGAGCCTCCGTCCCACTCGGAGCTGTGGTCACATTTGGAATCCAGCCGACCTGCTCCTCAACAATGATCCGCTGCCCACCCCATGTCCCAGTCCCTGACCAGTGACCCCACCTCAAACTGGCCGGGCACTATGCTGACCAAGCTCAGGGGTCAGTAGGGGAGCAACCTTCCTCAGTAGTGAAGGTCAGCCTCGAGGGAGCGCCTCACTGTGGGAGGGGCGGTACTGAGGGAGCTCCGCACTGAGGTGCTCCCTCGGTATGGCCCCTCCCACAGTGTGAGCCTCCCTGAGTACTACCCCTCCCGCAGTGTGACCCTCCCTCAGTATGGCCCCTCCCGCAGTGTGACCCTCCCTGAATACTACTCCTCCCGCAGTGTGACCCTCCCTCAGTATGGCCCCTCCCGCAGTGTGACCCTCCCTGAATACTACTCCTCCCGCAGTGTGACCTTCCCTCAGCACCACCCCCCACCCTCCCCCACAGTGACGCTCGGTCTGAGCTCCAGTCCAGGGTCCCGGGACTGGGCCACCGTTCCCAGCAGGTGATGTGGGTCCGGACGGAGAGAGTGGGGGCAGACGGCAGCCGTGCCTCCCCCCGGACACCCGATACTCACCGCCGGCATCACATCAGCGGGCCCGGCGCACTCGGGAAACCGCTCTCTTAAAATAAATAATAATAATATATATTTATCAAGTGCAACCGGAACGTGAAGGGAGATGGAGATTTAACTCGCGGCCCTGATCCATGTGTGATGTATGAGCTTTTAATTTAAGATGTAAAGTTATTTGCCCGACTCTGGGCGAACCAGGCTTTGGATCTTTGGTCTTTAACGGCAGCGCCTTGGAATGGGACGGGGGGGGGTGGGTGGTTGGGGAACTGTCCCCCACCGGAATGGGGAAGTCCCCCCCCGGAATGGGACGGGAGGGTGTGGAACCGTCCCCCACTGGAATGGGACGGGGATTTTGAAGGAACTGTCCCTCCCTGGAATGGGACGGGGGGGTGGGGAAGTCCCCCCCGGAATGGGACGGGGGGGGGTGGGGAACTGTCCTCCGGCCTGGAATGGGACGGGGGTTTTGAGGGGAACTGTCCCCCCTGGAATGGGACAGGGGGGGCTGGGGAAGTCCCCCCCGGAATGGGACGGGGGTTTTGAGGGGAACTGTCCCTCCCCCCCCGACATCAGGTGAACGTTGCCAGCAGCTGCCGGGAGTCGGTGGGCTCAGGGGATGTGGAGCTGACGGTGTCCTCGCGTCGCCACTGGCGGGTCCACCCGTGAAGTGAGGAGTGTGAGGCGCAGGCCGTGTCCTGGCCGAATGTCCACCCACAATGTGAGAAATGGATTCAAACCCAACCCCGCCTCGGCTGGAGGTTTCTCCCGAGGGCCTGAGAGAGAACGGGACCCCTGCAGGGCGATGGAACCGCTGCATGACCCTCAGGACTGCCCTCCCTGTGGGCGAGGGGAGCACTGGCACCAACCTCTGTCCCGGCGCCGGCCCCCGTCCCGGGACTGACTCCCGTCCCTGCACTGACCCCTGTCTCGGTACTGACCACTGTTCTGGCACCGACCCCCATCCCGGCACTGACCCCTGTCTCGGTACTGACCCCTGTTCTGGCACCGACCCCCGTCCCGACGCTGACTCCTGTCCCGGGACTGTGTGACCACCTTCTGGTGAAGAAAAACTCAAGAGGGTTGAGCAGCATCTTGAGGGGAAGGAACTGCTGATGTTTCGGATTGAGACCCTGCATCAGATCATGGTGTTAGGCCGACACCGCTCACTTGATGCAGCCAGCAGAGAGAGCGGCAGTGGACTGTTTGACTGTGGCTGGCTTCACCTTCAGACCTGAGTCTGCTGGCTGTGCCACTCTTCCCGACGTTGGGCAGTGTGAGATCGGGCAGCAGGGTTTGCCCAAGGCCTGGCTGGTATAAACTCGCCACGGGACAGGGCACTAACCCCCTGTGCAGACATGGAGCGGGAGTAAGGTGACGCAGACAGACCCACCCACTGGCTCCTGAACAAACTGTGATCACCAGTCACCGGCAAGACTGACCCGTGATGCAGCATCAGCTCTGAATCAGAACGGTACAAGTGACCCACGAGACGGGTCGTGATCTGAGCCAGGACCAGGTTTGTTATCATTGACACGTGAAACGTGTGGTTTTGTGGCAGTACAGTGCAAGACATAAAGGCAGAAAAATTACTATACGTTGCAGAAATAAACAAATGAGGAATAACGAGGGAGTGTTCATGGGTTCAAGGACCGTTCAGAAATCTGATGGTGAAGGGAAAAAGCTGTTCCTGAACCGTTGAGTGTGGGTCTTCAGGCTCCTGTATTGGAATTGGTTTATTATTGTCACTTGTACTGAGGTACAGTGAAGAACTTGTCTTGCATGGTAGTAATGAGAAGAGGGCATGTCCCTGGTGGCGAGGGTCCTTAATGGTGGATGCTGGCTTCTTGAGGCACCAGCTCTTGAAGATGTCCTCAATGGTGGGGAGGGTTGTGCCTGTGATGGAGCTGGCTGAGTCTAACCTCTCTGCAGCTTCTTGTGATCCTGTGCATTGGAGCCTCCATACCAGGCGGAGATGCGACCAGTCAGAATGCTCTCCACTGTACATCTGTAGAAATCTTTGGTGAGGTACCAAATCTCCTCAAACTCCTAACGAAGTAGAGCCACTGGCGTGCCTGCTTCATGATTACATCAATGTGTTGGGCCCAGGTTAGATCCTCTTGAGATGTTGACACCCAGGAACTTGAAGCTGCTCACCCCTTCCACCGCTGACCCCTCAGTGAGGACTGGTGTGTGTTCTCCCTACTTCCCAACCTATCTCACCCCTGTACGTCTCCTCATTGCCATCTGAGATTCTGCTGACAACAGTGGCAGCCAATCCACCCAGCTCATACCAGATGGCAGAACAGGCTTGAAGGGCAGAATGGCCTTCTACTGTTCCTGCTTTAGAGTCATAAACAGCATGGAAACAGGCCATTCAACCCACCAAGTCTGCACTATCAACCACTGTTACAGTGATCCGATTTTATTCTCCCCACATTCCCACCAACTCCCCCCCCCTCAGATTCTACCCCTCACCCACACTCTGAGGGGCAATTTACAGTGGACAATTAACCCACCAACCTCATACATTGTTGGGATGTGGGATGAAGCCAGAGCACCTGGGAGAAACCCATGCGGTCACAGGGAGAACGTGCAAACTCCACACAGACAGCACCAGAGGTTGGGATCGAACCCCGGTCTCTGAAGGTGTGAGGTAGTGTCTCCACTGTTGGTGGACAGTCACACTGCCAGTGCTCCTGGGAGGTGCTAATGCTGTCTGTCAGGTGGCACAGGCTGGACACAGGAGGTCCCGAGTGTTGCTGGGCTCCAGGTGAAGTGAGGTGACCAGACCACCAGCCCCCACCTTCACACGGTGGACATCGTCCGGTCTGCTCACTCAGAGAGGTACAAAGCACGGGTCTGGTCTCCCCAGTAGCACAGGGCCTGTGATGACCACACTCCCCAACCTCTCTCCCAACTGCTTCAGCTCACCTTAGGGAGCCCTACTCTCCCTGTCCCCCAGGAACTTCCTCCTCATCCAGGACTTGGAGTTGGGAGTTCTGCATGTCATCAGCTCCCCAGCTCTGTTCCTGCTCTGTGATCAGGAGCACCACCTGTTGGACATTGCTCTTTACATCACACACCCACCCTATAGACCCTGTCTCAGGCAGTGCAAGGGTAGGTCCTGACGGAGAGGCCTACAGTAGGATGTCATGCTGAGAACTTAACAGACTGATGTGCGAAGGCATGTCGACATGAGGAAAGAGGGTGTGCTGGAACTTTTGAAAAACATTAGGATAGATAAGTCACCGGGGCTGGACGGGATATATCCAAGGTTATTCCGGGAAGTGAGGGAAAGATTGCTGCACCTTTGGCGATGATCTTTGCATACTAGCCACAGGAGTAGTGCCAGATGATTGGAGGGTGGCAAATGTTGTTCCTTTATTCAAGAAAGGGAGTAGGGATAACCCTGGGAATTACAGACCAGTGAGTCTTACTTCAGTGGTGGGAAAATTACTGGAGAAGATTCTTAGAGACAGGATTTATGGGCATTTGGAGAAGCATCGGCTGATTAGGGACAGTCAGCATGGCTTTGTGAGGGGCAGGTCGTGCCTCACGAGCCTGATTGAATTCTTTGAGGATGTGACAAAGCACATTGATGAAGGTAGAGCAGTGGATGTGGTGTACATGGATTTTAGTAAGGCGTTTGAAAAGGTTCCTCATGGAAGGCTTATTCAGAAAGTCAGGAGTCATGGGATCCAGGGAAGCTTGGCTGTGTGGATTCAGAATTGGCTCGCCCATAGAAGACAGAGGGTGGTGGTAGATGGTGCGTATTCTGCCTGGAGGTCGGTGACCAGTGGTGTTCCACAGGGATCTATTCTGGGACCCCTGCTCTTTGTGATTTTTGTAAATGACTTGGATGAGGATGTGGAAGGGTGTGTTGGTAATTTTGTAGATGACACGAAGGTTGGTGGTGTTGTGGATAGTGTAGAAGGTTGCTGTAGATTACAACAGGACATTGATAGGATGCAGAGCTGGGCTGAGAAGTGGCAGATGGAGTTCAACCCAGATAAGTGTGAAGTGATGCACTTCGGGAGATCGAATTTGAAGGCAGAATACAAGGTTAATGGCAGGACTCTTAGCAGTGTGGAGGAACAGAGGGATCTTTGGGTCCAGATCCATAGATCCCTCAAGGTTGCCGCACAGGTCGATAGGGTTGTTAAGAAGGCGTATGGTGTGTTGGCCTTCATTAGTTGGGGTATTGAGTTCAAGAGCCGTGAGGTAATGTTGCAGCTCTGTAGAACTCTGGTCAGACCACACTTGGAGTATTGTGTTCAGTTTTGGTTGCCTCATTATAGGAAGGATGTGGAAGCTTTAGAGAGGGTGCAGAGGAGATTTACCAGGATGTTGCCTGGATTGGAGAGCATGTCTTATGAGGATAGGTTGAGTGAGCTGGGGCTTTTCTCTTTAGAGAGAAGGAGGATGAGAAGTGATTTGATAGAGGTGTACAAGATGATAAGAGGCATAGATCGAGTGGACAGTCAGAGACTTTTTCCCAGGGCGACAATGGCTCAAACAAAGGGACATAATTTTAAGATGATTGGAGGAAGGTATAAGGGGGATGTCGGGGTAAGTTTTTTACACAGAGTGGTGGTTGCGTGGAACTCACTGCCGGCAGAGGTTGTGGGGGCAGATACATTAGGGACATTTAAGATACTCTTAGATAGACACATGAATGATAGAGAAATGGGGGACTATGTGGGAGGGAAGGGTTAGATAGATCTTAGAGCAGGATAAAATGTTGGCACAACATTGTGGGCTGAAGGGCCTGTACTGTGCTGTAATGTTCTATGTTCATCAGCAGGTTTTGCTGGGATCCCAGGAGGAGAATACGATGTCAGATGTGGCATCTTCACTGCCAGCTCAGCTGGGTTTGAACTCCTGACTCCCCAAAACTCTTCCCCCCAACTACAAGGCAGCAGTGAGGAGTGTGATGGGACACTTTCCACTTGCCTGGGTGGGTGCGGTCCGACAACCCAACACCACCCAGGGAAACGCAGCGGCTCGATCGGCTCCTCGTCCACGTCCCAGGCACCGTCTACAAACTGCACTGCGCTCACTCGCCCAGGCTACTCCGACAGCACCTCCCAAACCCACCACCTCGCCCCCCAAGGACAAGGGCAGCGGGTGCAGGGAACACCACCACCTCAGTTTCCCCTCCAGGTCACACCCCACCCTGACTTAGAAATATCTCACGGTTCCTTCATTGTCACCCAGGAACCCCTCCCCACCAGCAGCGTGGGAGCAGCATCACCAGAGTGACTGCAGCGGTTTGAGAAGGCAGCTCCCCCGACCTTCTCAGAGACAGGGAGGGATGGGCAGTTACTGCCGGCCTGGCCCCTGAGGCCCAGATCCCAGAAACGAATATTAAACAGCAGCTTATTGAGCTATCAATGGGAATGGACCCTCCCCTTCCCTTCAGTTCTGCACCACTGCCTTTCAACCTTCCGATGATCCCCCATCGTGACCCTGCCCCCACCCTCTGCTTTCACTCCTCCAATGACAATGGCGTCTGTGTGTGCGTGCGTGCGTGTGTGTGTGTGCGTGTGCGCGCGTGTGTGTGCGTGTGCATGTGCGTGCGCGTGCGTGTGCGTGCGTGTGTGTGTGCGTGCGTGTGCGCGCGTGTGCGTGTGTGCGTGTGTGCGTGTGTGTGTGTGCGTGTGTGTGTGTGCGTGTGTGTGTGTGCGTGTGCGTGTGTGCGTGTGTGTGTGTGCGTGTGTGTGTGTGCGTGTGTGCGTGTGTGTGTATGCGTGTGTATGCGTGTGTGCGCGTGTGTGCGCGCGTGTGTGCGTGTGCGTGCGCGCGCGTGTGCGCGTGCGCGTGCGCGTGCGTGCGTGTGCGTGCGCGCGTGTGCGTGTGTGTGCGCGTGTGCGTGTGTGTGCGCGTGTGTGCGTGCGCGTGTGTGTGCGTGTGCGTGTGCGTGCGCGTGCGCGTGTGTGTGTGCGTGTGTGCGCGTGCGCGTGCGTGTGCGTGCGTGTGCGTGCGTGTGTGTGTGCATGTGTGTGTGAGAGAGAGAGAAAGGCAGTGAGCTGCGTGTGTGCGTGTGCGTGTGCGTGTGCGTGCGTGTGCGTGTGTGTGCGTGTGCGTGTGTGTGTGTGCGTGTGTGTGTGTGTGTGCGTGTGTGAGAGAGAGAGTGAGGCAGTGAGCTGCGTGTGTGTGTGTGTGTGTGTGTGCGCGTGTGTGATGTGATGCCAGGGATAACTGCAGGACACAGATTTCCCCACCAGCAGCAGTCACACCTGTCATGATGAACCTCATTCCTTTCCCGTGACTACCACAGTGAGGTGCAGGCTGACACAGCCTCCAGGAAATGATTGCTTCTCACTAAAGATTCATCCTCAAATCCCAGGGTATTTCCACTCAGCTGGTTCCTTGAGTGAATTGTCCTGTCCCAAAGGTAAACAGAAAGGACTGTGCAGAAGCCAGAGGTGGGAAAGACAGGATTCGCTTTGAATTTTCCCACCACTTCTGGAACGTTCCAAATCCCTTTCTCTTCCTATTGCAGCCACGGTCCAAAAGCCCAGTGTCCATTGCCTGCTTAAAGCCCCGTGTCCGAATCTGGACAAGGTTAAAGGACCCCCTCCCCCCAGGAATGGGTGGGTGGAGCCAGGCGGGGAGGGGGTTGGTGGGCAGATGGAGGCAGGCGGGAGGGGTGGTGAAGGGGAGACACAGGGGGCTGGAAGGTGATGTGCACACAAGAGGCTGCAGATCCTGGACTCTGAAGGAGTAAGGTGATGGAGTGGAACCAGAGGAGGGAGAGAACAAACTCCACCTGTTACTGACATAAAGAACTCGGTGAGAGTTTGGACACGATTCGGGGAGTCTCCCTACTGATTCGGGAGAAGATATCGGCAGGTCCTGGGGGGATCATCCAATGAGACTTAGGAAAATAAGAGAGGGCGATGACTTTGCTGGGTTTACATTACTGAATGTAACAACCATGAACTTTCAGTTTTTTTGCACTGTTTTTCTTTTTTTATTATGAATAAAATTTATTTTTGAAATTAAGAAAAATACTGTGGGCCTCCCAATAGACAGTGGGAATTACAGGGACAAATTAACAATATTTAAAAGGTACTTGGACAGGTACTCGGATAGGAAAGGTCCAGTCCAAATGGGGTTCGCATAGCTGGGTATCTTGGACAGCATGGACCAGTTGGGCCAAAGGGCCTGTTTCCGTGCTGTATGACTCTCTAACAGATAGTGCAGAAAGGTGTAAGACCAATCGGGTTGTAGTAGTGGTTGTAGTAGAGTTGTAGAACAGGCAGGGAATGGAGGGATACAGACCATGTGCAGGCAGGCGGGATTAGTTTCGGTTGGCATTTTGGTCAGCACCATCATGGTGGGCCGAAGGGCCTGTTCCTGTGCTGTACAGTTCCGTGTTCTATGTTCTAAAGTCCACAGTGCAGAGAAGATACAATCCACATTTTACCCCTGCAGGAACTACCTCACTGAGTGGACTCAGACCCACAGGGTGTGTGTGGAACCCACCTGCTGCAGAGTGTCCTGGGAATGGACCCAAGACTTGGGACGGGGAGGTAGATGGATCTTGTGGAACTGGACGGATTGGGGAAATTGATGGAACCCAGAGGAGAAAAAGACAGAAATGGGGGTAACAGAGCCAGTTAGAACAGAACACAGAACAGGACAGCTCAGGAAAAGACCCTTCGGCCCACAATGTTGTGCCAAACTGAATAAACTAGTAGTTAAACGCCTAACTAAACTAATCCCCTCTGCCCACACAATGTCCATCTCCCTCCACTCCCTGCACATCCATGTGCCCGTCTAAGAGCCTCTTAAACCCCTCCATCATATCTGCCTGCACCCCCACCCCGGCAGCACATTCCAGGCACCCACCACTCTCTGTGTAAAAGAATTTGCCCCACACATCTCCTTTGAACTTTCCCCCTCTCACCTTAAATGCACACCCTCTGATATTAGACATTTCAACCCTGGGGAAAAAGATACCAGCTGTCTGCCTAATCTATGCCTCTCATAATCTTATAAACTTCCATCAGGTCTCCCCTCAGCCTCCGCCGCTCCAGAGGAAACAACCCAAGTTTGTCCAACCTCTTCTGATAGCACGTGTCCTCCAATCCAGGCAGCATCCTGGTGAACCTCTTCTGCAGCCTCTCCAAAGCCTCCACACCCTTCCCTGTAATGGGGCGACCAGAACTGAATGCAATACTCCAGATGTGGCCTAACCAGAGTTTTATAAAGCCGCAACATAACATCCTGAGCTCAGTGCCTCGACTAATGAAGTCAAACATGCCGTGCGCCTTCTTTACCGCCCTATCAACCTGTAGCCACTTTCAGAGAGCTATGAATCTGGACCCCAAAATCCCTCTGCACATCAACACTGTTAAGGGTCCTGCCATTAATGGTGTCCTGTCCCCTTACATAAGACCTCCCAAAGTGCCACACCTTGCACTCACCAGAATGAAACTCCGTCTGCCATTCCTCCGCCCGGAAGATCTACATCCCTCTGTTTCATTTGGCAACACTGGCCACGATGCCACTGATGTTTGTACCTCCTGAAGCACTGGTGATGGCTGCACCTGGTGGTGTGTTTGGAGGAGAGAACAAACCTGTAGGTGTGCCTCAGCCAGAGGTTGGTCTTACAGGCTTCGAGTGTTGATGTGGCAACGTGTCTGTGGACTTCATCAGAAACAGCAATGGTCAGGAAAGAGAAAATTCAAAGATGGGAGTAACTTCCATTGAGTCTGTGTCTCCTGGTTCCGGATCCTTTGTAGAGCAGACACCTGTTCTCTAAGTTCATGCTTGAACCTGCTCCTCCTAATTACAAGGTGCTGGACGTGAGCAGATCGCAGAGGAACCTCTGCCCTGCAGATGGCAACCTCCTCACGGCTTGATGCTTGAACCAGAGCTTGTGATTCAGTGAAGTGACCAACAAAAGAGCAAGCAGCTGCTGGTCTGTTTACTGCTGAATGTTCCCCAGAGCCCAGATCCTGTGCAGCCTGTTCCAGCAATCCTGCTGCTGCTCTCCGCAGGCTACATTGTTTGCATCCAACCTGCTTTGGAAAGTCTTCCTGCTGTCCTAGGGAAGGTCCCGAGAGAGACAATCAGCCACCCTGCATCTCCCACACCAGCAAACTCTTCCTTCACGGGGGGTGGGTTCAGCTGTGAGCCTGATTTACTGAGGGTGAGGGAGTGGACATGGGGCCCATCATACGCACAAGGAGCTCTAAACCCAGGCTAATGTCATACGGAGGGAGGGTCACACTGTGGGATGGGCGGTACTGACCGGCTGCCTGTCACTTCTGCGGCCGGGAGGAGACGGTGTACCACGCGTACGCGGAGTGCGAGAGGTTGCAGCCCCTCTTTGTGTATCTGCGGGGGCTGCTGCTTAAGTTCTGGTTATACTTCAGCTCGGCGCTGTTGGTTTACGGGCACCCGGTGCGGCGTGGGGAGGGGGCGCGCTGCGGATCTTCTGGTGGGTCTCCAGGCCCAGCAGGAGACCCACCAGAAGATCCGCCGTGCGCCCCTCCCCGCGCCGCACCGGGTGCCCGTAAACCAAGCTGACCATCCATGGGACGCGGCGGCGAGCGGCCGAGGGTTCCGGCAGGTCGGCCTGCCTGCCCGTCTTCCGCACCTACGTGCGCGCGCGGGTATCATTAGAAAGGGAGCACGCGGGCTCCTCGGGCGCCCTGGCCGAGTTCCGCGCTCGATGGGCCCCTCAGGGGATCGCGTGTGTGGTGGACAAGATGGATTCGATTCTGGTGTGAAGTGTCGTGCGTTTTGCGGTTGCGGGCGTAGTGTTCCACGGGTATTGGTTTTGGCCGGGGTTGTGTCTTCTGTACTAGATGTAGCGTGTTTGCTGTTGGTTATTTTGTAGTGCTTGTTAACGAATAAACGTTTTGTACAAAAAAAAGGGGCAGTGAGGGAGGGTCACACTGTAACTGTAACACTTTATTGTCAAGGTGCGGTTGTACAGGACGCTGGCGAGGCCGCACTTGGAGTAGCGTGCTCAGTCCTGGTCGCCCTGCTGTAGGAAGGATGCCATTAAATTGGAAAGAGCACAGAGATGATTTACGAGGATGCTGCCAGGACTTGTACTGAGTTACAGGGGGAGGTTGGACAGGCTGGGACTTTATTCCTCAGAGCGTAGGAGACTGAGGTGACTGAGGTGACCTTATAAAGGTGCATCGACAGGGTGAATGCGCGCAGTCTTTTCCCCAGGATTGGGGAATCAAGAACTAGAGGGCACAGGGTTAGGGGGAGAGAATTGAGAGGAACCTGAGGGGCAACTGTTTTTTTTACAGAGGGTGGTGAGTGTGTGGAACGAGCTGCCAGAGGAAGTGGGTGAGGCAGGTACATTTACAACGTTTAACAGACCCTTGGACAGGTCCATGGATGGGAAAGGTTTAGAGGGATATGGGCCAAACGCGGGCCAATGGGAGGGTATCTTGGTTGGAACAGACCGCTTGGGCCACAGGTCATGTTTCTGTGTTGTGTGTCTCCTCTCACTGCCAGAGGCTCAGTGCTGCCCTTACCCCAGGGGCCGTTCCCTCCTCTTGGAGCGGTTCACTCCCTTCCTCTGCTGCAGCCGGCCTGGGTCCTTGTGACCGGTGAGGTGGGGGTGGTTTAGGAAGCTGCTGCCTCCCCAGCCCCGGTGTCTGGTCGGAGGAAGGTTCGGTTCTCCGGGATGGGATGTGGGATGGTTGGGGGGGACGGGAATGGGCTGTGGCTGGGCACAGGGCTTCCTGTCTCTCCGATCTCACCTCCAGCAGACTCACCCACTCATCCTGGGAGGGATCCCAGACGGAGCACCACTGGGGACCATTTGGCCCACTCTACCCTGCTGTCCCTTGGCAGGAGCTGTCCGACGGGCCCCACTCCCTGCTGGTTCCCCACCACCTGTTGCCTCCAATATTCCCACAGCTCCCCCTGGAATCTCACACCACCCAGTGCCGGTCCCAGCGTATCATGGACACCAGCCTCCCCTCCTTTACCTCTCACTGCCTTGGCGAAGCAGCCACAATATCAAAGACCCCACCCACCCGGGACATTCTCTCCTCTTCCATCGGGTAGAAGATACAGGAGCCTGAGGGCACGTCCCACCAGGCTCAAGGACAGCTTCTACCCCACTGTGATAAGACTATCGAACAGTTCCTTTATATGATGAGATGGACTCTGACCTCACGATCTACCTTGTTGTGACCTTGCACCTTATTGCACTGCACTTTCTCTGTAGCTGTGACACTTTACTCTGTACTGTTATTGTTTTTTACCTGTACTACATCAATGCATTCTGTACTGACCCAATGTAACTGCACTGTGTAATGAATTGACCTGTACGATCGGTGTACAAGACAAGTTTTTCACTGGACCTCGGTACAAGTGACAATAATAAACCAATACCAATAGCAAACCCCGGGGGTCACTCTGACCAGAGCCCTGAATCCCCAGCGTGCGGGGGTGAATCCTCTGGGTCCCACCTCTATAAGCCGCGGGGTTCTGGCGGAACATTTCTCGCATTGTTTGCGGTTCCGTTTCCTTGTTCTGGTTCAAACCAGGAATGTCACCGGATCTGCCTGCTCCGGATCTCCGCAGGGGTGGCGGCCGAGGAGGGCGGTGGAACCGGTTGTGGGGACACGGAGGGGAGGCGGGGACACATTGCCGGGGGTGTGCCCTCCACACCGCTCGGCACAGCGCACCAGGAGCCCGCACAAACATCACCTCGGCCCGGCCAGGCTCGCTGACCCAGCCGGTGTCCGTGAGCAGCGGAGACCGGGGCTGCGGGAGGCGGCACCCATGGCAGAACATAACTGCTCGGAGGGTGAGTGTGGAGGGGAGGGAGGGGGAGGATGAGGTGAGGGGAGGATGAGGGTGAGGGGAGGATGAGGTGAGGGAGGGGGGAAGGGGGGAGGAGGAGGTGAGGGGGAGAAGAGGTGAGGGAGGTTGAGGAGGAGGTGGGGAGGTGAGGGGGGAGAGGAGTGAGGGAGGGAGGAGGTGAGGGAGGTTGAGGAGGAGGTGGGGAGGTGAGGGGGGAGAGGAGGTGAGGGAGGGAGGAGGTGAGGGAGGTTGAGGAGGAGGTGGGGGAGGTGAGGGAGGGAGGTGGGGGAGGAGGTGGGGGAGGGAGGAGGGTGAGGGAGGTTGAGGAGGAGGTGGGGAGGTGAGGGGGAGAGGAGGTGAGGGAGGGGAGGAGGTGAGGGAGGTTGAGGAGGAGGTGGGGGAGGTGAGGGGGAGAGGAGGTGAGGGAGGGAGGAGGTGAGGGAGGTTGAGGAGGAGGTGGGGGAGGTGAGGGGAGGAGGTGGGGGAGGGAGGAGGTGAGGGAGGTTGAGGAGGAGGTGGGGAGGTGAGGGGGAGAGGAGGTGAGGGGGAGAGGAGGTGAGGGAGGTTGAGGAGGAGGTGGGGGAGGTGAGGGAGGATGGGTGTTGGATCTGCTGGACTGACGGTTTCTGGAACAGGAGGCACCCGATCCGCCTGTGGAATTGTTGCCACACAGTTTGTTGGAATTTGATTTTTCGTGAGTAAAGGAAGTCCTGGTGTTGGGATCCTGTGGAACTCCCAGTGGCACCACCTCACCCCTCGGGCAAATGTTGAACCACTTTGTCAGTTTGTTCTGTTTCTCTGCTGTGCGGGATTGGGTTAAACGGGGGGGAGAGAGAGACGGAGGGTGGTCACTCCCGAGGATGAGGTGTGCTGATAAGGACCAATGTGGGACCCGTTGACCCTGCCATAAGACATTGGAGCAGAATTAGACCATTCGGCCCATCGAGTCTGCTCTGCCGTTCAATCGTGGCTGATTTATTTTTCCTCTCAACCCCATTCTCCTGCCTTCTCCTTTGACCGCCCTCACTAATCAAGAACCTATCAACCTCCGCTTTAAAATATACCCAGTGATTTGGCCTCCACAGCCGTCTATGGCAATGAATTCCACAGATTCACCGCCCTCTGGCTGAAGAAATTCCTCCTCATCTCTGTTCTAAAGGGACGTCCCTTTACTCTGAGGCTGTGCCCTCAGTTCCCGGACTCTCCCACTGATGGGAACATCCTCTCCAACGTCCACTCTATCCAGGCCTTTTAGTATTCGGGAGGTTTCAATGAGATCCCCCCTCATCCTTCTAAACTCCAGTGGGTACAGGCCCAGAGCTATCAAATGCTCCTCATATGTTAACCCTTTCATTCCCAGGATCGTTCACAGTAAATCTCCTCTGGACCCTCTCCAACACTAGCACATTCTTCCTTCGATATGGGGGCCCAAAACTGCTCACAATACTCCAAATGTGGTCTGACCAACGCCTTATAAAGTCTCAGCATTACAGCCTTGCTTTTAGATTCTAGTCCTCTTGAAATGAAAGCTAACATAGCATTTGTCTTCCTTACTACTGACTCAAGTTAACCTTGAGGGACTCCTGCACTGGGACTCCCAAGTCCCTTTGTACCTCCGATTTCTGAATTCACTCCCTGTTTAGAAAATAGTCTGCGCCTTTATTCCTTCTACCAAAGTGCATGACCGTACACTTCCCTACGCTGTGTTCCATCTGCCACTTCTCTGCCCATTCCCCCAACCTGTCCAAGTCCTTCTGCAGACTCCCTGCTTCCTCAACACTACCTGCCCCTCCACCTATCTTTGTATCATCTGCAAACTCGGCCACAGAGCCATCAATTCTGTCATCCAGATCATCAACATATAACGTGAAAAGTAGCAGACCCAACGCCGACCCCTGCAGACCACTAGTCACCGGCAGCCAACCAGAAAAGGCCCCTTTATTCCCACTCTTTGCCTTCTGCCAGTCAGCCAATCTTCTATCCATGCTGGTACCTTTCCTGTAACACCACGGGCTCCCACCTTGTCAAAGGCCTTCTGAAAATCCAAGTAAACAACATCCACGGACTCTCCTTTCTCTCTCCTGCCTGTTACTTCCTCAAAGAATTCCAACAGATTTGTCGGGCAAGATCTCCCCTTAAGGAAGCCATGCTGACTTCGGCCTATTTTATCCTGAGCTTCCAAGTACCCCGAAACCTCATCCTTAATAGTGGATCCAACATCTTACCAACCACTGGAGTCAGGCTGACCGGCCTATAATTTCCTGTCTTTTGTCTCCCTCCCTTCTTAAAGGGTGGAGTGACATTTGCGATTTCCAGTCCTCTGGAACCATTCCTGACTCTGGTGATTCTTGAAGGATCATGACTAATGCCTCCACAATCTCTTCAGCTGCCTCTTTCAGAATCCTGGGGTGTAGTCCATCTGATCCAGGTGACTAATCCACCTTCAGACCTTTCAGCTTCCCAAGCACCTTCTCCTTAGTCCTACACTCACTTCTGCCCCCTGACTCTCTCGAATTTCTGGCATGTTGCTGGTGTCTCCCACAGTGAAGACTGATGAAAAATACTGACTCAGTTCATCCGCCATTGCTTTGTTCGCCGTTACTATCTCTCCAGTGTCATTTTCCAGTGGTCAGATGTCCACTCTTGCCTTTCTTTTACTCTTTATGTATCTGAAACCACTTTATATTATGAGCTGGCTTACCTTCAGATTTCATCTTTTCTCCCCTTATTGCTTTTTTAATTGCCTTCTGTTGGTTTTTAAAAAGCTTCCCGGTCCTTTAGATTCCCAGTAGTTTTTGCAATATTGTAAGATAAGATATCTTTATTAGTCACATGTACATCGAAATTCACAGTGAAATGCATCTTTTGCATAGAGTTTTCTGGGGGCAGCCCGCAAGTGTTGCCACACTTCTGGCACCAACATAGCATGCCCACAACTTCCTAACCCATACGTCTTTGGAATGTGGGAGGAAACCAGAGCACCTGGAGGAAACCCACGCAGACACGGGGAGAATGTACAAACTCCTTACAGACAGTGGCTGGAATTGAACCTGGGTCGCCGGCGCTGTAATAGCGTTACGCTAACCACTACACTACTGTGCCCTCTCTTCTGCTTTTGTGCTGTCTTTGACTTCCCTTGTCAGTCACAGTTGCCTCATCCTCCCTTTAGAATGCTTCTTCTTCTTTGGGATGAACTGATCGTGCGCCTTCCGAATTACTCCCAGAAACTCCTGATATTGCTGCTGTCCCGTCATCCCTGCTATCGGCCCCTTCCCATCAACTTTGGCCAGCTCCTCTCTCATGCCTCTGTAGTTACCTTTACTCAACTGTAATACCGATCCATCTGATTTTAGCTTCTCTCTCTCTCAAACTGCAGGGTGAATTCTATCATATTCTGATCACTGCCTCCTAAGGGTTCCTTCACCTTCAGCTCCCTAATCAAATCTGGTTCATTGCACAACACCAAATCCAGAATTGCCTTTTCCCTAGTGGGCTCGACCACAAGCTGCTCTAAAAAGCCATCTCGTAGTCATTCTACAAATTCCTTCTCTTGGGATCCAGAGCAAACTGATTTTCCCAGTTTACCTGCAAATTGAAGTCCCCCATGAGCACCGCAACATTGCCTCTTTTACATGCCTTTTCTATCTCCTGTTGTAATTTGTACCCCACAAGCTGACTGCTACCTGGAGGCCTGTATACATCTCCATCAGGGCTTTTTACCCTTGCAGTTCCCTAACTCTACCCACAAGGATTCTGGTGTGCAATGGCAGGTGTGTGGTTGGGGTTGGTGGCTTTAAGCGTCAAACACCGGCCCTCTGACAGCCAATGGGAAACTATTCAGTCCCGGTCACCCTCACCAGGACCCAGGACACTGAGCGGTGAGCCTGGGTCTGTGCTGGCGCACTGGGGGCACTGAATCCCTGCTGTCACTGACAGGTGGCTCCCGATACAGGGGGTGGTCTGTGTTTCCCAGTGTCTGGTCGTGGACGAGTGTAGTGGGTGGGCAGTGTGGTACAGCGGGGGCTGGTTGCTGGAGGACAAGGATGGAACGTGCACAAGTACCAGCAGGTTCGGGCTACTGCAGCTCTGCTCCTTGGTTCTGCTGGGACAATTCCCCATTGGGCCAATCCGTCAGCTGCAGTCCAGCAGGAAGCTTGGAGGCCAGGGGCAGTGCTGGGGGAGGGAGATTGAGGGGCAGTGCTGGGGGGAGGGAGATTGAGGGGCAGCGCTGGGGGAGGGAGATCGAGGGGCAGTGCTGGGGGGAGGGAGATTGGAGGGGCAGTGCTGGGGGAGGGAGATCGAGGGGCAGTGCTGGGGTGAGGGAGATTGAAGGGCAGCGCTGGGGGAGGGAGATCGAGGGGCAGCGCTGGGGGAGGGAGATCGAGGGGCAGCGCTGGGGGAGGGAGATCGAGGGGCAGCGCTGGGGAGGGAGATCGAGGGGCAGTGCTGGGGTGAGGGAGATCGAGGGGCAGTGCTGGGGAGGGAGATCGAGGGGCAGCGCTGGGGGAGGGAGATCGAGGGGCAGCGCTGGGGGAGGGAGATCGAGGGGCAGTGCTGGGGGAGGGAGATCGAGGGGCAGCACTGGGGGAAGGAGGGAGATCGAGGGATGTTGTCTGAGTGTTGTCCTGGGTTCAGTTCTCACCACAGAGTCCCCCTACACTAGGTGACAGCACCCCTGTCAGCCCTGACCATGTCACCCATCACTTCCCCGTGCCTCCTCTGCATTGCTGGCCTTTGTTCAAAACGGCAGTAGCTCATCTCTTGTCTCGGCACACCCTTATCCCTAGGGCCTCAACACAATTCAACAACTTCAGATATCCAGTCGGTCCAGTCTGTGTTAAAACTGGTGGCTTCAGATGCAATGCTGGAGGTAGTGAGTGAGGCGGCCGGGGTCTGTTGGGTTGGAGAAGGCAGGGTTGATGGTTCTAATCACCACTACGGTTTCACAGCACTACGACCACATCTGATCACTTTGCACCTAAATGGACTTTGCTTTTTTTGTTCTTGTGTTTTATCCCTTGTAAAAAATGTGTATAATTTATGTTTAATTGATGTTTTTCTTGTGACTGCTGCTTATCTGATGCTCTGTGCCCGTGATGCTGCTGCAGGTAAGTTTTTCATTGGACCCATGCACACGAGGACCCGTGCATGTGACAATAAACTCGACTGTGACTTTGCGCCCACGTGTTGGGGGATGGGGTCCCTGAGGTGAGAGCTTCATTTCACTCTCCACAGATGCTGCCTGGTTTACTGAGCATTTTCAGCATTTTCTCTTTTTGTTTCAGATTTTCAGTATCTGCGTTTTTTGTTTCCAATCCCTGTCCAGTCTGATGTAACTCAGTATTTCCCCTCCACAGATGCTATCTGGTTTGCCGGCCCTTCCCAGCTCTCTCCTCGATCTCAGATTTTCAGCAGCTGCTGTATTCTGCAACCACTGGTTCTGGCAGGATCCTTCCTCTCTGTCCTCCCTCTGTTTACACCTCCTCGGACAGCTTAGTTGGTCAACCAGCTCCCAGCACCTGTCCTAGTGATCACGGACCCTGGGACAGCCGATGTCTCGGTCACCACCCGATCCACAGGTACTCCCTTCGCCCTCCCTATCCACCTCCATCTCTCTACATTTAAACAAGCCTGTTTATCTTTAATGTAGACTACAAAGTTCTGACAAAGGATCCCAGACCTGAAACGTTGACGGTTTCTTTCGCCACCCACACTGCCCGACCTGCTGAGTGTTTCCAGCATTTTCTGTCTTTATTTCAGATTTCCAGCATCTGCAGTTTTTATTTTGTTTGCACTTGTGATTGGGTCTGCTGAAGCCCCATTGGCTAAGGTCAGTCTGCTGAAGCCCCATTGGCTAAGGTCACAGTCTGCTGAAGCCCCATTGGCTAAGGTCAGTCTGCTGAAGCCCCATTGGCTAAGGTCACAGTCTGCTGAAGCCCCATTGGCTAAGGTCAGTCTGCTGAAGCCCCATTGGCTAAGGTCACATTGTGCTGCAGCCCCCATTGGCCAGCATGTAGCAGACACACTATGGAGACACATTTCCAAGGGTGACATGTTTGAGACAACGCCACAATTGTTTGGCGGTATCTTTGTGAGCCACATCTAGTGCCTGGTGCTGCTCCCGGCTCTGTGACTGCGTTCCTCAGGCCTCATTGTCTACTGCTGACATGACAAGGAGCTGAACCTTGTTCCACCCACCACCTGTCCTCGAGGACACCTCCTCTGCTGGCCCTCGGTCCTCAGTGCCTACATGGAAGCAGGCCATTTGGCCCACAATGCCGATGCTAACCATGTTCCACAGGAGGTAACTAAATGTATTGATGAGGGCAGTGCAGCATCCCAATTACTGATTGGCAGAGTAAAGATGCCGATGACCATGTGTGATGTGCTAAGTGGCAACGTCTGGCCTGGGATCCCTCCTTGATGTCGGGCAGAGGGTACAAAATAACTTAGCAGAAGGTGCCTGGTAGGCCAGTTGCGTTTGCCTGATGCATACAAGAATGTCTCATTGTCATGGCAGTTTACAGACCAGATCTCTTGAGCAGCCAGCCCCCTGCTGGGGTCAGCAGCCTGTGCTCTGTCTACAAAGCTGTCCTTTTAAATGGATTACTGCTTGTAGGTTACGTTTGAACAGGTTGTTGTTTGAAGACTGGTTCTTGTTTGTATTAATTCTGCTATCCACATAATTCTTGAAAGATGTCCTATGTCTAACAATCCCTAACAGTGGGGCCCAAGGGAGTATTGAGGAACAGAGGGAGTGTGGTGTACAGGTCCAAGGATCCTTGAAGGCAGCAGCACAGGTAGAGAAGGTGGGGAAGAAGGCAGACGTGTGCCTTCGTTAGTCGAGGCACAGCAGGGAGGTGTGCCTCCAACTTTATAAACCACTGGTTAGGAAGGCTGTGACAGAGCTGGAGAGGGTGCAGAGGGGGTTCCCCTGGATGTTGCCTGGGATGGAGTGTTTCAGTTATGAGGAGGAAAGGGATAGGCTGGGGTTGTTTTCCCTGGAGTGGGAGTGTGTGGGGGGACCTGGGAAGTGTACAGAACTTATGAGGGATCTGAGGAAGAACTTTATCACCCAGAGGGGGGTTGGAATCTGGATTACACTGCCTGTGGGGATGGTGGAGACAGAAACTCTCAACATTTAACCAGTAACTGAACAAGTACTGGATCAAGGCAGAGAAGGCTCCAGGCCAAATGCAAGTAAATGGGATTAGTAGAGATGGACCTTTTATGGTCGGCATGGATGTTGTGGGCCGAAGGGTGTGCTTTGTGTGACTCTCTCACTCTATAACTCCATGCCAGCTGAGCCCTGTTCTCAACCAGCTTTGGGCCTTGTGGTTAAACCGGCTCCCCACTTCCTGCTGAACAATGATGACCACACTCAGGAAGTGTTTCGGGATGTCTGGAATGCATGAAGTGCGCTGTGCAGAAGGACATACCTTTCTTCCCCTTCATTCACTCATCCCATTAAACCAGGGAGCGGGAGGATGCGTGCTGCCACTCTCAGGGATCCTCTGATGTACCTGAGGTCCCTCTGTACCCTCAACATTCCCTCGGCACTACCACTGCTGGTGCATGGTCTACCCTAGTCCTCCCAGTGTGCCGGACCTCACACTTATCAGGATGAAATTCCATCCATGTGGCTCTGCCCAACCTACCAACTGATCGATGTTGTTCTGTAGCCTGAGACTATTCTCCTGTCAACCACAAATGTTCATGTAATCTACAAAACTATTAATCATACCTCCTACATTCCGATCCAAATTGTAAATGAACATAACAACCATATGTGTCCTGTACTGATCTCTGTGGCTCACCACAGGTCATAGGCTTCCAGTCACAAAAACAACCCTCCACCATCACAGAGGGTGATTGTCCCCTATTACCAAGCCAATTTTGGATCCAATTTGCCTTGGACCTCATGGACTCTAACCATTTATACCAGTTTCCCACGTGGGACCCTGTCATAGGCCTTACTGAAGATGTGTAGATACACTGCCCTCATGAATACAATCTGTTACCTCTTCAGTCCAACTGGTCAGACAGGACCTCTCCCCAGACAACCTGGCCCTTCCAAGAGCAGTTTAATACTTCAGATATTTTTCCAGTAACCTCCCTCCCACTGACGTTAGACCCACCGGCCTATAATTATCTGGCTTATCTCTGCAGCCCTTCAAGACCTTTGTTCAAGGACCACATTTCCTGTCCTCCAGTCATCTGGCGCCTCACCTGTGACCAGCAAAGATTTAAAAATCTCTGCCAGAACCCCAGTGATCTCCTCTCTTCCTCCCTAACCTCCCACAGCAGCCGGGGACACATCTCACCAGGCCCTGGGGATTTATCCATCTTTAAGCCTGCTGAGACATTTAATACCTCCTCCTCCTTAATCTCCACATGCTCTAGCATTTCACCCCCCCCCCCCCCCCCCCCCCCCACCGAATTCTCCAACCAGAATAATTTCCTCCTTGGTGAACACAGACCAGAAATATTAACATAAGCCTTCACCCTCCACGCCCCACACACAGGTTGCTCCTTTGGTCCCACATTTTCTCTGGTTACCTTCCTGCTTTTTATATACTTGCAAAATGTTTTGGGTTTTTCCTTAACCTTGTCCTTCAGTGATATTTGGTGCCCTCCTCATTTCTTCATTAAGTCCCCAGCTTCCCGTTCTACACTGTGGAAGGGCTGCCCTCTTTCTCCCTTTGCCCACCCACGACATCCTTTGACACCCAGGGTGCCTGGACTTGCTCTCTGTACCTTTCACCCTTACAGGAATACACCGGCACTCAGTTTTCATTATTTTACCTTTAAATGTCTCCACTTGTCGGATGTAGAGCCACCCACAAGGAGCTCTCTCATTCTACTCTAAGCAGCTCCTGTCTTACCATATTGAAACATCCTTCCCCTAATCCATTTCTCGGCCATTCTTACCCCTTTCTACAACTACCGTTAAACACTTATTGTCACTGACTCTCCCACTGACATTGAACCACTTGCTCAGATCCATTCCCTAAGATTAGATCCAGTCCTACTCTTTGGTGGAACTATCTACTTACTGGTTCACAAACCTCTCTTGGACACACTTTAAAGATTCCTCTTCCTCCCGGCCCTTCACATTAAAGCGATCCCAGTTAATCAAAGTCAAAGTCAAATTTATTGTCATCTGCACAAGTCCATGTGCGCACAGGTGCAGTGAAGCACTTCACAAGATTACAAGACAAGGGAGCAGAAGCAGGCCATTCGGCCCATCGAGTCTGCTCCAAGGAAAGGGAAATAGAAATGAGAAATGGGGAATGGGGGAAGAAGAAAAAAAACCTATTCTAATCCCAATTACCGGCCTTATCCCCATATCCCTTGATATCCTGACTATTTATATATCTATCTATCTCCTCCTTGAACGCCCCCACTGATCTGGCCTCCACTGCTGTACGTGGCAAGGAGTTCCACAAATTCACCACCCTCTGGCTAAAGAAATTTTTCCTCATCTCTGTTTTGAAACTGTACCCTCTAATTCTAAGATTGTGCCCTCTGGTCCTGGACTCACCCACCAAGGGAAACAGCCTAGCCACATCTACTCTGTCATTTCCTATCAACATTTTAAATGTTGCTATGAGGTCCCCTCTCATTCTTCTGTACTCCAGCGAGTACAGTCCAAGAGCCGACAAACACTCCTCATACGTAAGCCCTTTCATTCCTGGAATCATCCTCGTAAATCTCCTCTGAACCCTCTCCAACATCAGC
This sequence comes from Pristis pectinata, assembly GCF_009764475.1. Taxonomy (NCBI): domain Eukaryota; kingdom Metazoa; phylum Chordata; class Chondrichthyes; order Rhinopristiformes; family Pristidae; genus Pristis; species Pristis pectinata. The sequence continues at coordinate 1,037,319 of NC_067408.1, read as the reverse complement.
ACATCCTTCCTAAGATGTGGGGCCCAAAACTGCACACAATATTCCAAATGAGGCCTCACTAGTGCCCCGTAGAGCCTCATCAACACTTCCTTACTTTTATACACTATACCTCTCGAAATGAATGCCAACATAGCATTCGCTTTCTTTACCACCGATCCGACCTGGTGGTTAACCTTTAAGGTATCCTGCACGAGTACCCCCAAGTCCCTTTGTACTTCCGTGCTTTGAATTTTCTCTCCTCCTAGATAATAATCTGCCCGCTTATTTCTGCTTCCAAAGTGTACAACTGCACATTTCTCAACATTGAATCTCATCTGCCATTTCCTTGCCCATTCTCCTAAACTGTCTAGGTCCCTCTGCAACCTTCCTATCTCTTCAATACTCCCTACTCCTCCTCCTATCTTGGTGTCATCCGCAAACTTAGCCACGAAACCATTTATTCCATCATCCAAATCGTTAATGTACAAGGTAAAAAGGAGCGGTCCCAACACCGACCCCTGCAGCATACCACTAGTAACCGGTAACCAGCCAGAACGAGATCCTTTTATTTCCACACTTTGCTTCCTGCCAACCAGCCAATGCTCCACCCATTCTGTTATCCTACCCGTAATTCCATGACCTCTCATCTTATTAATCAGTCTCTTGTGAGGCACCTTATCAAAGGCCTTTTGAAAGTCTAAATACACAACATCTACTACCTCTCCCTTATCCACCTTACCTGTGATTTCTTCAAAAAACTCCAATAGGTTGGTCAGGCAGGATCTTCCCTTCACAAAACCATGTTGGCTAGGACCTATCTTGCCTTGCGCCTCTAGGTATTCCATAACCCCATCCTTGAGGATAGATTCCAATAATTTTCCCACCACTGATGTCAGACTAATAGGTCTGTAATTTCCTTTATGCTGCCTCCCACCTTTCTTATACAACGGAACTACATTTGCGACCCTCCAGTCCTCCGGAACCACGCCGGAATCTATCGATTTCTGGAAAATTATCGCCAATGCCTCCGCTATCTCTAAAGCCACCTCCTTCAGAACCCAGGGAGGCACCTCATCCGGTCCGGGAGACTTATCAGTCTTTAGCCCATTTAGTTTTCCTAGCACCTTCTCCCTAGTAATCTTAACTGAACTCAGTTCCATTTCGTGAGACTCCTGACTAACCGGCACATTGCTGATGTCCTCCACGGTGAAGACCGATGCAAAATATTCATTCAATTCCTCTGCCATCTCTCTATCGTCCATTATAATATCTCCTGCATCGTTATCAATTGGTCCTATATCAACCCGTGTCTCTCTTTGACTCCTTATGTATTTAAAAAAACTCTTAGTATCCTTTCGAATGTTATCCGCCAACTTCCTTTCATAATTCATCTTTTCTTTCCTAATGACCTTCTTAGTTTCTCTCTGCAGGTTTTTAAAAGCTTCCCAGTCTTCTGTTTTCCCACTAATTTTTGCTTCTTTGTACGCCGCCCCTTTTGCTTTTATTTTAGCCTTCACCTCTCTCGTCATCCACATTTGTGCCTTTTTTTCCATTCAAAACTTTCTTTTTTCTTGGAATATATCTATCCTGCAATTTCCTTATTTCCTGTAGAAATTCCTTCCATTTCTTCTCTGCCGTCCCTCCAGCCAGCTTACTCTTCCAATCAATTAGGGCCAACTCCTCTCTCATACCGTTGTAATTTCCTTTGTTCCACTGAAATATCGATACACCAGTTATCAGCTTCTCCTTCTCAAACTTGAAACTGAACTCAATCATATTGTGATCACTGGTTCCCAGTGGTTCCTTTACCTTTAGTTCCCTAATCACCTCCGGTTCATTACACAGCACCCAATCCAAAACAGCTGATCCCCTGGTGGGCTCTTCAACAAGTTGCTCTAGAAAAACGTCCCTTAGACATTCCACAAACTCCCTCTCCTGAGTACTACTGCCTTGCTGGATTTCCCAGTCCACCTTCATGTTAAAATCCCCCATAATTATCTTCACATTGTCACTCTGGCATGCTTTTTCTATCTCAAACTGCAACTTATCGTCCACTTGCTGACTGCTATTAGGGGGCCTATATATGACTGCTACTATTGTCCTTTTACCCTTGCTATTCCTTAGCTCCACCCACAAGGATTCCACCTCCTCTGACCCAATATCCTTCCTTTCTATCGATTTTATATCACTACTAACCATCATGGCCACACCCCCCCCCCCCCCCCCCCCCCCCCGGCCTATCCTTCCTATACACTGTGTACCCCTGGACATTCAGTTCCCAATCACATCCATCATAAAGCCATGACTTGGTGATTGCCACAATGTCGTATTTATTAACCTGTAGTTGTGCCACTAGGTCATCTACTTTATTCCTAATGCTACGTGCATTTAAATATAGTACGTATAGTCTGGTATCTGCTATTAATTTTGTTGTACTTCTATTGTTCAGCAGGTTATCCTGGCTTTCCACCTGTCTATCCTTCTTACCACTTGCAGCAGCATCACAGGCACAGAGCAGCAGATAAGCGGCATTCACAAGAAAAACATAAATTAGACATAAATTATACACAATTTTTACAAGAAAGAACATAATTAGACCAAAGAAAGATCAATTTTGGTGCAAGTGGTCATAGTGTTGCTAAACTGCAGTGATTAGGGTTGTGCCGGTTGGTTCAAGAACTGAGTGGTTGAAGGGAAGTAGCTGTTCCTGAACCTGGTGGTGTGGGACTTCAGGCTTCTGTACCTCCTGCCCGATGGGAGCTGCGAGAAGATGGCACGGCCCAGATGGTGGGGATCTTTGATGATGGATGTTGCCTTCTTGAGGCAGCGCCTCCTGTAGATACTCCAGATGGTGGGGAGGGATGTGCCCGTGATGTATTGGGCAGGGTCCACTACTCTCTGCAGCTTCTTGCATTCCCGTACTTTCGAATTGCCGTCCCAGACCATGATGCAACCAGTCAGGATACTTTCAGCAGTACATCTGTAGAAGTTTGTTAGAGTGTTTGGTGACAAGCTGAACCTCCTTAACCTGAGAAAGTAAAGCCCAGGAATTTAAAGCTGCTGACTCTCTCCACCACCGATCCCCCAGTGTAGACTGGCGCATGTTCACCCTCCTTCCCCTTCCTGGAGTCTACAATCAGCTCTTTAGTTTTGCTAATGTTGAGCAAGTGGTTGAATATCAGGGAATATCGGGAAATTGAAATCCCAAGTGATATAAGCCTATTATCCCGACACCTCTCTGTGGTCTGTCAACATATCAGCTCCTCTTATCTCTTGCTGACTGTTAGGAGTCCTGCAGTATGCCCCCCAGCAAAGTGATCACCCCCTTTTTGTTCCTAAACTCTACCCATATGGCCTCGAAGATCCTTCGAGGACATCCTGCCTCATTACTGCAGAAATGGATCTGTATCACAGTGCCACCTCTTTCACATCACTCCCCCCAAATCACTGAGGATTCGATACCCCGGAGTGTTGAGCTGCCAATCCTGTCTTCCTTTTAACCATCCTCTGTGACTGCGACAGTATCATATCCTAATGCGTTGATCAATGCTCTAAGTTCATCTGCCTTTTATCAGTCAGACTCCTTGCATTAAATTTGATGCATTCCTCCCAAGTACCTTATCACACCCACGTCTGCTCTGCCTACTGCACTGATTTAGATTGCCTTCTATATGTGACCACAAGGTGTGAATCCTTCCCAAAAGCATTAGTAGACCTCAGAAGGATGTTGGACCAGTTCCAGTTCAGTTGCAACTGTCTCAGATTTCTGACCCCTTGTGCGGTGTGAAGACTGGTCCTGGGCTGAGTTGCACCATTGCTCAGGGATAATGCAGGAGCTGAGGGAATTGGGTCAGGTGGGACGGGAAAGGCCATCAGAAATCCTTACACGTCTATGTCCGCCAATCTGCTTCTGCTTCCTGAACCAGCTCTGCTTTCTCCAAAGGTGTGTATGTGAGCCTGGTGTGCTCATCGTATTCCTGTAAGGAACTGTGCCACGTTGTCCAGGTGGATGATCTGAACGCGACCCTGGCTCTGCAGCCCCCATGGAGATCTCCTGACTTTTACATCGGCCTTGCCTTGGCCACCTTCTCCAGCTGCCTTATTGGCATCAGTGTCATCCTGAAGAAGAAGGGGCTGCTGCGATTGGCTGATGTCGGCAGTGTCAGAGCAGGTAAGGAAAAGTCTCGGCTCCCCCACCCACCCAGCTCTGGGCACAAGGAGCTGGTAGTCTGTGGGGTGAAGTACCTTGAGTTGACCCCACAGACTCTGGGCCACAGTAGTCCTCCCTTTCTGAGGGCCAGTGTACCCAGCAAGGAGCAACGTGACGGTGCGAGTGCAGTCCGTCACTGGGAGTGTGCACGGCGGGAGGAGTACTAACCCTGCGACCACTCCCCTCACCCGCCATCATGTAATCTCTGGCATCCACCAGAGAGGTCAGGTGACTTTTGGCTTGATAGCATCTCCAGGGCAGGGCTCCCTCACCAATGACCTTGATAGTGTAGCATTCCCTCAGTACCCCTCCTCCCTCAATACTGCCCCTCCCTCAGTACCGTCCTTTTTTTTAATAATAAACGTTTATTCGCTAAAAGCACTACAAAAGACAACCAGTGTCAATACACGACATCTAATACAGAAAAGAAGAAACTATGCAACGACATACCACGATAGAGAATGCAACTAATACTAACGAAACACACACGCGACGCTACACCTGTCAACGTGACACGCAACACTTTAAATAAGAATCGTGTTCGTACCGTCCACCACACACGCGATCCCCTGAGGGGCCCACCGAGCACGGAACTCGGCTAGAGTGCCCGCGGAAACCGCATACTCCCTCTCTAAATGCACCCGTGCGCGCACGTAAGCGCGGAAGACGGGCAGGCAGGCCGACCTGCCGGTACCCTCGGCCGCCCGCTGCCGCGTTCAGTACGGCCCCTCCCACAGTGTGACCCTCCCTCATTACAGCCCCTCCCACAGTGTGACCCTCCAGTGGGGAGGCTGTTGCCCCTCGAGCTATTCCAACATTCAATAAGATCACGACTTCATTCACATTCCCAAGTCCTCTGATACCCTCAGAGCCGAGAATCCTCTCCATCCCAGCCCGCATTCCTGAGTTCCCTCTGGGAGACACCCTTTGTGGAAAGAAAGACCCTCATCTCTGATCTGTTATCTGAGAACTCACATGAACACCCCCTTCCCTCCACCCTTCCTAACCTAATTCCCCCCCTACACTAAACCCCCCCACACTCCCTGACCCAAACCCCCCCAACATTCCCTAACCCAAACCCCCCACACACTCCCTGAACCCCCACCACACTCCCTAAGCTACCCCGCACCTCCCTACACTAAACTACCCCCACACTTTCTTACCCAAACCACCCCACACCCTACCCTAACCCGTGCCTCCCTAAACTCCCCTCCTCCTACCCCAAATACCCTCCCTCCCTTGAAACCCCCTAATGCCTCCCCCAGCCCTCTCTGGACACCCCCTCCCCCCCCTCCAGCCTCAGTTGGATTTGACGGTGCTTTGACGGTGCTTATTGTGTGTTGCAGGTGAAGGTGGCCATGGCTACCTGAAGGATTGGATGTGGTGGGCCGGCCTGGTAACCAGTAAGTACAAGCCCTGGAGGTGGTGACACTCTTGTCTGATGCTGAAACAAGATACGGCCACATTCTATTACAGAAGAGCAGGTCCCAGGAAGTAAACAGCAAATCATTCACAACAATGACTTCATCAGCTGGAAAGCCCCTGAGGTCACCAGAGGCACTACATAAATAAAAGCCTTCTTTGCTTAAAGGGAGATTTAATACAGGTGTTCATAATCTTGAGAAGGAACAGGAGTTTATAATGGGGTGAACCAGACAGCACGAGGACGTAACTTTTTATGCAGTCTCCCGTACTGTGGTGTGGGCTGCCCAGTCCCATACCCAGAGCAATTTGCAGAGGCTGGGGGAAAGGGCAGGGGAGTGGGGTATGGGTGAGCTCTACCAATGGCCTCCTTCAAACTGTGACTCTCAGAATCATCCCTCCCATTCCATGAGATTTATCCACCTTAAATTTATTGAATTATTTATGTCAGGCTCAAGAGATAATGTTACACTTCACCTCTCAACACTCTCAAGTTTACATTCTTTGACCAGAAGTATTTGTTCTCTTCCTCATTAAAACTGAGGCAGTTGTCTGCCCTGATCTAATCCCTGTGGTCCCACATTCAGACGTTTTGGATTTTCTTTTGATTTAGCTGAAACATCATTCTTATTCCTCATTTTCCTTGCTATGTTCAATTTGAAATTTCTGCGTGAAGCAGTTTTCACAGTCCAGAAAACTCTTCTTGGTTTTGTGACTTAATTCAAAGCCATTTTCCTTCGGAAGGGTATAGTGGCAGGAATGTAGATTCACTAGAGGTGTGCCTGGACTCCAGGTTAAATGAGGAGGAGCAGTCACACAAACTGTTGTTCTCATTGGAATGTGGAAGTTTAATTGGTGGGTGGATTCACATTGTTAAAATAAAATAAACTGACAGCACAGAGCCTCTGGGATGAGGAGGGATAATCTGCCCATTAGGGGCAGAGATTTCAGGAATGCACTTGGGGAACTCTTCCTCACAGAGAGTGGTAGGGATCTGCAACTCTATCCCATGATTTATGGTTGGTGAGAGAGGTAATTTCCGCTAACCACCATTAATGAGAGTTGGGACGTAGGCTGCACGTCTTGCTGAATGATGGATCAGGCTGATAAAGGACAACTGGTTAACACTGCTCCGTGTTTGCGTGCATAGGCAGGTTCAGGGTCAATGGGCTGAATCACCGCTTTCCCTAGGGCATCTGTGATTTCCTTCACAGTGGTGTTGGACTGGGGTGGAGCTTGTAGGAATATATTTGAGAATGAGGTAGACAGATCGCTACACACCAAGGGGTGTGGGGAGGAACATGAGATTATGGCATTGAGACAGAGGGCCATCGTATTGCAGAGCAAACTCAAAGGGCCGAATGGCCCACTCCTATGTTTCTAAGCTTGTTCCCTGTGGTTTGTATCACTGAGTCAGTGGTTGGTGATCAGTGATGGGGGTCTGTGCACTCCCCTGCCACATCCATGAAACTCAGTAGGATAAGATTTTGGTGATTTAACTTGTTTTGTAACTACGGCAACAGGGGAAACATGATGATGTACCGATCACTGCTGCCGAAAGCGTCGGCCGCCATCTGTCAGTGATTCAATCATTCCTTCTAATCAAATCCTTGTTGGTGCTTTTACAGGGAACCGTGGGTTAACTCTGGAACCCTTGTGGGATCTTCACTTACAGGCGTGGGTTAACTCTGGAACGCTTGTGGGATCTTCACACAGAGAGGCATGGGTTAACTCTGGAACCCTGTGGGATCTTCACTTACAGAGAGGCGTGGGTTAACTCTGGAACCCTGTGGGATCTTCACTTACAGAGAGGCGTGGGTTAACTCTGGAACCCTGTGGGATCTTCACTTACAGGCGTGGGTTAACTCTGGAACGCTTGTGGGATCTTCACACAGAGAGGCATGGGTTAACTCTGGAACCCTGTGGGATCTTCACTTACAGAGAGGCGTGGGTTAACTCTGGAACCCTGTGGGATCTTCACTTACAGAGAGGCGTGGGTTAACTCTGGAACCCTGTGGGATCTTCACTTACAGAGAGGCGTGGGTTAACTCTGGAATCCTGTGGGATCTTCACTTACAGAGAGGCGTGGGTTAACTCTGGAACCCTGTGGGATCTTCACTTACAGAGAGGCGTGGGTTAACTCTGGAATCCTGTGGGATCTTCACTTGCTGGACTGGGTGTTGTTACCGCCACTCTCACTGATTCCTTCCATAAGTCTCAATGGTCTCTGGAGTCCTGGTGATCCCCAGAGGATCCACTTAGTGCCCATCGCTGTGTTGAAGTCTCTGTGACTGGTGGCAGGACAGGATAAACTAGGACAGAGTGGGTCCAGGCCAGTCAGGTCGTTAATGAAACCACACTGTATTTTAGATAAGAACAGGAGGAGGTCACTCAACTCCTCAAACTTGTTGCAACATTCACTGAAACTAAAGCTGATTTGTGACATACTTTGATCTATTTCCCAGCCTCCAGTGGAAGTTGTTGTTGCTTATACAGGAATGTGAGCGTTTACAGTGGACCATTGTCACGGAAGTGTATAACCAGACACATTGCTCTGGTCTTGGTCAGGTGCATTTTTGGGGTCATGGATTAAGTGTGACAATGGCCACTGTGTTTCAGAAGATAATACCATGGCTTCAAAAGCAGATCAGGGGCTGGGTACTCTGCAATGTGTGGCTCAGCTCCTGCCTCTGAAAAGCCTTTCTATGTCTAGAGGACAGGAGTGTAATGAAATATCTGCACTCACCTGGATGAGCGGCTCCAATGTCATGTCAGAAATCGTCACTAACCAAGGCCAAGCAGACCACTTGACTGGCCCTCATCCACCACGCTAAACATTCATTGCCTTCACTGCCTGTTGTGTGTGACTACCAGTGGTAGTTTACCATCGCAGTTCCCTGCCTCACCTCCTCCCTACCCCGTGACCCCCACCACCAAGAAAGACAAGGGCAGGGGAACACCACCACCTGCAGGTTCCCCTCCAAGTCATGCACTACCCTGACTTGGAAAGTACATCACTGTTCCTTCCTTGTCACTGAACTCCCTCCCCAACAGCACCGTGGACAACCACCGGGACCACAGTGGTTCAAGCAGGTGGCTGACCATCACTTTCTCACGGGCCATTAGGAATGAGCAATGAATGATGGAGACTCTAAAAGCGCAAGGCCTGGATATTATAGTCTGCACTAACTGCTGATCTGGTCTCTCCCTCAGTGGGCGGCGGAGAAGCGATGAACTTTGCTGCATACGCCTTTGCTCCTGCAACAGTTGTTACACCGCTCGGAGCACTCAGTGTCCTCATCAGGTACTGGAACGCACAGTCCGGCTCATTCAGTCACCACCCACTGCCCCACACTCCTGGATCCGGAATCACCCACTGACCCCACGCTCCTGGATCCAGAATCACCACCCACTGGCCCACACTCCTGGATCTGGAATCACCTACTGACCCCACACTCCCGGATCCAGAATCACCACCCACTGGCCCACACTCCTGGATCTGGAATTACCCGCTGACCCCACACTCCCAGATCTGGAGTCACCTACTGACCCCACAATCTTGGATTGGGAATCACCCTCTGCAGGGACAGTGCATTGGGTTACATTTCCTTGCCAGCACCTCACCCAGACAGCACATCTCTACGCTTGGTAGCTCTTTATGTGACTTGGTGCCTGGTTTTGCTTAATGACACTTCTGTTGGGAGCCCAGGTAAAAGACGCTATGTAAGGGCAAGAAGGGGTTGTGAGATATCCCTGGCAGGTAAGGTAAAGGGGTATCCAAAACAATTCTATATTAGGAGCAAATGGGTAACTAGGGAGAGAGTAGACCCCCTTAAGGATAGTTGTGGTTGTCTACGTGTGGAGCCACAGGAGATAGGCGAGGTCCTAAATGAATACTTCTCGTCTGTATTTACTGTGGAGAAGGACATGGGAACTAGTGAGTTCAGGGAAGAGAACAGTGATATTCTGAAACATGTTGACATTACAAAGGAGGAGGTGTTGGCATAAAAGTGGATAATTCCCTGAGGCCTGACCATGTGTATTCTAGGACACTGTGGGAAGCCAAGGAAGAAATTGCTGGGGCCCTGGCAGAGATTATTGTATCTTTGTTAGTCATGGATGAGGTACCAAAAGACTAGGGTGGTTAATGTTGTGCCTTTATTTAAGAAGGGCTGCAAGGATAAGCCAGGGAACTACAGGCTGGTGAGCCTGACATCAGTGATGGGAAAGTTACTGAAGGAGATTCTGAGGGACAGGATTTATTTGCATTTGCAAAGGCAAGAAATGATTGGGGATCCCACACAAACTACTGGAGGAACTCAGCAGGTTAGGCAGATCTATGAAGGGAATTAAACAGTTGATGTTTCGGGTTGAGAACCTTCATCCGGACTCAGGCCAGGCCCAATGAAGGGTCTCAACCTGAAATGTCGACTGTTTATTTCCCTCCAGAGATGCTGCCTGACCTGCTGAGTTCCTCCAGTATTTTGTGTGTGTTGCTCCAGATTCCAGCATCCGCAGAATCTCTTGTGTCAGATAATTGCGGATAGTCTGCATGGCTTTGTTCATGGGAGATCATGTCTCACAAATTTGACTGAGTGTCTTGAGGTGACCGAGAGGTTAGGGCAGAGGACTTTGTCTACATGGACTTTAGCTTGGCCTTTGACAAGGTCCAGGTTAGAATACTTGGGATCCAGGGTGAACTAGCAAAATTGGCTTGGTGGTAAGAGACGGATGTCGTGGTGGAGAGATTGCAGACCTGTGACTAATCTGAAAATCAACCAATCAGTGCTGGCTCCCCTAGTGTTTGTCATAAGTTAATGACTTTTAAGAGAATGAAGATGGCATGATTAGTAAGTTAGTAAAATTGGTGGTGTGGTGGACAGTGAGGAAGGTTGTCTCAGGTTACAACAGGATCTGGATCAACTGGGAAAGGTTGGCGGATGGAATTTAACTCTGACAAGTGTGAAGTGCTGCATTTTGGGAAGGTAAACTAGGGCAGGACCCACACAGTGAATGGCAGGGCCCTGGGGAGTGTTGTAGAACAGAGAGACCTAGGGGCACAGGTATATACTTCCCTGAAAATGACAACACAAGTAGACAGAGTGGTGAAGAAGGCTTACGATATCCTTGCCTTCACTGGCTGAGTCAGTGAGTGTAGGTGTTGGGACGTCATGTTATATCCAGTTGTACAAACTATTGATTGGGTGCACTTCTGGTTGCCACACTTTAGGAAGGTGTGACTAAGCTAGAGAGGATTCAGAAAGGATTCACAGGAATGTTGCCTGGGTTCTAAGGAGATGGGATAGGCTGGAACGGGCCTGAAGGTAGCGAAGGAGATGGGATAGGCTGGAACGGGCCTGAAGGTAGCTAAGGAGATGGGATAGGCTGGGACGGGACTGAAGGTGGCTAAGGAGATGGGATAGGCTGGGACAGGCCTGAAGGTGGCGAAGGAGATGGGATAGGCTGGGACGGGACTGAAGGTGGCGAAGGAGATGGGATAGGCTGGGACGGGACTGAAGGTGGCGAAGGAGATGGGATAGGCTGGGACGGGACTGAAGGTGGCGAAGGAGATGGGATAGGCTGGGATGGGACTGAAGGTGGCGAAGGAGATGGGATAGGCTGGAACGGGCCTGAAGGTGGCAAAGGAGATGGGATAGGCTGGGACGGGACTGAAGGTGGCGAAGGAGATGGGATAGGCTGGGACGGGACTGAAGGTAGCGAAGGCAGGACCTTATGGTACTTTATAAAATTGTGACGGGCATCAATAAGGCAGGTGGTCACAGTCTTTTTCCCAACAGAGTCTAAAACTCGAGCGAATAGATTTTAGGTGAGGGGGGAAAGGCTTCAAGAGGATCTGAGGGTGGAGGGTATCTAGATCAAGCTGCCAGAGGAAGTGGTAGACATTTGGACAGGTTCGTGATAGGAAAGGTTTAGAGGGATATGGGCCAAACACGGGATTAGCATAGATAGGTATCTTGGTCAGCATGGACAAGTTGGGCTGAAAGGCTTTGTAACTCCATCAGTCTATAAATGGTAGGTTTTCTTTCTACGAACGTCAGCAGGATATTCCATCCTGGGACACCACACCTGAGACAGGTGTCCATCTTTTCACAGGCAAGGGATATGTGATAAATGCCAGCAATCCTTAAACCCTAACGGACAGCTTGAGCTCTAATTTCACCTCTTGCTCTGAAGTAAACGCCCACGATAAACTGTGCACGCCTGCTCCCACGCCTCTCAAAATGGGGTTGGTTTGGATGGAGAAAGCCTGACCTTATCATTCTCTGCTCCCTGGGATATGTGAACAGGCAGTCAGTGCCTCTGAGTAGGAACACCTACGGTAACAGAGCACGGTGATGCTGCTGCCTCAAAGCTGCCATGATCCGGGCACGATCCTGATCTCTGGGGCCGTCTGTGTGGAGTTTGCACGTGTGGAATCACCACGTGGGTCGCAGAGTCACACAGCACAGACACAGGCCCTTTGCCCAACTTGTTTCTGCTGACCGAGATGTCTATCTGAGGTTGTCCCATTTGCCTGCGTTTGGCTCGTATCCCTCCGGCCTTTTCTATGTGTGTGCCTGTCCAAATGCCTTCAAACATTGTAACTGTACCCGTCTCTAGTTTCCTCAGCTTGTTCCACATACCCACCACCCTCTGTGGGAGAAACTTGCCCCTCGGGCCCTCTAGTTTTAGACTCCCCTACCCTGGGGAAAAGACCCTGACCACCCACCTTGTCTATGCTCCTCATGATTTTATAAACCTCCATAAGGTCATCCCTCAGCCTCCTGTGATCCAGGGAAAAATGTCCCAGAGGCACTTCCAGCCTCTCCTTATAACTCAAGGCCTTCAGTCCCAGTAACATCCCTGTGAACCTTTCCTGCACCCTCTCCAGTTTAATGTCATCCTTCCTGTAGCTGGTCCCCTCTGGTTTCCTCCCACATCCCAAAGTTGGCCCCTGTAAATTGCCCCTAGGTGAGTGTAGTGGTGGACTCTTGGGGCAGTCGATGGGACTGTAGGGAATAAAATGGGATTAGTGTAGAATTGGTGTAAATGGATGCTTGATGGTTGGCATAGACTCGGTGGGCCGAAGGGCCTGTTTCCGTGCTGTATGACACTTGTGTTTGGAGCCACAGCTGCTGAGCAAGGGTCAAGAGGAGCAGTAATGAGCTGACTGACTCTGGAGGCAGGGCTGATTATTTCCCTCCCATTTAATCTCCACTGAAACGTTGCATCCCTCCACAATGCTTCTTTCGGAATAGCCTGCTGATGTTTGCTTTGTTGAATCTTTTCCTCATGTCTCCTCTCCCATCTGCAGTGCCATACTGTCTTCCTACCTCCTGCAGGAGCGCCTCAACCTGCTGGGGAAAATGGGCTGTGTGCTCTGCATTCTGGGCTCTACTGTGATGGTGATTCACGCACCGCAAGAGGAGGAAGTGAAAACTCTGGAAGAGATGGCGCAGAAACTTAAAGATCCAGGTCAGTTCGGGAACTGACAGCAGTGTCATTGGCTTCCTAAAATGTTCATCCCTAGGACTTGTCCAACCCTCACTACCCTGAATTGATAACTTAGGTGTTAAAGTATTGGCAAGCAAGCTCCTTAAACTGCTGAGAGCAACTTTGAACTGAGTCTTATGCTGGCTCATTTCAGAGGGCAGTTGTGAGTCCCTCACTCTGGTGTGGGTCTGGAGCTGCAGAACAGGTTGACAGTGAGGAAGGGCAGGTTTACTCCTGTAAAGGCTATTACTGAACCAAATGGGTCTTTATAACAATCTGACACCTTTGCAGGCACTGATGCCGAAATTAATTTTTTTATACAAGATTTTTAAAAACTTGAACTGGGATTGTCAGGCTGCTGTGGTGCAATCTGAACTCAGTTTCCCCGGAGAATTTATCCAATAATTAACAGTTATATTACTTTATCGACACTTGTCCTGTGGCACGCCAGACCTAGTCTGCTGGCTGCATAGTCTCTGGAGCCTTAAGTTGAAGATCAGTTCTGCAGGTCTCCACTCCACGGTCAGGATTTAGAGAGCTGGTGTTACCTTGGTAGGAGAGGGAGAAGTGGGGGTCTGGAGTGTAGTGTGGAAGGCTCCCACTGGGCAGCTGCAACAGTGTTTCAAACAATTCACTTCAAGCTTTTGTATTGCAGGATTTCTGGTGTTTGCCTGCCTCTTACTGATTGCAGTGCTCCTTCTCATCTTCTACACTGCCCCCAGGCATGGACACGCCAACGTCTTGGTCTATATTGCCATCTGCTCCCTCATCGGTGCTTTCTCTGTCTCGTCTGTCAAAGGGATTGACATTGCCATCAGAGGGTGCTTTGCCAACCTTCCAGTGTACAAACACCCGTTAACGTGGATTCTCATCTTCTCCCTGCTGATCTCCATCATCACTCAGGTCAACTACTTAAACAAATCGCTGGATATTTTCAACACATCAGTGGTCTACCCCATCTATTATGTGTTCTTCACCACTGTGGTCATCACCACCTCTGTGATCCTGTTCAAAGAGTGGTACAGCATGTCTGCAGTGGACATTGTGGGCACCATTGCTGGCTTTGGAACCATTGTTCTCGGTGTCTTCATGCTTCATGTCTTTAAAGATCTGAACTTAAGTCTCAACAACTTGCCGCAGGCCCTCAAGGTGCAGGACGGGGTGTGTGTGACTCCCATGTTGAAACTAGATGACAAGCACATCCTTATAGAGAGTACAGACAATGCAGTGTTCACTGAGGATAAGTCTAGGGTCTTTGTCATCTATGGCTGAAGGGTTTAGGTTGATCAGCAATTTCAGTGCAACTATAAAAGCCGGACTTGAGTGGACTAGGAAACTACTTAATGATTTGATGCAGCAGCTCTTTGTGTAATCAAGCAGGATTATTCCCTGTGCTCGACAGCTGGGATTTCACTGGTGAAATGTTGGAGCAGCCCGCAGGGTTTCATTTAGTGCCCACCCAGAATCCCTGTTGCAGTTAGATGTGCCAATCAGAGCCTGTTGGGTCAGACCAAGCCTGACCCAATAGTCCCTTCTCCTCTGGAGTTCACACCTCTTACAGAACAACTGCAAATCACGCAAAGGCAGAATCCATGCCGTGGGTTTTCAGTGAGCTTCACGCTGGAGTTTTACTCATGATCAGCCCTTCTCTGGTCAGAGTTGCCAGCTTCCGTCAGGTGGAAGTTTCAACGGTCAGGTCTGTAGCAATAATAAACTTTGTAACCTAACAGCTCTCAGTCCTGGTTGAAACTTACCCCTTTGCTATTTATCAAAAACACTGCAGTCTCTTCCCATTTACACAAAGATGACGTGTGCAGACCCTCTTACTGTCTGCAGGGTTAGAGTTGTTTGTGCCATTAGCTCAGTTGATGGGAATGTAGGGAGAATGGATCAGGGAAAATGGAAGGGAGAGTGGGATTGCTCTGTGAGCTGGCATAGATTTGACAGGTTGAAATGACTGCCTTCTGTGTTGTAAGGGAATACGGAAAGGGAGAGTTGGCAGTGTTTCTGCTCCTGTACCAGTGTGAACGCGTGCTATGTGATGATTGGGGTTAGGGGTGGACTGAGCTGTGCAGTCTGGCAGAGATCCACTAGTGTGGGTCTCAGCCCACGGAATGCTGCTGCCTGTCACCGATGTGTCCAATCTTGCTCAGTCTTAGCAAGGCTAAGATAGTGAGGCTCTGGGTGTTACTTCTGGTTCTGGGGGCTCTGGGTGTGGTCCTGCTTCCTGTAGGGCTCTATCAGTTTCAGCAAGCCGAATCTTTGTTTGGGTACTGATTTGCAGAGATATGTTTAATCATAGGTAAATGGTTGCACTGAGGAGAGCCACCAGATTGGACTGATGTATATTGGAATAGACATCAGTTTGTATTTTTCTAGTGACAATGTATTTTTGTAACACCTTTTTACTGATTTGATGTTGAAAATGAATTGCGTGCCTCTGTTAATGCGTTATGAATCCTTCAGTGCTGAGCGCATTTAACAGTCAACTCTGTTGAACAGGGGCGTGCTACAATGAATGTCTCTGACATGATTTATTACATTTTTGGACAACATAAAATTGTACCATGTTATATTGTTAACTTAAAAAGAATCATTTACCTTCTGAAGTCACCCAGCAAGTCCCTCCTAGATGTTTGAACCTTGGCCTACGTTGATTGTAGATTTCAGCTCCAAAGGGTGGTGGGTTCAGGTTATGGAGGCACCTGTTATCTGTATCACTCGCTGCACAAGTAACACAGGGGTTGCCTGAGATTCCCCTTGTGGTCAAAGTTCCCAGTGCATTGATGGGCATAGATAGTTCAACAGATTGAGGGGTGTAGGGAGAGAGTGGATAGATAGGGATGAGGGTTTGGGGAGAAGGATTGGGCATGATTAGTTGGTGGGGATGGGGTATATGGGGAGAGGATGGGGAGGTAAGTGGGTGGTGTTGGGATACGAGGGTAGGTGGGGATGTGAATATGGGGAGAAGGGTCTGGTAGAAGCTGGATAAAGAGGGTATGGAGAATGTGGATTGGAGGGGTTGGGGATATGAGAAGGTGGGTCAGTGGGCATGGAGATTTGGGAAGAGAGGTGGGTAGAGTTATGGATTTGGGGAGAAAGTGCATCAGTGAAGTTGGGGTTATGGGGATGAGATGGGTTGGCGAGGGTGAGGTGATGGGGCTTAACGTAGCAGGTGGGTCTAAGAGATATGGAGAGAAGGTGGGAGCAGTGTGGACATGGGGGGGGGGGGGGGAAGGTGTGTTGGTGAGGACAGGGGATAAAGTAGCTCCACGAGATAGGTTTGTTCATGTGTAATGGGCCTTTCGTACGGCTGTTTATAATTCGTTCCACTACTCAACACGGAAGTTTTTCCTGTTTGTCCTCGCAGTATGCACGGTTCTGTGTACTGAATGCACTAACTCCCACAGGACTGTGTGACGTGCAGAGAGCAGCACCGTTCAACACACAACAAACAACCATCTACACATATTAAATCTCCATGGGGCAAAGTGATTATATTGTTTCCATCTTTAAAAAATCCCACTTAAATAAACTTGTAAACACAGTCAATCCACCATCAAAAGAAGATCCACTTGCAACTAGCGGCAAGCGCTGATTCTGTCAAGCACCACCTTCTTACTGACCTGCTTGCAGAATTTTTTAAACTTTCAATTACTGAATTGTTAAACTGTGGCTGGGCAGGTGACTGATGTCAGATTCTCTGCCTTCACATCTTGCAGAACGAAGTTGAGGTGGGGGAGCTAAATTCATTTGTGGTGGCACCCTCTGTTTAGGCATCCTGCCAGTTACACACTACAATAAACAAAGAGCAAAATGCTGGACGAACTCAGCAGGTCAGGCAGAATCTGTAGAGGCATTAATCATGATTCAGGGTCTCAACCCTATATGTTGACCATCCCCCTGCCTTCACAGATGCTGCTCGACCCACTGAGTTTCTCCAGCAGATGGTTGCTCCAGATCACAGCATCTGCAGCCTCTGTGTCTCAACACTACACTGTTTAGACACCCTGCCCATTCTACACTCTGCCAGATGTACTGGGGTGGTGGGGTATAGAGGTGTATAAAATCATGAGGGGCATAGATAAGGCAGATGATCGCAATGTTTTTCCCAGGGTATGGAAGTCTAAAACTAGGGAGCATGGGTTTAAGGTGAGTGGGAAAAGATTTAAATGAGACCTGAGGGGCAAGTTTTCCACACAAAAGGTGGGTGGATTTTGGAACGAGCTGCCAGAGGAAGTGGCAGAGGTGGGTACAATTACAGTGTTTAAATAACATTTAGATGGCTACGTGGACGGGAAAGGTTCAGAGGAATCTGGGCCAAATTCAGGCAAATGGGACTAAATGTACCTTGGTCAGTATGGACAAGTCAGGCCGAAGGGCCTGTTTCTCTGCTGTATAGCTCTCTGATTTTACCCACTGATTTATTCACAGCCACTTTAGCTGCAGATCCCTCACTGCCCCGAGCTACTACAGATCAGCAGTTACAAGTTTAAAAATCATTAAGCTGACTAGTTGAAGCTTAATGTCGAATAACCTCAAGGGAAGATGCAGGAGGGAAATTCAAAGGCAAACATGGTGCATGAAGTGATTGGAGAGAAAATCAAGGAAAACCACAAAATGATTTACAGATATGTGGAAGGAAAGTTGATAATAAAGGAAAAGGCAGGACCTATTACAGACCAAGATTGTAACCTGAGAGGGAGGGGGAAGACCTGCATTAGGGGGGCAGCAGACACAATGAGATTGAGGAACAATATTGAAATGATAAAAATAGATTAAAAAATGTTAAAGGATTTAACATCTCACCAAGCTCAGACATCCCAGACTTTTAGAAAAGGGGGCAATAGTGCAGACACAGTGGCAAAGGTTGGAAGGTGCAATGCCCTCGGTGCCATTTCTGAAGGAAGTGCCAATCCTACCTGGACTGGCCAGCATTTGATTCCAGACCCACAGAAAGGTGGCAGATCCTGAACTGGACCTCGGTAAAGGTCTAGAAATGCACTCAATTTAAGGGCAATCACAATAAACGCTGGCCCTAACATCTATGTGAATAAAACACAGCCTCTGACATGGTCTAAACAGGGCTTTCTTCAGCTGCAGCAAAACCTCTCTTTATTTCCAGCCGTCTGCTTATAAACGCTAATATTCCATTTGCCTTTATAATTATTATTTGTTTGAATGCTAGATTTGTGCATTGCTTTCTGAACATCCACTATTTAACTTTATACCAATTAAATCAATCCCAGATAAAGCAGTCTACTTTGGGTTCAGAACAGATGACCCTCACAGTTCCCTGTACTGAAATCTACATAGCAACGGTTCACACACATCAGTGACTGTAATTTTACTCTCCTGTTTACAGTGACTACACCACTACCCCTTGTGTCACTGGCAGCCCAGGTATATACTGTAGCTCTCCACGGTGTAAACTAAATCATTTATAAATAAGATGAATAGTCAGGGTCTAACCCCAATTCTTGAGAACACCACTTGCCACTTCCTTCCCTGAAGTGTTTGCCCATAGTCCAAAATCTTCTGCCACTTTACCAAAATGCTTACAAGACCAATAATCTGTTTTCAGTTCATGATTTTAGTGAACCTTTGGAGTTTTGTATCCTAGAGGGTTGTGGCAGTTGAGTCACTGAGGATATTCTAGAAAGAGATTGACTGATTATTAAGTGCTAAGGGAATCAGGGGTTATGGGGTTACTGGAGGAGAGTGGTGCTGAGGTAAAAGATCGGCGAGTAAAGGCGGCAATTGGCATGCTTGTCTTCAATGGTTGGGACATTGAGTATAAAAGTCAGGAAGTCATGTTGCAGCCGTATAAAACTTTGTATAGGCCGCAGTTGGAGCATTGTGTGCAGTTCTGGTCACCCCATTACAGGAAGGGTGTGGAGGCTTTGGAGAGGGTGCAGGAGAGGTTCACCAGGAAGTTCCCTGGATTAGATGGTATGAGCTATAAGGAGAGGTTGGATAAACTTGGATTGTTTTCTCTGGAGTGTTAAGAGACCTGATAGAAGTTTATAAAATTATGGGAGGCATAGATAGGGTAAACAGAGTCTTTTTCCCCAGGGTGGAAATGTTGAATACTAGAGCGCATAGCTTTAAGGTGATAGGGGAATGTTTAAAGATTGATGAGTCAGGTTTTCCTTTACAGAAAGCGGTAGCTGCCTGGAACGTGCTGTCAGGGCAGATTTAACAACAACATTTTGAGAGGCATCTAGACACATGAACAGGCAGGGAATAGAGGAACATAGACCAGGTACCGACAGGCAGCATTAGTTGGATTGGGGACACGAGAGACTGCAGATGCTGTAATTCAGAGCAACACACGATCTCCCCTCTTTCCAGTCCAGATGAAGGTTCTCGACCTGAAACGTCGATTGTCCATTTCCCTCCATAGATGGTACCTGACCCGCTGAGTTCCTCCAGCACCTTGCGTGTTAGCTAGATTGGGATTGTGGTTGGCACAGACACAGTGGGCTGAAGGGCCTGTTCCTGTGCTGTACTGTTTTATGTATTGAATGGTAGAGTAGGGACAATGGACCAAATGGCCTGCTCCTGCTTCCATTTTGCAGAAGGCACCGGCCCTGGGACATCAGTGGTGATGGTTCACTTACCCCACCAGCAGGTTTGGAAGGTTTTGCAGAGACAGTCGGTGGGATGTCCCCCTGACCCTGCTGTGCAATCACCTCCTGATTTCTCATAACACACAGTGAGGCCATTAGGCCCACTGAGTTTGTGCTGGGTTCCGTTCCCCACAACCCTGCGTAACCCAGTCCCTGCCCCCGACTCTCCCACCGCCGTTCACCGTCGCCACTGACCCAGCGGCCGGGAAGCCTCAGGGGAGAGGGAACCGAGCAACGTTCCCGGTCGCAGGCTGCTCACTACCAGGAAATGGCGGAGCCACTCGCTGACTGGCCCGCGGGAGAGGCTGACCTGAGACCAGGCGGGTAACCCCCGGTACCAGGGTTCTCTCACCCTCCCCACTACTCCCCTGTACCGGGGGGGTCTCTCCCCTCCACCCCCCTGTACCGGGGGGTCACTCCCCTCCACCCCCCTGTACCGGGGGGTCTCTCCCCTCCACCCCACTGTACCCGGGCGTCGCTCCCCTCCACCCCCCTGTACCCGGGGGGGTCGCTCCCCTCCACCCCACTGTACCCGGGCGTCTCTCCCCTCCACCCCACTGTACCGGGGGGGTCGCTCCCCTCCACCCCCCTGTACCCGGGGGGGTCTCTCCCCTCCACCCCCCTGTACCGGGGGGTCACTCCCCTCCACCCCCCTGTACCGGGGGGTCTCTCCCCTCCACCCCACTGTACCCGGGCGTCTCTCCCCTCCACCCCACTGTACCGGGGGGGGGGGTCTCTCCCCTCCACCCCCCTGTACCCGGGCGTCTCTCCCCTCCACCCCACTGTACCGGGGGGGTCGCTCCCCTCCACCCCCCTGTACCCGGGGGGGTCGCTCCCCTCCACCCCCCTGTACCCCGGGGGGTCGCTCCCCTCCACCCCCCTGTACCCCGGGGGGTCGCTCCCCTCCACCCCCTGTACCGGGGATAGGGCGGGTACCGGGGGAGGGGGGGAGGACAGGGGGATGGGGGGGGAACAGGGGGATGTGGACCCCCGGTACCGGGGCGGGGCCGCGGTCCACCTGAGCCCAGACGCCGTGGTGGGAGGGTGGGATCATCCCCACCACGTGACCAGCATCGGGGCCTCCGATTGATCAGTTGAATCACGTGAGCGAAATTCAAAATAACGGCGGTTGGAGCAGCGAAGGCCCGAGAGCGGCGGCGGGACCCGGAGCCCGACCCGACCCCCCAACCCCGACCCACCGGCACCCGGAGCCGACCCTGACCCCGACCCACCGGCACCGGCACCCGGAGCCCGACCCGACCCACCGGCACCCGGAGCCCGACACCGGCACCGACCCACCGACACCAGGAGCCCGACCCGCCCCCCCCGACACCCGGAGCCGGCACCAACCGACCGACACCGGGATCCGGCTCCAGCTCCGGCACCGACCGACCGCGGGACCCGGCCGGGCACCGGCAGCACCGACCCGGGCTCGCTGCCGACACCATGTCGTTCCCCAGAGCGCCGCTGAAACGCTTCAACGAGAGCGCGGGTGAGGCTGGGGTCGGGGGTCGGGCGCTGGCGGTGCGGCCCCGGGGCAGCCGGGCCCCTGGTGCCCCGGCGCTGTGGGCACAGCCCGGTGTCGGGGTTAGGGACATCTCCCGGGGGCTGGACGTGGTGGGGGGCGGAGGGGAGGTGGGGGGGTGAGTGGGGAGGAGGAGGAGGAGGAGGAGGAGGAGGAGGTGGGGGGGTGAGTGGGGAGGAGGAGGAGGAGGAGGAGGAGGTGGGGGGGGTGAGTGGGGAGGGGGAGGAGGTGGGGGGGTGAGTGGGGAGGGGGAGGAGGTGGGGGGGTGAGTGGGGAGGGGGAGGAGGTGGGGGGGTGAGTGGGGAGGGGGAGGAGGTGGGGGGTGAGTGGGGAGGGGGAGGAGGTGGGGGGGTGTGGGGAGGGGGAGGAGGTGGGGGGGGTGAGTGGGGAGGGGGAGGAGGTGGGGGGGGTGAGTGGGGGGGGAGGAGGTGGGGGGGGTGAGTGGGGGGGAGGAGGAGGAGGAGGTGGGGGGGTGAGTGGGGAGGAGGAGGTGGGGGGGGTGAGTGGGGAGGAGGAGGTGGGGGGGGTGAGTGGGGAGGAGGAGGTGGGGGGGGTGAGTGGGGAGGAGGAGGTGGGGGGGTGAGTGGGGAGGAGGAGGTGGGGGGGGTGAGTGGGGAGGAGGAGGTGGGGGGGGTGAGTGGGGAGGAGGAGGTGGGGGGGGTGAGGGGGGAGGAGGAGGTGGGGGGGGGGAGTGGGGAGGAGGAGGGGGGGGGGGGGGGTGGGGAGGAGGAGGTGGGGGGGGGTGAGTGGGGAGGAGGAGGTGGGGAGGAGGAGGTGGGGGGGGTGAGTGGGGAGGAGGAGGTGGGGGGGGTGAGTGGGGGGGGTGAGTGGGGAGGAGGAGGTGGGGGGGGTGAGTGGGGAGGAGGAGGTGGGGGGGGTGAGTGGGGAGGAGGAGGTGGGGGGGGTGAGTGGGGAGGAGGAGGTGGGGGGGGTGAGTGGGGAGGAGGAGGTGGGGGGGGGTGAGTGGGGAGGAGGAGGTGGGGAGGAGGAGGTGGGGGGGGTGAGTGGGGAGGAGGAGGTGGGGGGGGTGAGTGGGGAGGAGGAGGTGGGGGGGTGAGTGGGGAGGAGGAGGAGGAGGTGGGGGGGTGAGTGGGGAGGAGGAGGTGGGGGGGGTGAGTGGGGAGGAGGAGGTGGGGGGGTGAGTGGGGAGGAGGAGGTGGGGGGGGTGAGTGGGGAGGAGGTGGGGGGGTGAGTGGGGAGGAGGAGGTGGGGGGGGTGAGTGGGGAGGAGGAGGTGGGGGGGTGAGTGGGGAGGAGGAGGTGGGGGGGGTGAGTGGGGAGGAGGTGGGGGGGTGAGTGGGGAGGAGGAGGAGGTGGGGGGTGAGTGGGGAGGAGGAGGTGGGGGGGTGAGTGGGGAGGGGGAGGAGGTGGGGGGGTGAGTGGGGAGGAGGTGGGGAGGTTGAGTGGGGAGGAGGAGGAGGTGGGGGGTGAGTGGGGAGGAGGTGGGGGGGGTGAGTGGGGAGGAGGTGGGAGGTTGAGTGGGGAGGAGGAGGAGGTGGGGGGGTGAGTGGGAGGAGGAGGAGGTGGGGGGGTGAGTGGGGAGGAGGAGGAGGTGGGGGGTGAGTGGGGAGGAGGAGGTGGGGGGGTGAGTGGGGAGGAGGAGGAGGTGGGGGGGTGAGTGGGGAGGAGGAGGAGGTGGGGGGGGTGAGTGGGGAGGAGGAGGAGGTGGGGGGGGTGAGTGGGGAGGAGGAGGAGGAGGTGGGGGGGTGAGTGGGGAGGAGGAGGAGGTGGGGGGGTGAGTGGGGAGGAGGAGGTGGGGGGGGTGAGTGGGGAGGAGGAGGTGGGGGGGTGAGTGGGGAGGAGGAGGAGGAGGTGGGGGGGGTGAGTGGGGAGGAGGAGGTGGGGGGGGTGAGTGGGGAGGAGGAGGTGGGGGGGTGAGTGGGGAGGAGGAGGTGGGGGGGGTGAGTGGGGAGGAGGTGGGGGGGTGAGTGGGGAGGAGGAGGAGGTGGGGGGGTGAGTGGGGAGGAGGAGGTGGGGGGGTGAGTGGGGAGGGGGAGGAGGTGGGGGGGTGAGTGGGGAGGAGGTGGGGAGGTTGAGTGGGGAGGAGGAGGAGGTGGGGGGGTGAGTGGGGAGGAGGTGGGGGGGTGAGTGGGGAGGAGGTGGGGAGGTTGAGTGGGGAGGAGGAGGAGGTGGGGGGGTGAGTGGGGAGGAGGAGGAGGTGGGGGGGTGAGTGGGGAGGAGGAGGAGGTGGGGGGGTGAGTGGGGAGGAGGAGGTGGGGGGGTGAGTGGGGAGGAGGAGGAGGTGGGGGGGTGAGTGGGGAGGAGGAGGAGGTGGGGGGGGTGAGTGGGGAGGAGGAGGAGGTGGGGGGGGTGAGTGGGGAGGAGGAGGAGGTGGGGGGGTGAGTGGGGAGGAGGAGGAGGTGGGGGGGTGAGTGGGGAGGAGGAGGAGGTGGGGGGGGTGAGTGGGGAGGAGGAGGAGGTGGGGGGGGTGAGTGGGGAGGAGGTGGGGGGGGTGAGTGGGGAAGAGGTGGGGGGGGTGGGGGGGGTGAGTGGGGAGGGGGAGGAGGTGGGGGGATGAGTGGGGAGGAGGTGGGGGGGTGAGTGGGGAGGAGGAGGTAGGATTGGGGAGATGGGAGGGAGGGGGTAGGGGATGTTGGGGGGGAGTAGTAGGAGGGGATGTTGGGGGAGGGAGAGGAGTCAGAAGGTAGGGGAGGTGGGGAAAGAGGTGAGGTAAGGCAGGAGCGGATCCAGTTGTGTGGCCCATGCAAGAGCAGAGGATGATGGTGCTGGGCTGCAGGATGATCTGCTGAGGTCCAGCTGTCAGAACCGGGGTTATTATCACTGACGTGAGGTGAAATTTGCTGCTTCGCGGCAGCGGTACAAATAGAATAACGTTACTAGAAACTACAAAAATGAATAAATAGTTCAAGAAGAGGAAAACAGAGGTAGTGTTCATGGACCGTTCAGAAATCTGCTGGCGGAGGGGAAGAAGCTGTTGTTGAGTGTGGGTCTTCAGGCTCCTGTACCTCCTCCCCGATGTTAGTAATGCGAAGAGGGCACATCCCAGGTGGTGAGGGTCCTTAGTGATGGATGCTGCCTTCTTGAGGCACTGCCTCTTGAAGATGTCCTCGATGGTGGGGAGGGTTGTGTCCGTGATGGAGCTGGCTGCGTCTACAACCCTCTGCAGCCTCTTGTGATTCTCTGCATTGGAGCCTCTGTACCAGACGGTGATGCAACCAGTCAGAATACTCTCCACCTTATTTTTATAACTGACAAACTAAGTCTCCGGGATGCTGCCTGAGCCTCGTGTGTAATGAATGGTATGAGGTAAATAAAGTCAGAGGGTTTAATTCGTGTTGGTACTTGTGAAGGAGGCAGCTGTTTAGCTGGGACAGGTTTTGAATTGAGCTGGCAAGTGTCTCAACAGGTTGAACAACGTGGATCTCTGTTTGTGATGTACATCAATGGTTTGAGTGAAAATGTAGGTTGGCTGATCAGTGAGGTTGCAATGGACGCAAAAATTGGTGGAATTGTGGATATTGAGGAAGGTTGTCAAATGATACAGCAGGATATAGCTCAGTTACAGATATGGGCAGAGAAATGGCAGATGGAATTTAATCTGGACAAGTGTAAGGGGTTGCACTTTGGGAGGTCAAATGCAAGGGGAAAGTATACACTTAATGGCAGGGCACTTTAGGAGCATTGATTGGGGTGCAAGCCCATAGCTCCCTGAAAGTGGTAACACAAATGGATACCCCTTCAGTGATGTTGAGGTGGGATGTGAGGAAGGTTTGGGTGTGGGAACACTTACAAAGTTAGGGTGGAGCCAAGGCAGTAGTACAGCATAGTGAATAGTTATTGTGTCTTCAGTGACATCCCACCAGCATCTTCAAGATGAGCCTCTGATTTGTGGTCTACGTGCAGCCTTCAAGCACAGGTTAAATTTGAGTGGTGTCTCATTGTAATGACCAGAGATGAGGAAATGGCAAGTAAGGAGTAGAGCAATTTGCAGCATTGGCCAATGTTTGGGGTGAAAGAAGATTAAACAATGAGAATGTGGAGGAGTTTATTAAGAGGGTTTGGCATGAAAACATGGTGGTGAAATAGTTAAACAGACTTCCAAATTATACATTAATTGTGAAAATCCATGCAGTGTATACATCTGATGTATATTCTTCTGAGCACCAAAGCAGCTTTGAATATGTACAATTAGTACATTATTGTATGTTGTACATAATTCTACTTATTCTTACATTGAGCAATAATGACTACAGTGTCATGAGTCCTTTCAAACTGTGCTCAGTACACAGGAATGGTATTAGACAGCAGCTTGTGTAATCTACAAAAATGTACATTGGTACTTTTGTGGAGATTACCTCTTGCCTGAATGCCTACAGCAACACTTTCTCCTGGGCCTTGAAGTGCTTTTTGGCAACACACCAGTTTGTGTTCAGATGCAGGACTGTGTGCCCCTGGCTGACGTGGGAATGTGAGTGCGATGTTGTTGAAGGTTAAAGGAAAATGGATAAGGTTTGCTTACATCCTGGTTATTACCTAGCACATGTAGAATGAATATCATCTAGAATGTATATCATCTACAATGTCAGACCAAGATCATGTTAGGTACTGGCAGATGCTATCTGAAACCATGAGAGGCAAACAATTGGTAATGTTTTGCCATGGCATAATGGGGGTAGAGCACATCAGGGTTATCAGGACACTGACAATGGACATGAGTTATATGGTTTCCTTTCTGCTTTGGAAGTGGTGTACTCTTTCAGGCCTACGAAGCCAGTCTGTAAAATTTCTGTTCAGAACTGAATGCAGCATTACTGCTGAGTCTCCTTATTTAAAATAAAACATTGTTCATTGTGTCATATACTGACAACTTAACTCCTCTTGCAAATGTAACACCACAGTTACTTGTTCCTGTTTTATGCAGTGCTGATGTCCTTTCACTTTTTTAGGTTGTGCCCCTGCACCAGGCCATTATGATGTTAAACAGGTGGAGAGTTCCAAGGGTCCTGTATCCTTTGAAAAAGCAAACCGTTTTAAAAAGCAAAAAGGTAGGTGTCAGTGCAAGTACCCTGGGTTGTTGAGTGATCGTGTGTGGTCCTTTACTAAGGGAAATCTGCTACCTGGAATATAGTGGTGGTGTAGTGATTGTGGCACTGCAACAGTAAGAGGGCTAATGTTTAGAAGCCACATTAATTTAGTAAATCTGGTTAATTCTGGGCTGTAATTAGAAAGTTATTGGATCAGATTTGCTGTACTTGGCTTGTGCTTTATGTTCACCGACCACTCCACAGCCCAAGTTGCACTTTTGTGGGCACATTACAAAATCACAAGACAAGGGAGCAGAAGCAGGCCATTCGGCCCATCGAGTCTGCTCCAAGGAAAGGGAAATAGAAATGAGAAATGGGGAATGGGGGAAGAAGAAAAAAAACCTATTCTAATCCCAATTACCGGCCTTATCCCCATATCCCTTGATATCCTGACTATTTAGATATCTATCTATCTCCTCCTTGAACGCCCCCACTGATCTGGCCTCCACTGCTGTACGTGGCAAGGAGTTCCACAAATTCACCACCCTCTGGCTAAAGAAATTTTTCCTCAGCTCTGTTTTGAAACTGTACCCTCTAATTTTAAGATTGTGCCCTCTGGTCCTGGACTCATCCACCAAGGGAAACAGCCTAGCCACATCTACTCTGTAATTTCCTATCAACATTTTAAATGTCGCTATGAGGTCCCCTCTCATTCTTCTGTACTCCAGCAAGTACAGTCCAAGAGTTGACAAACGCTTCTCATACGTAAGCCCTTTCATTCCTGGAATCATCCTCGTAAATCTCCTCTGAACCCTCTCCAACGTCAACACATCCTTCCTAAGATGTGGGGCCCAAAACGGCGCACAATATTCCAAATGAGGCCTCACTAGTGCCCCGTAGAGCCTCATCAACACTTCCTTACTTTTATACACTGTACCTCTCGAAATGAATGCCAACATAGCATTCGCTTTCTTTACCACCGATCCGACCTGGTGGTTAACCTTTAAGGTATCCTGCACGAGTACCCCCAAGTCCCTTTGTACTTCCGTGCTTTGGATTTTCTCTCCTCCTAGATAATAATCTGCCCGCTTATTTCTGCTTCCAAAGTGTACAACTGCACACTTCCCTACATTGAATCTCATCTGCCATTTCCTTGCCCATTCTCCTAAACTGTCTAGGTCCCTCTGCAACCTTCCTATCTCTTCAATACTCCCTACTCCTCCCCCATCTTGGTGTCATCCGCAAACTTAGCCACGAAACCATTTATTCCATCATCCAAATCGTTAATGTACAAGGTAAAAAGGAGCGGTCCCAACACCGACCCCTGCGGCACACCACTAGTAACCGGTAACCAACCGGAACGAGATCCTTTTATTTCCACTCTTTGCTTCCTGCCAACCAGCCAATGCTCCACCCATTCTGTTATCCTACCCGTAATTCCATAACCTCTCATTTTATTAATCAGTCTTTTGTGAGGCACCTTATCAAAGGCCTTTTGGAAGTCTAAATACACAACATCTACCGCTTCTCCCTTATCCACCCTACCTGTGATTTCTTCAAAAAACTCCAATGTTGGTCAGGCAGGATCTTCCCTTCACAAAACCATGTTGGCTAGGACCTATCCTGCCCTGCGCCTCTAGGTATTCTGTAATCCCGTCTTTGAGGATAGATTCCAATAACTTTCCCACCACTGACGTCAGACTAATAGGTCTGTAATTTCCTTTATGCTGCCTCCCACCTTTCTTATACAATGGAACTACATTTGCGACCCTCCAGTCCTCCGGAACCACGCCGGAATCTATCTATTTCTGGAAAATTATCGCCAATGCCTCCGCTATCTCTAAAGCCACCTCCTTCAGAACCCGGGGATGCACCTCATCCGGTCCAGGAGACTTATCAGTCTTTAGTCCATTTAGTTTTCCTAGCACCTTCTCCCTAGTAATCTTAACTGAACTCAATTCCATTTCGTGAGACTCCTGACTAACCGGCACATTTCTGATGTCCTCCACGGTGAAGACCGATGCAAAATATTCATTCAATTCCTCTGCCATCTCTCTATCGTCCATTATAATATCTCCTGCATCATCAATTGGTCCTATATCAACCCGTGTCTCTCTTTGACTCCTTATGTATTTAAAAAAACTCTTAGTATCCTTTCGAATGTTATCCGCCAACTTCCTTTCATAATTCATCTTTTCTTTCCTAATGACCTTCTTAGTTTCTCTCTGCAGGTTTTTAAAAGCTTCCCAGTCTTCTGTTTTCCCACTAATTTTTGCTTCTTTGTACGCCGCCCCTTTTGCTTTTATTTTAGCCTTCACCTCTCTCGTCATCCACATTTGTGCCTTTTTTCCATTCAAAACTTTCTTTTTTCTTGGAATATATCTATCCTGCAATTTCCTTATTTCCTGTAGAAATTCCTTCCATTTCTTCTCTGCCGTCCCTCCAGCCAGCTTACTCTTCCAATCAATTAGGGCCAACTCCTCTCTCATACCGTTGTAATTTCCTTTGTTCCACTGAAATATCGATACACCAGTTATCAGCTTCTCCTTCTCAAACTTGAAACTGAACTCAATCATATTGTGATCACTGGTTCCCAGTGGTTCCTTTACCTTTAGTTCCCTAATCACCTCCGGTTCATTACACAGCACCCAATCCAAAACAGCTGATCCCCTGGTGGGCTCTTCAACAAGTTGCTCTAGAAAAACGTCCCTTAGACATTCCACAAACTCCCTCTCCTGAGTACTACCGCCATTCTGGATTTCCCAGTCCACCTTCATGTTAAAATCCCCCATAATTATCTTCACATTGTCACTCTGGCATGCTTTTTCTATCTCAAACTGCAACTTATCGTCCACTTGCTGACTGCTATTAGGGGGCCTATATATGACTGCTACTATTGTCCTTTTACCCTTGCTATTCCTTAGCTCCACCCACAAGGATTCCACCTCCTCTGACCCAATATCCTTCCTTTCTATCGATTTTATATCACTACTAACCAACAGGGCCAACCCACCCCCCCCCCCCCCCCCCGGCCTATCCTTCCTATACACTGTGTACCCCTGGACATTCAGTTCCCAATCACATCCATCATAAAGCCATGACTTGGTGATTGCCACAATGTCGTATTTATTAACCTGTAGTTGTGCCACTAGGTCATCTACTTTATTCCTAATGCTACGTGCATTTAAATATAGTATGTTTAGTCCGGTATCTTAATAGAAGATTTTGTTGTACTTCTATTGTTCAGCAGATTATCCTGGCTTTCCACCTGTCTATCCTTACCATCTTCACTACATACTACCTTAGACGTGTTCCTATATACCTCATCCCCTATCCTAACATTCTGTATCCTAACATCCTGACTTGTTGTACTTCTATTATTCAGCAAATTATCCTGACTTCTCACCTGCCTGTCCTTCTTGCCATCCTCGTTGGACTTGTTTCTATAAACTCCCTCCTTTACCTTAGCATCTTGTAACCTAACATCCTGGTTTCCGTCCCCCTGCCAGATCAGTTTAAACCCTCCCCTACAACTAAATCAAACATTCCCGCCAAGATATTGGAACCTCTGGAGTTTAGGTGCAACCCATCCTTAGCGAATAGGTCATGCCTCCCCCAAAAAAGGTCCCAATTATCCAAAAATCTGAAGCCCTGCCCCCTGCACCAGTCACTCAGCCACGCATTCATCTGCCAGAGCTTTCTATTCTTCCTATCATTGACACGTGGCACAGGTAGTAATCCTGAGATTACTACCCTTGAGGTCCTACTTCTCAACCTTCTCCCCAATGCCTTGTATTCCTCCTTCAGGACCTCTTCTCTTTTTCTACCTATGTCATTGGTACCTACATGTACCAAGACTTCTGGCTGCTCACCCTCTCCCCTCAGAATATTCTGGACCCGGTCCGTGATATACCGTACCCTGGCACCAGGGAGGCAACACACCATCCGAGACTCATTGTCGCTATTGCAGAATCTGCTATCTGTACCCCTTACTATAGAATCCCCAATAACCACTGCATTTCGCTTCCTCCGCTGGACCACAGTACCAGGCACGGTGCCAAGGTCCCGGTTGCTGAGGTCTTCCTCTATCAGGTCATCCTCTCCAACTGAATCTAAAATGAAATATCGGTTTTTGAGGGGGACCGCCACAGAGGTGCTGTCTACAAACTCTTTATAACTCCTATCTATCTCCTGCTCGCTCTCCCTAACCAACCGAAGGTCATCGAGCTGCAACTCCAGACTCTCAATCCGTTCCTTGAGGAGCCGCATCTCGGTGCACTTTGCGCAGATGTAGTTATCGGGGAGTCTGGTAGTCTCCCAGGGTCCCCACATCTGACACTCCAAACATAAGACCAACCCTAGATGCATCTTGCTGAATACCACTGAGTTCAACAAATAAACTAATAACTTACCCCCTCTCTATTAGTCTCGCCTCTTTCCTGCTCTCGCCGAAACCCGTTGAGCCAAAGCCTAACCCACTCTGCTCCCTCTCACTCAGCTGCCCGCTCTGACGCTGCCCGCTAGATATGTTGGTCTGCTATTTAAATCGCCCGCGCACTTCTGAGTGATGTCACGCACCTGCGCAGTCACTTGCCGCTATCCCGAACGCTAGAAAGAAAAAAAATTGCTCCTCGTTAATTTCTGGCACTCTCCGCTCTCTGGTCACTGGAAAGAAAAACCGAAGGTAACCCACCGACTTTTAAATCGCCCGCGCGCTTCCGAGTGACGTCATGCGCCTGTGCAGTCACTCGCTGCTATCCCGAACGCTAGAAAGAAAAAAACATGCCTTCTAACATTCTCCTGCCATCGTTGCTGTGGCACTTCACAAGGTCTGCACATATTGGAAACAAGGCTGTCTTCCATGCTCTGCCGTGATGGTGCTGCCAAGAACTTTTCCACTGTTACTGACCAGTCGTCTTTGGTGATGGTTGCCAAATTCTTAAATGAAGAAAAAATTAAAAAGAATCACTTCAGAGAGTCAATCCTCAAACCTATGCAAGTTAACTGAAAGCATAACTAAATAAAGTAAAAAGGAACATTCACTTTTTAATGAAGGTCAGTGATCCCATTCAAATGGCTAGCATAGAGCCGAGGGACCAGATAGATTGGTCAGCACAGACCAAGGCCACTGGTCCCATTATGTCCGTGCTGGCTCTCTATCAGGGCAATTTGCTGGTCTGCCCATCCTTCCCCTGGCTGTCTACTGCCTTTTCTCTGTAGCCTTGCAAATTTTTCTATATTTATCCAATTCTCTCTTGAAGCCACAAAGGGACCTGTCTCCACCACATCTGCATTCGGTGGTTTCCAAAGTCCAACCATGCTGCATAAACAAGCGAGTCCAGAGGTGGATTGGGAGGTCAAAAGGCAATTGTTCCTGACCTGCAGCGTGTTCTACACTTCTGCAATGCTCAGATGCAGAACTTAGGAATGCACTAACACTGGCGCTGCAGTTTTCTGGTGACTTGCCACTGAACCACTGGCCAATCATTGGCACAATCTGGCCTATTAACATCAGTGAGCTAGACAATGTATGTTTCCAGTCCTACATAAGGTTAACTTGATGGGTCATGTGGCTGTTTAGATAATATGTGAATGCATTCTTGCCAGTACTGATCACATCCCTAAACAAATAGTGGACTTAAACCAAGTTATTACTGGCACAGAAGGTCAGAGATGCAGTGCAGAAACAGGCCCTTTGGCCCATCAACCACCCATTTGCATTAATCTCTTTTTTATTGACATCTACTGACTGAACAGAGCTTTCTGCAGATTAGTTGTTGCAGTGGCTGTCCAGAATCTCTACCTCTGTGTTTTCTTTGCAATGTGATCTTCTTTGATCCGACAAATGTAAAAGGGATTAAATTTAAAAAGCTGCTTAGAGCAGTTGGGTGCTATGAAAGCTCATGAACTTGCCTCATTCCAATTATTACAATTAATTATGGAGTATTTATTGCATGGTATTGGTTTATTATTGTCATGTGTACTGAGATGGTGAAAAATTTATTTGTGTGCTATTCAGGCAGAGTACATTGAGGTGTAAAAATAAAAACAATGCAACGTAGAATTGAAATTTATAATAGTAGAACGGTTATAATGTAATGAGTGGATTTGCTGAGAACAGCTTGCGTAGAGTTGCCATGCTCCGGTGTCGTCATGGATCTATGTTTCCAAGTATTTGTGCAATAGTTCAATTTTAGAACAACACCAGATTTATTTTCCTACGTTATGCCCCTCAGCTGTGTTGAACATACATTGTTTACTTTGTCATGGCAAGCTATTAGTTTGTGAGATACAGTGGTGGGCAGCAATAGCTTGCCTCTTTGTTGTGCTTTGTAAGAGACATAATTAAACTATCAAATCTGTTTTAAGGCTATTTGGATTTTGGCGGTTCTGTCTTGAACAAGTGAGTTGAAATGGAACAGCTGTGTGCAGTGGCATGAACGAGAAATCCTTCAGAATAGATGGAAAATGGAAATAAATTTAACCACCTGTGCATCAAAAATTGTTGATGCATTAAAATATCATTCTGATGATGGGTTTTCTTTGCTGTTTCTAGATACAGGAAGCCAAATGACTGTTGAAGTTGAGAAAGGACTGGTATCGCCAGCAAGCTCAAGGAAGAATCTCAACTGTACTGCAGTTAGTGAAATGGTTTTATTTGAGTTACTTCAAAACTTCATTAAGACTTTCTAGCTATGTGTGTCACAGGCTTTGGTGCTTTTGTTAATGTGTGACTATTAGATTTTTGAACACAACTTTTTCCATTTTGATTGCTTTTCATTTAAGTTGGTCCTAAATGCCGTTGTCATTTTATGTTAAAAATGGCTGCCTTAATGCATGTTGATCTTGTGACAAAAGTGCTGCTGGAAGAGTGTTTTCTGTTCCATTCGGCCCCATAAATGGAGAGCTTTGTGGTACCAATAATTTTGGTTTGGCAGTTGTGGTGCTGAAGAAATCTTCAACAAATAGTTGATGTTATAACCTGAGAAGGGAAAGCCTATAATGATGAGTTCCATCACCTCTGTTCTACTGTGTAGGGAGCTTTTATCTCACCAATGTGGGATTAGAGAACATTCTGGTTACCTGTTGTGTTAAATCCCAGATATTCTATTAAATTTTAATAATTGTGCTGTTCTTTGAATTTCATCTAGGCCGTTGGTCAAAAGGATGCAACCTTGACTCTAGAACTTAAGAAGCAGAAAATGTTGGAACAAGAGGCAAGTAGACCTTTAACAACAATTGGAGTTTACAAAACCATGCAATGTTGAATCCTGGTCTCTATTTAATCAAAGATAGATTAGCGGGAAATTACTTAAAGCACTATTGAAGCACTAGTGGCATTCTTTAATCCTTGGGCAACTTTTAACACTTAGTACCAGGCTGCAAAGATGGCCTGTGTTCAGTACCTATGGATAGATATTTTTACCTGTGCTTGTCAGAGGGTGAATCAGGGAGGTGTCAAAGAGAGGGTGGGGCAATGCAGTTGTGGTGAGGTGGAGGATGATTAGTGTTTGAAGTGTGTGGATGTGTTCCACATCTGGGTGCTTTGTGGAAGGGGTTGTTTATTTCTGGTGAATGGGTGGACGGTGTGATTGAAGCTGCTAGCAAGGTGCTGTTTGGAGGCTGAGTAGCAGTGTTGTCACTCTCTGAAATGGTGTCGTAGTTACCTGTTAAATCATTACAATGAGTCTTGATGCTAAAGCTCAAGACTTTGTTCTGGATTTGAAATTTAACAAACCAACCACTAAAGGTGGTTGGAAATCTGAAATGACAGAAGCTGCTGGAAATACTCAGATGCATCTGTGGAGAGAATAGAGTTGATGTTTTGGGTCAATAATTTTTCATCAGATGACCTGACCTGGGTACTTGCAGAATTTTTCTGTTGCTGTGGTTGCTACAAAGTGCTTTTCCTTGTTGTTCTGCCAGAAGCTTTGGGCTGGGACATCTCTTGCAGTCACTACATTGTGGGTGGAAGATCAAATCCAGGATAAGTTGTACATTTTTGGCTCAGATGTTTACTTAGGCACTGGGAGTTGTCAAGAAAGCTGACATTTTCACTTCAGTATGTGATGCTCTTCAGTCCCTATAATCCCATGCTCTCTCATAATCAAACTTTTACTGTCTTTTAGTCTGTAGAAGGCTATTTCTAGTTCATGGATAAGAAGTGCTAAAACTAACGATGCAGTACCTCTTAATATAATAAAATACTTAGTAATTAGAAAAAACTTACACCTGCAGATCCGGTGCCTATTGCAACAGCGAGGGGAACAGGATAAAAGGCTTCAGTCGCTGGAAGAAGAGCTGAAAAAAGTTGAAAGCAAATTGGCTGCAGCTGTGAGGGAGAAAACATCACTGACATCAAATGTTGCATCCTTAGAAAGACAACTTTCAGAGCTCCATAAGGCCAATGAGTTACTCAAAGCTAAGGTATTGCTATAATCATGACTGATTTTTCTCTGGACATATTTTGACTTTGGTACTGATTCTATTGGCTGTTGTACCCTGGCATGCACTTGCCCTCATGAGATTCTGACTACTCCAGTACACTGGTTACATGGAGTTCGTTCCATTTTTAGTTTTTTTTCTGTTAATGTGGTTAAGGAACATCGCGTCTAGTGCATCAGCACTTTGCTTACTTGATATTGCAACATAGTATGATGAAGCTCTACGCAGCTTTGTTGGTTAAAGATTTAGATTCTATCCACCCTTGTTTTTATAATCAGATAAGAAGACTTTTTTTTGGTCCCAGGTACAGTTGAACCTTAAACCTTGGTACTAGCTCTTGTCACAATTGATAAATCATGAAATGAAGCTGTTTTTGTTATTGCAGGTGTTTGAGATCTCAATTTGAACTATCCAGAGTGAGACCTACACAAGTGGAATAGGGTACAGAGCCAATGCAAATGAGCTCTTCCCACAGTGGAGTTGGTCAATGCTTATTGCATTTATATAGCCAGTGATAATTTGTCTTTTGGCATTGCTGTAAATGTTCTTTGTATAAACGTAAGCACAGCTGGTGTGTAATGTTTGGCTATCCCTTTTTTCCTTCAGTTCTCTGATGACGGTACCAAGAAGAAGA
Organism: Pristis pectinata; assembly: GCF_009764475.1. Classification (NCBI taxonomy): domain Eukaryota; kingdom Metazoa; phylum Chordata; class Chondrichthyes; order Rhinopristiformes; family Pristidae; genus Pristis; species Pristis pectinata. The sequence goes on along the minus strand of NC_067408.1, from coordinate 1,001,994 downwards.
TTAACGCCCTGTGCTTGGAACTGATCGAAGTGAAGAATAAAACCGATGCCAAGGACAAGGTATTGACACTGTTGTTTGCTGAGGAGGAATGAAATCAAGAAATACTTCCCACCAAGGGAATCGTCAGACTTGAGTTTTTTTTCGCTACATCCAGACATTTGAGGTGCAATGCAGCCATAACCTCATGTGGAATAGGCTCAATGTATTGTTCCAGTGAGGGAGCTACCTTGATACTGTGGAGCTCTTTTATTTGTGGAGCTCTTTTATTTTTGGCATAATGTGTTTCAATCTTGCTGGATGTGAGTGAGCAGGAGCTGTGAATAGCTGCTTCTGTACAAATAAGCCGAACTATCCGTTCTTTCTCCCAGAACCCTCTGAGTTCTTGGTAAATTCAGAGGGCAGATCGTGCACTGAAAGCATGCTAACGTTCTAATGCATCTTCTGTAAATCTGTTCTCTAATTCCCCAGGAGGAAGAAGTACTGAAGGTATGATTTATCTGGGCACGTACTAATACCACTCTCAAATTATTGAATTTATTTCACTTGTCTTTAAAGGGCATCTGTAAAATCTTCCACAGTTAAAATAGTACCCTATCGGACAGAGTTATTGCACTTTGTTTACAGCACCTCCACTTTAATAGCCTTGTCTCCAATGCTTATTGTTTTTCCCAATTTCTGTCAATTATGCCGTCTGTAATATTTTGTTTTGCTACATTAAACAGGGCTCCTTATTGAATAATTGCATGTTTAAAAGCGTGTTTAAAATATCGTTCTGTCAAATTAATGACTAAACTGAAGACCATTAAGCAATATTAAACCAAGGTATCACTATATAAGATGTATCATAGAATTGTTATAGTATGGGAGGAAGATTTTTGGCCCATTTAGTCTGTCTGCTCTAAGCAGAAAATCCAACTGCTCCTTCCCAGAGCTCTGCAATTTCATTATTGCATGCCATTAGTTACAAAACTTTTATCCCTCTACCTTGTACAAAAACTTGGGGGCAAGGGAACTGAGGCTTCCCATCTATTGATGTGCTGCAATGCCAATAACCAGAGGTTCATTATCCAGCCGTGCACCGTGATAGGCCTGGATTCTCCGGGGTAACATAGCAACAACTAAAATTATTTGGCCTGATTTGTTTTTAACCTGCATAAAATCTTCTGATTTTTATTCACCTGTTCACCCATTTTCCCCATTTCACATTGCGTACACATTTTCTTTGGACTGCTAATGAGCTTTGGGTCTGTAGGTTAATTGTTTACGGCAATGACCAGACCCACATGTGAAAAAGATCCCAAATACCACGTGCAGGCAGAGTTGAATTGCATTTCAAACTAAGAGCCATAAGGTATCAATGGATTGTTTCCACCTAAACAGGTGGCCATAAGACATTTGAGGAGAATTAATAGAACGATAGAACAATACAGGCCCTTCGGCCCACCATGTTGTGCCGACCTTTAAACCTCGCCTAAGACTATCTAACCCCTTTCTCCCACATATCCCTCTATTTTAAATTCCTCCATATGCTTATCTAACAATCTCTTGAACTTGACCAACGTATCAGCCTCCACCACTACCCCAGGCAGTGCATTCCATGCACCAACCACTCTCTGGGTGAAAAACCTCCCTCTGATACCTCCCTTGAACTTCCCACCCATTACCTAAAAGCCATGCCCTCTTGTATTGAGCCCTGGGAAAGAGGCACTGGCTGTCCACTCTATCTATTCCTCTTAATATTTTGTATACCTCTATCATGTCTCCCCTCATCCTCCTCCTCTCCAATGAGTAAAGTCCTAGCTCCTTTAGTCTCTCCTCATAATGCATACTCTCTAATCCAGGCAGCATCCTGGTAAATCTCCTCTGCACCCTCTCCAACGCTTCCACATCCTTCCTATAATGAGGTGACCAGAACTGGACACAGTACTCCAAGTGTGGTCTAACCAGAGTTTTGTAGAGCTGCATCATTACCTCGCGGCTCTTAAACTCGATCCCACAATTTATGAAAGCTAACATCCCATAAGCTTTCTTAACTACACTATCCACCTGTGAGGCAACTTTCAGTGATCTGTGGATATGAACCCCCCAGATCCCTCTGCTCCTCCACACTCCCCAGATCCTGCCATAAACTTTGTACTCCACCTTGGAGTTAGTCCTTCCAAAGTGTACCACCTCACACTTTTCTGGATTGAACTCCATCTGCCACTTTCTCAGCCCAGCTCTGCATACTATCAATATCCCTCTGTAAGCTTCAACAGCCCTCCACACTATCCACAACACCACCAACCTTTGTGTCGTCTGCAAACTTGCTAACCCACCCTTCCACCCCCTCATCCAAGTCATTAATAAATATCACGAAAAGTAGAGGTCCCAGAACCGATCCCTGTGGGACACCACTAGTCACAGCCCTCCAATCTGAATGCACTCCCTCCACCACAACCCTTTGCTTTCTACAGGCAAGCCAATTCTGAATCCACACGGCCAAGCCTCCCTGGATCCCTTGGCTTCTGACCTTCTGAAGAAGCCTACCATGTGGAACCTTGTCAAATGCCTTACTAAGATCCATGTAGACCACATCTACTGCACTACCCTCATCAATCTTCCTGGTCACCTTCTCAAAGAACCCTATCAGGCTTGTGAGGCAAGATCTTCCCTTCACAAAGCCATGCTGGCTGTCCCTAATCAGTCCATGATTCTCTAAATGCTCATAGATCCTATTTCTTAGAATCTTTTCTAACAGCTTGTTCACCACAGATGTAAGGCTCACTGGTCTGTAATTCCATGGATTATACTACCTTTTTTGAATAAGGGGACAACATTTGCCACCTTCCAATCCAGTACCATCTCCTCCCTCACCTCGCAAAGCAGCCTGGGGAATATTCCGTCAGGCCCCGGGGGCTTATCTGTCCTAATATTTTCTAACAACTCCAACACATCCTCTCTCGATATCTAATATGCAAAGATTTCAAGAAGATCAGAGATTCAAAGTGGCAGAGGAGTAGATTGTGGTTAAGAATGCAGCAGGATACTTGGCTTTATTGGCCATGGCACAGAATACAAGAAGTGAGATCAAGCTTGTATAGTGTTAAATATTAGGCCACAGCTAGAAAACTGTGTAGTTCTGCTTGCCCCATTGCAAGGAGGATGTGATGGTGCCTGAAAGGATGCAGAAGGGATACAAAGATGTTGCCAGAGCTGGTGTATTATAGCTATGTAGAGACCATCTGGATTGGGGAGACTTCCTTGGTTTAAATTTAATTCATAGATCAGTAAGGATGCCTTTCTCTTTGCATAGGGGTTAGCAAATAGGGGATTTGGATTTGCGTAATAGAAGGGAATTAGGGAGTTTGCAAAACCAAAAAATACTATTTCATCTCATCTAGTGGTTGGAGCTTGAAACTCACTGGCTGAGAAAAGGGGTGGAAACAGAAATTCCTCACCACGTTGTCACAAAAGGTAATTGGAGAGCCAGAAGCTGTGGATCAAGATGAGGGAGTGGGATTAACCATGCCTGATTTTGGCTAGTGTGAATACACTGTCCCTTGCTGATTGGTTTCATGCAAGTTCCCAATATTATTGAAGTTCAGTGACCAAGTATTAATAATTTAACAGGATTTGCCTTTTTAGAGTTGTTGACCTTCATTCTCATAATTTTATCTGTGTGTGTGTAAGACCATAAATGGACATCCCATTCACCATACAACTGGAGTAAGCATCTTGTTTGCATCTGATCCCTGTTGCTTCAAGCAGCTCTGTCTCCCTACCATCGGTGGTTGTTTGACCTGTTGAGTTCCTCCAGATTACACTTAAGTCTGCACCTATCAGAGAGACTGTTGAGAGGGAGGGCAAGAACAATCTAACGTGCAGTTATTTTCTCACATTTCCAATTCTGACAAAGGGTCATTGACCTGAAGCATCAACTCTCTCCGCAGTCGCTGTTTGCCCTGCTGACTGCATCCACCATCTGCAGTTTTTATTTTGCTTCAGGTAGATAGTTTGATTCAGTTGACTCTGAGATCCCTTTTCTCAAAATAATGTATTATAGATTTTCCTTTCTAATTTACTACAATTGTGATTAATAAACATATTGGGCAAACACTCATTTTGAATAGACCACAACAAAATTGGGGTGTAGTGAATGTTGTGTCATATTGGGTTACTTGTCCTAGCATCTAGGAGTAGCAATGCACTTTAGGATGCTCCACCCTTCCCTTGTTTGATTCCCTAGCTTTTGTTGCATTTTATTTGTGGTTTCTGTGAAGTTATGTATTAGGTGATATTAACCTAAATGCTTTATACCTGCTTAAATCCCATGCACAGGAGATCAGCTACCTTCAGATTAGTTTGGAAAGTCAAGTGAAACTCTTGCAAGCTGATCTGGAAGCCTCCAAAGCCACAGTGGCTGCATTGCAAGAAAGAAACCAATCATTGGGCAAGTACTCAATAATTTGAACTTTTGTTCTACAGTGCAAAAGTTTCATGAGACCTAGTGGGTGGTTCTTCCATTATAAAGAGCCTTCAGCCAGAGTTCCAAACTGTTCTTGCTAATCATAGGCAGCTTTAACATTGCCAAGTCAGTGTGTCTCAACCTCAAACAGATTTTAGAAAAATGGGAAGCACAAATTTGGCATTTGGAATTCAAAAGGAAAGTTCCTGTGAGTAAGAGAAGGTGACATTTGATGCTGTGATTAAAATCATAGTTTCTGGTATTGACCTCATTGTATCCTAACTCTGCATGTCCACGTTGATAAACTGCACATTCTTAATTCTTCCAACAGAAGAGATGCACCAGGCAACAAAATTCCATAATGACGATCTGGAAAAGGAAATGGACAAATTCCATGGTAAGTGCTTGAGATACTCAAACAACCTTAAGCACTGTTTTCCCAGAGTATTTTGCTTTGTCAGTTTGATGTATGAAAAGTCACATACCTACACCAAAATGAAATAAACTAATATTTTATTCTTTTCTGGTATGTGATTGAGTGGCAAGGCTAATGGTTCATGGCCACCTGAAACTAATTTTGAGCATTTACAATTGGCATATGTAGTTTGCATGAGTAAAGATACTTCAGTGATGCTGTTGATGCGTGTCAAAGCTTGGACCTCGTTAATGGAAGGAGGAATGACCTATTTCCAAGTCAGGTAGTTTTCCCATATACCTGCTGCCCTTGTCCTCCTGGTTTAGAAGGTACTGTGAAGAAGGCTTGATAAATAGGTCAGAGGCTGGGATGATTGTCCTCTGTCACAACACCATCCTCCTCTACAAATATGACTCACGTTAGTGGAGTGTTTTCCCAGTGATTTCATTTTGCCCAATGTGCCATGATGCCTTCAGACAAGCGCTGTCTGATGTCGGGGCAGTTGCTCTCGCTTCAGCTCTTTTTCATCCACATTTCAACCAAAATTCTGTGAAGAGGTTTGGATCTCCTTGGTGCTGGCAGAATTCAAGCAGAACTGTTAGTTTCTTCCTGTTTTCATCTAATTATGTTGCTGAATTAGGAGGGTTAAAGAGGCCATGAAATATCCTTGCAAGCAGGATTAAGGAGAATCCAAGGCATTTTGTTTGGAGAAAGTAGCTAGGGAAAGGGTAAGTCCACTCGAGGACCTACTCTTTCCCTAAGAAGTTAATGTGCAGAACCGGAGGAAGTGGATAAAATCCTTGTTGGATCACTTTTTGCCAAGGAGAAGGACATGGATGATGGTGAGATTGGGGATCTTCAGTATGTTGATCTTCTAGGGCATCTCAATATTAAGAAGGAGGTGATGTTGAAGATCTTGAACATTAAGGTGGATAAGTCTGCAGGGCTTAGTGACTTGGTCTCAGGATCCTGAAGGTGGCAGGGGAGAAGATTGCTGAGGTCTTGACAGGTTTTTATATCCTCTTTAGCCACAGGCGAGGTGCCAATGTTTTTCCTTTGTTTAAGAAGGGCAACAGGGATAATTCAGAACATTATTGGTATTGGTTTATTATTGTCACTTGTACCGAGGTACAGTGGAAAAACTTGTATACTGTTCACATGTATCAATTCATCTCACAGTGCATTGAGGAAGGTATAAGGGGGATGTCAGGGTTAAGTTTTTTTTCCAGAGTGGTGGGTGTGTGGTATGCACTGCCAGCAGAAATTGTGGGGGCAGATACATTAGGGACATTTAAGAGACTCTTAGATAGACACATGAATGATAGAGAAATGGAGGGCTATGTGGGAGGGAAGGGTTGGATAGATCCTGGAGCAGGATAAAATGTCGGCACAACATTGTGGGCCAAAGGGCCTGTACTGTGTAGTTTAATCCAGACAAGTGTGAGCTGATGTGTTTTGGAAAGTCAAATGCAAGAGGAAAGTATGCACTTAATGCAGGATTGTTAGGAGCATTCATGTACAGAGGGATCTTGGGGTGCAAGTCCATAACTCCCTGAAAGTGGCAACACAAGTGGATAGGGTGGCAACGAAGACAAGGAAACTTTGGTTAGGCCATACCCAGAGTATTGTGTGCAGTTCTTATTGCACACTATAGGAAGGATGCGGAAGCTTTGGAGGGAATGCAGAAGAGGTTCACCAGGATGTTGCCTAGATCAGAGGGTATTAGATATAGGGAGAGGTTGGGTAAATTTGGATTGTTGTTTTTTCTGGAGCACTGGAGGCTGATGGGTGACCTGATAGAAGTTTATAAAATTATGAGAAGCATAGACAGGGTTGATAGTAATTCTTTTTCTCGGAGTGGAAATGTCAAATGCTAAAGGGCATAGTTTTAAGTTGAGTGGGGGAAAGTTTTTTTTTTAAAGAGAATGGTTGGTGCCTGGAACATTCCACCAAGGGAAGTGGTGGAAGCAGATACAATAGCAACATTTAAGAGGCAATTAGACACGCTTGAACAGGCAGGGAATGGAGGGATATGGGTCAAGTTCAGGTGGATGCAATTGGTTAGATTGCCATCATGGTCAACATACACATGCTGGGCTGAAGGGCCTATTCCTGTGTATTTTCTTTTTATACAGCTCTAACTGAGGAATTGCGTGAAGAGAATAAAGTCCTACAAGATTATTTGGAGAAAGCCAATGAACAAATTCAGGTACTTTTACAATGTTTAAAAGACATCTGGACTGATTCATGGATAAGAAAAGTTTGGAGGGATAGGGGCCCAATATAGGTAAATGGGGCTATCTCAGGAAGGCACCTTAGTTGGCATGGACAAATTGGACCAAAGGGTCTATTTCTGTGCTATATAACTCTGATTCTTATCTCTCTTTTCTTGTAATTTGACTTCCTTAACCAGAGTCTGTGAAGTTGGTGATATTTGTGGTCTAATACCAGCTTTGACTATATCAGAAGATTGATCAGCCCTGTAAGCTGTGCAGTGAGGCATGGGTTTGTCTAAGTGTTGCCCATACTCGTCAGGTGGCGTTATTGTTTGGCAGGTGTGTGTGTGAAGTGGAGGTAGGGTTTTGGTTTCTTGAGGGACACTTTAGTAGGGATTGAATTGGAACTTTCCTTCTGTGCATTTATTGAACCAACAAGGGTGCCCAGATAATTACCCAAGGATAACTAAGGAATTACTGAAAAGGGCAGGAATGTAAATGTTACATTGGTTTATTATTGTCACTTGTACCTGGTACAGTGAAAAACTTGACTTGCATACAGTTCGTACAGATCAATTCATTACACAGTGCATTGAGGTAGTACAGGGTGAAAAACAATAACAGAATACAGAGTCACAGCTACAGGGAAGTGTATTGCAGGTAGACAGTAAGGTGCAAGGTCAAACAAGGTAGATTGTGAGGTCAAGAGTCCATCTCATTGTATAAGGGAACCGTTCAATAATCTTTTATAGGGATAGAAGCTGTCCTTGAGCCTGGTGGTATGTGCCCTCAGGATCCTGTATCTTCTGCTTGATGGGAGGGGAGAGAAGAGAAGAGAGAATGACCCGGGTGGGTGGGGTCTTTGATTATGCTGGCTGCTTCATCAAGGCAGCAAGAGGTATAGACTGGGTCCATGGAGGGGAGGCCAGTGTCAGTGATGTGCTGGGCTGTGTTCACAACTCTCTGCAGTTTCTTGCGGTCCTGGGCAGAGCAGTTGCCGTACCAAGCCGTGATGCATCCAGATAGGATGCTTTCTATGGTGCATTGATGTAGAGAGGGTGCAGAAGAGATGTACCAACATATTTCCTGGGATTAGGGACTTTAGTATGTGGATAGACTGGAGAGGTTAGTTCTTGGAACAGAGGAGATTGCAAGGGGAAACTTGGGTATTGAAAGTCTTGAACGTGGAGACAGTTCCCATTGGAGGAGGAGCATCACAAACCACAGGTCATAGAATGAAAGCAATTGGCAAAAGATCCAAAATGACCTGAAAACCTTTCAGTCAGCACATGGTTATTGCAGCATTCAAAGGGAAACTGGGTGAGTGTTGGAAAGGAATAATTTCCAAGGCTATGAGGAGAGGTCAGGGGATGGGATTAGCTAGTTCACTCTGACTTAGTGTGAGCTTGACGTGCCCGAAGGCACCCATGCTGTAACCATTTTGTGATTCTTTGATTTCTTTGCTAAAACTTGTAGGATCTTCAAACAGAATTGAGCTCCAAAGTGAGTGAATATGAGTGCAAGTTACAACTGGTGTCCACTGACATGGAAGAAAAATGCTCGGTAAGATTCAGTAACTATAGTTGTGGTGTTCAGAAGTCTGACAGTATGCAACTTACGAGGGGACTGTAGTTGAGAAATGTGTAACATGCTGCTCCTGTTAAACTTGGGATTAATAAATCATAATATCAGTTGTAATGATAACTAAGTAGACGTGTGAAGCTTTGAGTGTAACTTGTGGGGAAATTCCATGGATGGTGGAATTCCAGATAGCCATCTGAAGCTGTTAGAATTCACTTTATCATCTAGACTTCCTTGCAACCAGGTTCAGTGGCTGAATTTACTGTGCATCATTTGCTTTGGTTAGGAACTCTAAAGGTGTTCAAAAGTAGGGCAATGCAGCTGTTGACGATTCTTGACCAAGGATTGTTTAACATCTCCATTCACTGATCAAACAGTATCTGATGGCAAGTGGGCATTTTGCAGAAAGTTGAAGTTCCATTCCATGTACTACTTAATGTGTGTTGTCCCATACATGCCTGTGTGCCATAAATTTAATAACTTCAATTTCAGGCCTCAGTAGTCAAGCAACAACAGGCTGAGAATGATCTTCTGGCAGTGCAGGATCTTCTGAAACGATCAACAGAAGACGTTGCTGATCTTCAGAAAAAGCTGTATGTACTTGTAGATGAGTGTTTCTGTGAAGCTACCTGACCACTGTAACGGTGATCTGATGTATTCAGGCCTGTTCTTTAACAGGTTTGCATAATCTGTGTTGGGATCCTTGATGGGTTTCTATGGGGGCTGAATAGAAAGCTACTGGTTTGCTCCCTAGGCTGTTTTGACTTGAATTGGGGGCGGGTGGGTGGGCTGAGCAGTTTGCCTCTTAGTTGAAGCATCAGCAAAGACTCGTACTTGCTGTTCCTTGTGCTTTGCCTGATGTTCACGTGTGGGAATGGAGATGGATCAGGCAGGCTTGTAATGCCTTTGGTGGAGTGGTCAGAGAGCAATTGGTATCTGCAATTCCAACAGGAATGGGTGTCTTTTGGTGAGGGGAAAGTCAATGGTAGGGGCAGCCACTAAAGAAAAGTAAAAGGAGCTGAACTGTAAGCTCCCACCTTGCCAACAAAATGGCTTTAGTAATATTTACTTGTCTGAATGTATTTTTGCATCACATTAATAGCAAACCACATTGTGTAAAAGTCATAGGTGTGAGTTTGAGAGCAGCAATCCTTTCAAATATTCAAGTGTATTGGAAGGGCATCATATAAGTGCAAGTGACCTGTAGTCATTCGGGGCTGGCTTGGTGCTTACTGCATTGTTTTCTTTAACTTTAAATTAAAAGGTGTGAAATTGTCCTTGTTGATCTTGTGGACGTGTGTATTTGACTGGTCGGTATGGCTTGGTTTTAATCATTACTATTGTATCATTTTGACATTGCCCAGGGCTTTAATTGAGCAGGACAAACTGAAGTTGGAGGAAGCCAAAGTTGAAGCTGAAATGAAGCTCTCCTGCTATTTGGAAGAACTCAGGTACTTGGGCTACTGGCATATGTTCAAGAGGGTGCAAATTTCAATTCATTTATACTGTGGTCTGAAATTAATGCCAAGTTGTAATTTGTAACAAATTTTGAATTGCCTTTTAGTTTACTGAAGGATATATATATTGATGGTGGGTATTATTTGATAGCATGATTTTTGCATCTATCTGTCCCTACAATTAGTTTTGCAGGTAGAGAACAGATCTGAGACTGATACTGTATTGTTTTAACAAAGGGTAACAGAGTAAAATGGATTTCTGTATTGCATTACTTTATGTAGTAATAGTCTATCCTCCCACTTGTGTGAAAGTATCTGCCAAGGCACACGAACATTGACTGAAATGTGCTCGTAAGGACCATTCTGTTTGCGAAGGTTGGCTGCTCCTGTGTACTTTTAGTAGGCCAAAGAGAATTAATTTTTCCAGTGTTAGTCAACGTGTTCACTTCTTTTAACTATCATATTCCTCATTTGAAATTTGGCTTCAGTGATGGGCAACCTATTAGATTCTAATGGACAAGTGGTCATTACTATATTAGGATTGACATTGCCCATTACATAATCAATGTATATACTTGCAGGGAGGGATGCATTGTCACAAAAAAATTTGGTGGTCAAAGCACTCAACTTGTGCTGGTGTACAGATCTATGCTCAAGGCCACCGAGACAACAATCCCCTCTGATCCTTCTCATTTTGCCTAGATTTTCCAATAGAATTTGCAGCAGTTTGAAAAATCCAAGTTCCATCAAGCAAACTTCAGTTAGAAATGTTATTTTCTAACCCTCCATCCTGTATATACCAAAATGTACATTTTTATAAACCCTTTTTAATGTGGATTCAGCAACGTAGTATAGATAATATATATATATATAAAAAAAATAAATTTTTGATTTCTTCAGTCAAATGAAGATACAGCTTGAAAGAGCCAAAGAAGAAATCAGTCTGTCAGCAGAGCAGCTTGTTCAGAAGGAAAAGGAAACCATAAGTCTCCAAAACTGTCTGAAAGAGAGGGAAGAAATTCACTGTGAGCAGATACATCAAGTGAATAAGAAATATCAGCATCTTGAACAGGAGAAAGGTATGAAATGTTCTATGCATTGAGGGATATTTGTCCTCCTAACCAGTTTGATTCCATTTTGAGAAGTCTGACAATTCTCTTGCAATGAAAACTTGACAGTTGGCCCCTGATTAATGACTAGTTAGTAATTTTTTTTAAACTGATCTATTAAAATGGAATTTCAATTAGTATTTGGATTATAGGTATGGGGCAAGGAGAGTAGGTAGCTGGTAAGTAGGTAAAGGTAAGGTTTACCTGTTGTCTCTTATAGATTTGTAGGTGGGATTAGCTAGGGGGGGAAAAAAAAACAAGGTAGTCAGATGGAGGACATGGTCATATGCTGCAGCTGTGTGATGTGGGAACTTGTGGACCTTGCTGTGGTCCACGATGGCCACATCTGCAGTAAGTGCTTGAGGCTGGATGAACTTCGGCTCAGAGTTGATGAGCTGGAGTCACAGCTACAAACTGTGCAGCATAAGGGAAAGAGAGAGTTATGTAGACACAGTCCATCAGGAGGCAGTCACCCCCCTTAGAGCAGGTACAGCTGAGGTTCAGGAGGCAGATAGAATGGTGACTGTCAGGGGAGGGAAGAGGAAGAAGTCAGGCAGGCAGACAGAGCAGGGAACCCCGGAGGCTGTTCCCCTCAGAAATGGGTTTTCTGCCTTGGAGACTGTTGACGGGGATGACCTGCAGGGGCCTAGCTGCAGTAACCAGGTCTCTGGCACTGGGACTGGTACTGCTGCTCAGAATGGAAGGGTGGGAAAGAGACATGCGGTAGTGATAGGGGACTCGATAGTCAGGGAAACAGACAGGAGGTTCTGTGGCAGTGAGCATGAATCCCGGATGGTACGTTGCCTCCCAGGTGCCAGGGTCCGGGATGTCACTGATTGGGTCCACAGGATTCTTGAGCGGGAGGGAGAGCAGACAGAAGTTGTAGTCCATGTTGGCACCAACGACATAGGTAGGAAGGGCGATGAGGTCCTGAAGAGCAAGTTCAGGGAGCTAGGCAGAAGACTGAGGAACAGGACCTCAAGGGTAGCAATCTCGGGATTGCTGCTGGTGCCACGCGATAGTGAAGGCAGGAATAGGAGGAGGTGGCAGATAAATGTGTGGCTGAGAAGTTGGTGCAGGAGGGAGGGTTTTAGATTTTTGGATCATTGGGATCTCTTCTTGGGAAGGTGGGACCTGTACAGAGAGGACGGGTTACACCCAAACCAGAAAGGGGCCAATATCCTTGAGGCAAGGTTTGCTAGGGTGGTTCGGGAGGGTTTAAACTAGTTTGTGAGGGGGAAGGGAAGCGGAGGAGTAGGTCAGAGGAAGAAGGGAATGGGGAAAAGTTAGATCAAACAGGTAGAGAGGCTTTGGGGAAGGAGAAGCAGAATACAGGCTGTAAAAGTAGTAAGGTAGATGGACTGAAGTGTGTTTACTTAAATGCAAGAAGTGTCAGGGATAAGGGAGATGAACTGAGGGCTTGGATAAGTATGGGGGACTATGATATCGTGGCTATTACTGAGACGTGGCTGACGTCAGGGCAGGAGTGGATATTGAATATTCCTGGTTTTCGGTGTTTTAAGAGGGATAGGGAAGGGGGGAGAAGAGGAGGTGGCGATACTGGTCAGGGACACTGTTACGGCTGTGGAAAGGATGGATGTTGTAGAAGGATCATCTCTAGAATCCGTATGGGTGGAAGTAAGGAACAAGAAAGGAGCAGTTACTCTACTAGGTAGGAGTATTCTATAGGCCCCCCGGTAGCAGTAGAGATATAGAGCAGCAGATTGGCAGGCAGTGTTTGGAGAGAAGCAAAAATAACAGGGTTGTTATAATGGGAGACTTCAACTTCCCAAATATAGACTGGATCCTGCTTAGTGCCAAAGGTTTAGATGGGACGGAATTTGTTAAATGTGTCCAGGAGGGATTCCTGACGTAGTATGTTGACAGGCCAACTAGAGGGAATGCCATGCTAGATCTAGTTTTAGGAAATGAACCGGGACAGGTGAAGGATCTATTGGTGGGTGAGCACTTGGGGACAGTGACCATTGCTCCATAACCTTTAAAATTGTCATGGACAGAGACAGGTGCAGAGAGGACAAGAAGATGTTTAATTGGGGAAGGGTGAACTATAAGACTATAAGGAGAGAACTTGGGAGTGTAAAGTGGGATGTCCTTTTTGAAGGGAAATGTACCATAGAGATGTGGTCGATGTTCAGGGATCTTATGCAGGGTGTTAGGGAGAAATATGTCCCGGTGAGGCAGAGAAGGAATGGCAGGGTGAAGGAACCGTGGGTGACGAGAGAGGTGGAACGACTAGTTAGGGAGAAGAAGGTAGCATACATAAGGTATAAGCAGCAAAGTTCAGACAGGACCCATGAGGAATATAGAGTAGCGAGGAAGGAACTTAAAGGGCTGAGGAGAGCTAGAAGGGGACATGAAAAGGCATTGGCTAGTAAGGTTAAGGAAAATCCCAAGGCCTTTTTCACCTACGTGAAGGGTAGGAGGATGGCTAGGGTAAAGGTAGGTCTGATTAAAGAGGCGGCGGAAGTGGGAGAAGTTCTCAATGAATACTTCTCTTCAGTATTCACCAAGGAGAGAGGTCTTGATGACGTGGAAGGGAGTGCTGGTAAGGGTAATGTTCTCGAGGTTGTAGATATCAAGAGAGAGGATGTGTTGAAGTTGTTAAATAATATCAAGATGGATAAATCTTGGGGGCCTGACGGGATTTTCCGCAGGCTGCTTTGAGAGGCGAGGGAGGAGATTGTTGAACCGCTGGTAAGGATCTTTGAATCCTCGTTGTCCACGGGGATGGTGCCGAGGATTGGAGGGTGGCAAATGTTGTCCCCTTGTTCAAGAAAGGTAGTAGGGATAGTCCAGGGAATTACAGACCGGTGAGCCTTACGTCTGTGGTGGGTAAGCTGTTAGAAAGGATTCTAAGGGATAGGATCTATGAACACCTGGAGAATAATGGACTGATTAGGGACAGCCAGCATGGATTTGTGAAGGGAAGATCTTGCCTCATAAGCCTGATAGAGTTCTTTGAGGAGGTGATAAGGAAGATTGATGAGGGTAGTGTGGTGGATGTGGTCTATATGGATTTTAGTAAGGCTTTTGATAAGGTTCCTCATGGTAGGCTTCTTCAGAAGGTCAGAGGCCAAGGGATCCAGGGAAGCTTGGCTGTGTGGATTAGGAATTGGCTTGCCTGTAGAAAGCAGAGGGTTGTGGTGGAAGGAGTGCCCTCGGATTGGAAGGCAGTGACTAGTGGTGTCCCGCAGGGATCGGTTCTGGGACCTCTATTTTTTTGTGATATTTATAGATGACTTGGATGAGGGGGTGGAAGGCTGGGTTAGTAAGTTTGCGGACGACACTAAGATAGGCGGTGTTGTGGATAGTGTGGAGGGCTGTTGGAGCTTAGAGGGATATTGATAGGATGCAGAGCCGGGCTGAGAAGTGGCAGATGGAGTTCAATCCGGAGAAGTGTGAGGTGGTACACTTTGGAAGAACAAACTCCAGGGCAGAGTACAAGGTAAATGGCAAGGTACTTGGCAGTGTAGAGGAGCAGAGGGATCTGGGGGTTCATATTCACAGTTCACTGAAAGTTGCCTCACAGGTGGATAGAGCAGTTAAGAAGGCCTATGGGATGTTAGCTTTCATAAATCGTGGGATTAAGTTTAAGAGCTGCGAAGTGATGATGCAGCTTTACAAAACTCTAGTTAGACCACACTTAGAGTACTGTGTTCAGTTTTGGTCGCCATATTATAGGAAGGATGTGAAGGCGTTGAAGAGGAGATTTACCAGGATGCTGCCTGGATTAGAGCGTATGGAATATGAGGAGAGGCTTAAGGTGCTAGGGCTTTATTCACTGGAAAGGAGGAGGATGAGAGGAGACATGATAGAGGTATATAAAATATTGAGAGGAATAGATAGAGTAGGCAGCCAGCGCCTCCTTCCCAGGGCACCAATGCTCAAGACGAGAGGGCATGGCTTTAAGGTTATGGGTGGGAGGTTCAGGGCAGATGTCAGGGGGAGGTTTTTCACCCAGAGAGTGGTTGGTGCATGGAATGCACTACCTGGGGTGGTGGTGGAGGCTGATACATTGGACAGGTTCAAGAGTTTGTTGGATAGGCACATGGAGGAATGTGAGATAGAGGGATATGCGGGACGAAGGGGTTAGATAGTGTGAGGGTGGTTTGATGGATGGCACAACATGGTGGGCTGAAGGGCCTGTTTTGTGCTGTATGGTTCTATGGTTGAAAATAACGAGCACGATCTCACTGAGGGTAAAAGTTTGTGTTGTACAGTTTATTAATAGTGATGTGTATCTACAGCTGAATGAATTTGGTTGGTATCTTACGGGCTGTATAGTGTCATTACTAACTCTTGGATCTGAATTCTTTGGTTTGCCAGTTTATTTTACTTGCCACTGTATCCAAATGGAGACGAGATATTTTGGTCCATAATGTCCAGCGATCCGTCCGCACTGGCACTTGGTGGATAGTGCATGGAAAGTGTTTAAAACCATGAACCAGTTCTTTAATGGGAGCAGTCTTCGTGATTCATTAGTTGTTATTGCTACTGGTCTGTAAATGTTTGAAGAATTGTCACGTTAATGTTAGACCGTTTGCAAGCATGTTTTTCATAAGGGAATTAACTGGGAGTACGTGGAGTCTTTGTTGCAATTAACTTTTGTTGCAATTAACTTTTTTCCCCCTATAGAAAAAGTAGAGGCAGAATGCCATGGGCTAGAGCAAAATTTAACCAGAGAGCTGGCTCTACTGAAGGAAAAGCTGGTTACAACAGAACAAGATCTGCAGCAGAAACAAGATCAACTTTCCTCCATTAAACAAGAAAAGGTTAAAGAAAACTATTTACCAGTATAGTTTTGTCTTAATGCTTCATTCTGTAATCCTGCAGCTACTATTGTTTTTGGCTTGGCTTTCTTAAATCCAAGTATTTTGTGTGTGTTGCTTTGTGCAGGGTGATGGGGAAAGCGAGTGCTGCCTGGGTAAAGGAGGTGTGCTCATTGAGTGACAGTAACTCTGATTCTATTGGGGAAGAGTGGATGGGGTTAACCAAAATCTTGAATGGTAAAAGATGAATATCCTTGGTAGTTCTTCCATAAGGTGTAGGCAGATGAGCAGCCTGATTTGTTTGTGACTGGATTGGGTGTGGAGAAGGAAGTCATTATTTGTTGTTGAAAAGTTGTTAGTGTGATTTGCACAATGCTTGTCTTATCGCTGTAAAATGATCAATGGTTTAAAAGAACAATTGAATGAAAACTTGTTTCCAACAGCAGAAGAGCCTGGTTTATTGTGCACTGAGTTCAATAAACTTGTGGAGCAATAGGCTGTTCTGTTGGGGTTGTTTTCCCATTCATTGGGATTTGCACTAATTTATCCTTTAATATCAGTTTCCCATGTAGATTAAACTTTTTGGAAAATAGTATTCAATCCCTAATGTTGGGAATAACACTAAGCACCTCCCTCTGCACTACTGTGGTTTTGCCATGTACTTATCCAAATGTCCTTTGAATGATATGGTACCTGCCTCAACTACTACCTCTGACAGCCCTTTCCATATACCTGGCCATCCAACACCACCCACCCCCCCCCACCCTGTGTGAAAGAAGTTGCCCCTGATGTCCCCTTTTATATCTTTCACCTCTCACCTTAAACCTATGCCCTCTAGTTTTTTAGTTTCCCTTCCTGGGGGGGGAGAGACTGTGTGTTCACTCTATCTATGCCAGTCATGATTTTATACACCTCCATAAAGATCACCCCTTGTTCTCCTCTGCTCCAAGGAATAAAGTCCTAGCTTGTCCAACCTCCCTACCATTCACAGTACGCGTCCTACCCTGGTATGACTTCCTAAAATGCAACACCTTGCACTTATCTGAATTGAAAGTCATTTGCCAATCTTCGGCCCACTTATCTAGAGGATCAAGATCCCCCTGTAATTTTTAATAACCACCTTCACTGTCTGCTATACAATAGTATCACCTGCAAACTTACTAACCATGCTTCGTACATGTCTGTCCAAATTGTTTATATAAATAACTAACAATGAAGGTCCCAGCACTGACCCCTGTGGCTCACCATTAGTGACAGGCCTCTAGTCCAAGAAACAGCCTTTGACCATTGCTCTTGGCTTCCTCCCTTTGATCCAATTATGAACCCAATTAGCTATCACTCCCTGGATCCCATGCAATCTAACCTTCCAGATTAGCCTGCTATGTGGGACCTTGTCAAAGGCCTTGCTAAAGTCCATATTGATGACATCCATTGCCCTACCTTCATCTATCATCTTGGTTACCTCTTCAAAATAAAACTCTAAAGATTTTGTCAGTCACAATTTCCCACCTTGTCTATCCAAATGTTGATATATCGTCTCGCTCAGAATCCCCTTCAGTAACTTGTCCCCCACTCACCAGCCTGTATTTCCCCGGCTTGCCTTTGCTGTCCTCCTTTAAATAACAGTACAATATTAGTCACTCTCCAGTCTTCTGGAATTTCACCCATGGCTAAAGGTGAAGCAACTATCTCTCAAAACCCCTCTGTAATTTCTTCCCTAGCTTCTCTTGGGGATTTATCCACCTTAATGTGCTTTAAGGCCGCCCATACCTCCCTAGTAATCTGCTTGTGGTCCAAGACATCACTCATCCCTCGTTTCTTTTAGCATCCGTCATATTCTCCATAGTGAAAACTGAGAAATGTTCATTAAAAATCTAGCCCTTCTACTGTGACTCCACACAAACAGCCATGCTGATCTTTAAGGGGACCTATTCTCTCCCTAGCCACCGTTTTACTCTTAATATACCTATAGAATCTCCTGAGATTTTCCTTAAAGCTGCCTGCCAAATCCATCTCGTACCCTCTTTGTGCCCTCTTGATTTTCCTCCTACACTTGTTATAGTCCTCAAGGTATTTGCTTGTTCCCGATTGTATAAACATAATGTATGCCTCCTCCTTCCTGACTAGACCCACAATATCTCTCATCAGCCAGGCTTCCCTAAACTTGCCAAGCTTGCCCTTCACCCCAGCAGGGATGTGCTGTCCCTGGGCTCTTGATGTTACACTTGTTTTAAAAACCTCCCACTTGCTAGTCGTCCTTTTACCAGCCAACAGTCTCACCCAATCGATCTCTGCAAGATCCCACCTAATGCCTCCAAAATTAGCCCTACCCCAGTTTAGGACCGTAACCTGTTGACCTAGAACCATCGAACCATAGAACAATACAGGCCCTTCGGCCCTCCATATTGTGCCGACCTTTAAACCACGCCTAAGACTTATCTAACCCCTTCCTCCCATGTACCCCCCCCCCATTTTAAATTCCTCCACATGCTTAGCTAGCAATCTCTTGAACTTGACCAACATACCAGCCTCTGCCACCACCCCAGGCAGTACATTCCATGCACCAACCACTCTGGGTGAAAAACCTCCCTCTGATATCTCCCTCGAACTTCTCACCCATTACCTTAAAGCCATACCCTCTTGTACTGAGTATTGGTGCCCTTGCAAAGAAGCGTTGGCTGTCCACTCTATTCCTCTTAATATTTTGTATACCTCTATCATGTCTCCCCTCATCCTCCTCTCATTACCTCGCAGCTCTTAAACTCAATCCCACGATTTATGAAAGCTAACATCCCATAAGCTTTCTTAACTACCCTATCCACCTGTGAGGCAACTTTCAGTGATCTGTGGATATGAACCCCCAGATCCCTCTGCTCCTCCACACTCCCCGGAATCCTGCCATTAACCTTGTAGTCAGCCGTGGAGTTTGTCCTTCCAAAGTCTACCACCTTGCACTTCTCCGGATTGAACTCCATCAGCCACTTAGACCTGTCCTATCTTTCTCCAAAACTATTTTGAAACTAATAGAATTATGGTCACGAAAGCCAAAGTGCTCCCCTGCTGAGACTTGTCACTTGCCCTTCCTCCTCCTGAGCAGGAGGTCCAGTGTTGCACCCTCAGGGCCCTCTATATATTGATTTAAGGAATTTTTCGTGGACACATTTAACAAATTCCACCTGTCCAAGCCTTTGCACTGTGGCTGACTACTGGGACATCTATAATACAGTCCCATTAAAGTGACCATCCCCTTTGTAGCCTCGTACTCTTTTCAACTTGATTCCTACCTACCTTTGTATCAGAAAATTTAGCAACCAACCCTTCGGTGTTTTCATCCAAATCTTGTGCAAAGTATATGTATGGTTTTGAATGGTGATCACCATAAAGCATGATGGGGGAGAAAATGCATTACTTCAAAGAATTCTGTTAATTGTCAAACATGACCATTTGTCAGACATAGCCAGATAACTAAGGCCTGTGAGTCTTTCGTCATTGGGGACATTATTGGAGGGATAAGATTTGTGCTCATTTGTAAAGGCAGGGGCTAATCAGGCTCAGTGAGCATGGCTTTGTATGGGGGAAATATTATCTCAGTTAATTGAGTTTTTCTGAGGAAGTAACTCCGAAGATTGATGAAGACAGGGTGATAGATGTTGTCTATATGGACTTAGTAAGGCACTTAACAAGTTCCTCCATGGTAGGCTGGTCCAGAAAGCTTGGGCACATGGGATCCAAGGCATGCTGGCAAATTGGATCCAGAATTGGTGTGGTGATGGGAAGCAGAGGGTAGTGGTAGAAGGATGCCTTTCTGATTGGAAGTCTGTGACTGGTGGTGTTTTGCAGCAATTGGGAATTGTTTGTGATGTATACATGGATGTGAACGTAGGAGGAATGATTAGTAAGTTTGCTGATGACGCAAAGCTGGTGGTATTGTGGATAGTAAGGAAGGTTGTCCAAGGCTACAGCAGGACACAGATCAGATGGAAAGTTGAGCAGAGTGTTGGCAGATGTAAGTTAATCCTGACGAGTGTGAGGTGATGCATTTTGGGAAGTCTAATAGGGGTAGGACACCTATAGTAAATGGTAGGGCACTAAGGAATGTTCATAGACAGAGCATTATGTGAACAGCTCCACTTTGTCTGACGTGGAAACAGCCTCATTCTCTGGAGTAAAATTTCTGGTCCTGTATTTCCTGTCTTTGTTTCGTGTAAATCTTGACTGGTCGTCTTGTTCTGATTAGTTTGTATTTGTTTATTGACTTAGCCCTTGTACTTGGTTCTGCAGGAACTTTCAGATTCCACACACCAGCAACTTCATGCCCTCCATGAGGAACTGAGCAAGGAGAAGCTGGAGTTGGAGGAAGAGCTGGAAGGTGCACTGGATGAGCTGGAACAGTTGCAGCTGAAGGAGATGGAAGTACAGGAGTTGGCTAGACAGCTGGAGGAGGAGAATGAGATGAAAACAAGACAGCTTGATAAACTGCAGGAGGAATTGGATGGGTCAGTGTGCTTCTAATCTCTTATTCTCTGCTGAATATATGGAAATGTTCAAGGGCCAAGCCACTGATTCACTGGAGGAGCAAAGCTGAGTCCAGTGTGGGGAAGGGGGTCTGAGGGTTTATTTTAGTTAGATGAGTTAATCTAATAAATATTGTATGGTATCTCAAACCTGTGAAATGTTCCACCTGAGTACTTCAGGGTGCTTCATGTGTTCTGGACAGCCATAGGTGAAGCAAATGTCATTAGTTGGAGCTTGAGCAGCAGCTGACATTACTGCAGCCCATTCATGAGGCTGTTTCCACAATGCATTTCAGAAAGTGGTCATTTACTGTCTGCAGAGAGGCATGGTGGAATGTGAACAGGTTCACGATAGTTTGGGAGACCCCTGAGGGTATCTCTTTCTAACCAGTATTCTGTTCTAATTCAGAATTTCTTTGGTGAAGCAAGGCCAGAGCCAAGACCACATGGGTAAATAGGTAAGAAAAAGGAAGGTCGTCTTGCATGCAGATTTTATATAGGAAGAATTTAAGAAGCAAGATTTGAAGGGCAGTAATCTCTATTATCCAGGTCCTTTGTGCTAGAAATAGAACAATGCAGATGAATGTGTGTCTGGATGGTGTAGGAGGGAGGGCTTCAGCTTCCTGTGGCATGAGACCTGTTCTAGGAGATGGTCAGCTGACTGTTTGCACCTCAAAGCTGAGTGTCCTCAGGAAAGTTCACTAATGCAACTGGGACAACTGGCTGATGTAAGTTTTAAACTAGTTTGACAGGTAGATCAGAATCAGCACGCAGCATTGGAAGTGACTGGTTAAGGTCATTGATATTTAAAGTAATCAAATGTCAGACAAGGAACAAAAGCTGAAGTGGTCCCTTCAAGACTGTTATAGATCAAATGTTTCCACTGATTGTCTTGGCTTTAGGAAGCTGTACAATGTGCTTGTCTGTATGTCACAATCGTTCTGGTAACTTAAATTCCTTGCAATCGGCAATCTACATTGGCTAGAAGACCTAATATTAACACTTTATCTAAACTACTCTTGTTTCCTTGGTTGTGGTTTGATTGCAATAAATGCTTGTATGCAGGAATATCAAGGAAATTCAATTGGATTCAAGCACTGTCATTTGGAGTTAGTGTATAGTCTGTTTTTCTGTCCTCCTAAATAGGAAAAATGCAGAACTAGGGAAGATGAATGAGATTCACAGTAAAACGGTCCATGAGCTTCGTGAGGAACAGAGCAAATCACTGAGAAAGTTGGGAGATGTTGAAGCACAATTTGAAAGGTATATTTGACTAAATGTAAATTGCACTCGATGTATTTGCTCTAATGTTCTCTGAAGGAATCCAGTGTAACAGCACACTGGGGCTTGTACTACTGCACTGTGAAGGAATCCAGTGTAACAGCACACTGGGGCTTGTACTACTGCACTGTGAAGGAATCCAGTGTAACAGCACACTGGGGCTTGTACTACTGCACTGTGAAGGAATCCAGTGTAACAGCACTGGGGCTCGTACTACTGCACTGTGAAGGAATCCAGTACAACAGCACTGGGGCTCGTACTACTGCACTGTGAAGGAATCCAGTGTAACAGCACACTGGGGCTCGTACTACTGCACTGTGAAGGAATCCAGTACAACAGCACTGGGGCTCGTACTACTGCACTGTGAGATTGGTTTCATGCACAAATGTTGGTTGTGACTTGGGGAAAAACTTGACCAGTCATGGCGAGAGGAATGAACATGTTTCGGGCTGATGACCTCTGATTAAAACCAATCTACTTCAGTTCTTTACACAGATGTTGTCTGGTTATTTGAGGATTTCCAGTGTTTCCTATTTGTACTATGCTTCCAACATTAGTTGTATATTTGCTCTTGTATCATTTAAAACACTTTCCTCCCAGTGTCATAAATTTCCCTTTGTATGTTTGGAGGTGAGACGTAATTAATGTGAATATGCTCTATACCATTAACTTGCTCAAAGCATCTGTTTAGGACCTGGTCTTTCCTCTATGAAATGCTAACTGTCCAACACTTGTTTAGCTACAGATTCTCTGCAACTGTGGAGATGAAATCTCTACAGGAGAGCAATGCCACATTGGCCAAGGAGCTTGCAGAGTTGCAAAATCAAACCAAGCAACAACAAAAGCAGCTGGCAGAGAATCAGATTTCTAAAGACAAGGCAAAAGAAGAATATGCAAGGTATGTGGATGGTGGTTGTCCACATGTTGATTCAGTTCCCTAAGTGGGTTCCTAACGTAGTGGTTGGTGTAACACTATTGCTGCGCCCATGACCAGGGTTCAATTATGGTCGCTGTCTGTAAGGAGTTTGTATGTTATCCCCATGTCTGTGTGGGTTTCCTCCAGGTACATAGAACACTCCAACACAGTACAGGCCCTTCAGCCCACAATGTTGTGCCGACATTTTATCCTGCTCAGAGATCTATCTAACCCTTCCCTCCCACGTAGCCCCCTATTTTTCTATCATTCATGTGTCTATCTAAGAGTCTCTTAAATGTCCCTAATGTACCTGCCCCCACAACCTCTGTCAGCAGTGCATTCCACACACCCACCACTGTGTTTATATAAAAAAAACTTACCCCTGACATCCCCCTTGTACCTTCCTCCTATCACCTTAAAATTATGCCCCCTCATGTTAGCCATTGTCACCCTGGGAAAAAGTCTCTGACTGTGCACTTGATCTATGCCTCTTATCTTGTACACCTCTATCAAGTCACCTCTCATCCTCCTCCTCTCCAAAGAGAAAAGCCCTACCTCACTCAACCTATCCTCATAAGACATGCTCTCTAATCCAGGCAGCATCCTGGTAAATCTCCACATCCTTTCTATTATGAGGTGACTAGAACTGAACACGATACTCGATACAGTGTGGTCTGACTAGAGTTCTATAGAGCTGCAACATCAACTCACAGCTTTTTGAGCTCAATACCCCAACTAATGAAGGTCAACACACCATATGCCTTCTTAACAACCCTATCAGCCTGCATGGCAACCTTGAGGAATATATAGATATGGACCCCAAGATCCCTCTGTTCCTCCACACTGCTAACAGTCCTGCCATTAACCTTGTATTCTGCCTTCAAATTCAATCTCCTGAAGTGTATCACTTCACACTTCTCTGTGTTGAACTCCATCTGCCACTTCTCAGCCCAGCTCTGCATTCTGTCAATATCCTGTTGTAACCTACAGCAACCTTGTACACTATCCACAACACCACCAACCTTTGTTATCATCTGCAGACTTACTAACCCACCCTTCCACATCCTTATCCAAGTCTTTTATCAGAATTACAAAGAGCAGGGGTCCCAGGACAGATCCCTGCGGAACACCACTGGTCACCGAACTGCAGGCAGAATACACTCCATCTACCGCCACCCTCTATGGGCGAGCCAATTCTGAATCCACACAGCTAAGTTTCCCTGGATATCATGCCTCCTGACTTTCTGAATGAGCCTTCCATGAGGAACTTTATCAAACACCTTCCTAAAATTTATGTACACCACATCGACTGCTCTACCTTCATTAATGTGCTTTGTCACATCCTCTATCACGAATTCAATCAGGCTCATGAGGCACAACCTGCCCTTCACAAAGCCATGCTGACTGTCCCTAATCAGCCTATGCTTCTCTAAATACCCATAAATCCTGTCTCTAAGAATCTTTTCCAGTAACTTGCCCACCACTGAAGTAAGACTCACTGGTCTGTAATTCCCAGGGTTATCCCTACTCCCTTTCTTGAACAAAGGAACAACATTTGCCACCCTCCAATCATCTGGCACTACTCCTGTGACCAGTGAGGATGCAAAGATCATCGCCAAAGGTGCAGTAATCTTTTCCTCGCTTCCCGTAATAACCTTGGATATATCCCGTCCGGCCCCTAATCTATCCTAATGTCTTTCAATAGTTCCAGCACATACTCTTTTCTCACATCGACATGCCCTGGCATATCAGTCTGTCGTACACCATCCTCACAAACGTCAAGATCTCTCACTGATGAATACTGAAGCAAAGTATTCATTAAGGACCTCCCCTACCTCTTCCAACTCCAGGCACAGGTTTCCTCTTTTATCCCTGATCGGTCCTACCCTCTCTAGTCATCCTCCTATTCTTCACATACGTGTAGAACGCCTTGGGGTTTTCTTTGATTCTACTCGCCAAGGAATTCTCATGCCCCCTTCTAGTTCTCCTAAATCCATTCTTAAGCTCTCTCCTGGCTACCTTGAAACTCTCCAGAGCCCTGTCTGATCCATACTTTCTAAACCTTGGGTAAGCTTTTTTCTTCCTCTTGACAAGATATTCTACATCTCGTGTCAACCAAGGTTCCTTCGCTCTACCATCCTTACCCTGCCTCAATGGGACAAACTTATCCAGAGCCCCATGCAAGTATTCTTTAAACAACCTCCACATTTCTGTCGTGCACTTCCCCCAAGAACATCTGTTCCCAATTTACGCTCCCAAGTTCCTGCCTAACAGCACCATAATTCCCCCTCCCCCCAATTAAATACTTTCCCATATCGTCTGCTCCTATCCCTCTCCAAGGCTATGGTAAAAGCCAAGGAGTTATGGTCTCCAAAATGCTTTCCCACCGAGAGATCTGAAACCTGATCAGGCTCATTGCCTAGTACCAGGTCCAGGATAGCCTCCCTTCTAGTAGGCCTGTCCACATACTGTGTCAGGAATCCTTCCTGGACACACCGAACAAACTTTGCCCCATCTATCCCCTTTACACTAAGGAGGTGCCAATCAATATTAAGGAAGTTGAAATCACCCATGACAACAGCCCTGTTATTTTTGCACCTCTCCAAAATCTGCCTCCCGATCTGCTCCTCAGTGTCTCTGCTGCTATTGCGGGTTCTGTAAAATACTTCCAATAGAGTGATCGCTCCCTTCCTGTTTCTGACTTCCACCCACACTGACTCAGTGGATGATCCCTCCAGGACATCCTCCCTTTCTACAGCAGTGACACTGTCCCTGATCAGCAAAGCCACTCCCTCACCTCTTTTACCTCCGTCCCTGTCCCTTTTGAAACATCAAAACCCCAGAATATCCAGCAGCCATTCCTGCCATTGTGACAGCCAAGTCTCTGTAATGGCCACCACATCATAGTTCCATGTACTTACCCATGGTCTAAGTTCATCAGCCTTGTTCCTGATACTTCTCGAATTAAAGTAGACACACTTCAGCCCATCCAACTGACTGCAATTTTGCCCTTTCAACTGCCTATCCTTCCTCAGGCTTTCTACACTGCATCTACTTGTACACTAAATGAACCAAGCTCTGACCTATCACTCTGGTTCCCATCCCCCTGCCAAACTAGTTTAAACCCTCCCCAACAGTTCTAGCAAACCTGCCCGCAAGAATATTGGTCCCCCTCCAGTTCAGGTGTAACCCGTCCTTTTTGTACAAGTCATACCTTCCCCAGAAGAGATCCCAATGATCCACAAATCTGAAACTCTGCCCCCTGCACCAATTTCTCAGCCACGCATTCATCTGCCAAATCATCCTATTCTTACCCTCACCGGCACGTGGCCCAGGCAGCAGTTCAGTGATTACTACCCTTGAGGTCCTGCTTTTCAGCTTCCTACCTTTGGCACAACATGGTGGGCCAAAGGGCCTGTATTGTTCTATGGTTCTAACTTCCTATATTCCCTCTTCAGGACCTCATCTCTTTCCTACCTTTGTCATTGGTACCAATAGGTACCACAACCTCTGGCTGTTCACCTGCCCCCCCCCTTCAGAATGCTGTGGACCTGATCCGAGACGTCCCTGACTCTGGCACCAGGGAGGCAACATACCATCCGGGAGTCTCTTTCACATCCACAGAATCTCCTGTCTGCCCCCCTTACTATGGAATCCCCTATCACTGCCGCTCTCCTCTCCTCTCCCCTTCCCTTCTGCACCACACGACCAGGCTCAGTGTCAGAGACCTGGTCACTGTTGCTTTCCTCTGGTAGGCCCCCCACCCCCAACAGTATCCAAAGCGGTATGCCTGTTAATGAGGGGAATAGCCAATTATGGTTATTGAGGGGTACTCCAGTTTCCTCCCACATTCCAAAAGATGTACAGGTTAGGAAGTTGTGGGCATGCTATGTTGGCGCCAGAAGCGTGGTGACACTCGCGGGCTGCCCCCAGAACACTCTACGCAAAGATAGATTTCACTGTGTTTCAATGTACGTGTGACTAATAAAGATATCTTAAACAGGTTCTACAAATCCCAGTGAACAGATAATGACTTGTGGCAATAATCGTGCATGGCTGACATTGAACCAGTTTTACCTTGTTACCGTGTGTGGCTGACATTGAACCAGTTTTACCTTGTTACTGTGCGTGGCTGACATTGAACCAGTTTTACCTTGCATTGTTAGATGCTTGATGCATTCCTTCCATCTCTGCAAAACAAAAGTTTCTCGCTTCTCTCTGCTCTATTATAAGTGACAAGCCTGTCTTGTTTCTTGTGTAATATTTAAAACTATTATAAATTATCTTAATCAGTCATTTCATCAATTAATTGAAATATCCTCATGCATTTTCAGAGAGAAGTCTGAAATTTATTGAGAAGCTTCTATTTTGCAGGGAGGGTTAATTTGTTTGTAATGATTTGGGTGAAAATGTAGGTGGGCTGATTAGTAAGTTTGCAGATGACAGGAAAATTGGTGGAATTGTGGATAGAAAGGTCAAGGGTACAGCAGGATGTAGGTCAGTTGGAAATAGGATTGGAGAAATGGGAGATGAGAGTTTAACCCAGGGAAGTGTGAGGTGGCGCACTTGGGGTGGTGGGAGGTCAAACGTAAGAGCAAAGTATACAGTAGATGGCAGGATCCTCAGGAGCACTGACATAGAGGGATCTTGGGATGCAAGTCCATAGATTTCTGAATATGGTACACATAGGCTGGGAAAGAAGCCTTACAGCATGTTTGCTTTTGTCAGCTGGGGTGTTGAGATAAAAGTTGGGAAGTCTTGTAGCTGTATAAAACTTTGGTTAGACCATATTTGGAGTATTGTGTGATCACCCCATTACAGGAAGGATGTGTAGGCTTTGAAGGGGGAGCAAAAGATGTTCCCAGGATGTTGCCTAAATTGGAGTGTATTAGCTATAAGGAGAGATTGGACAAACTTGGATTGTTTTCTCTTGAGTGCTGGAGGCTGAGGGGCAATCTGATAGAAATGTATAAAATTGAGAGGCATGTTAGGACAGATGGTCAAAGTTTTTATTCCCATGGTGGAAATGTCACGTACTGGAGGGCATAACTTTAGGTTGAGAGAGGAAGATTTAAAGAAGATTTGCGAGACAAATTTTTGTTTGCACAGAGAGTGGTAGTTGTCTGGAACGGGCTGTCAGGGAAGTGGTGGAAGCAGATATGATAGCAACGCTTGTCAGGCACGTGCACAATCAGAATCGGGTTTATTGTCACTGACGTGTGAAATTTGTTTTATGGCAGAAGTACAGTACAAGACAAAAATTACTATAAGATTAAATAGTGCAGAAGAGAAATAACGAGGTAGTGTTCATGGACTGTTCAGAAATCTGATGGTGGAGGGGAAGAAGCTGATCCTGGATCATTGAGTGTGGGTCTTCAGACTCCTGTACCACCTCCCCGATGGTAGTAATGTGGAGAGGGCATGTCCCGGGTGGTGAGGATCCTTAGTGATGGATGCTGCCTTCTTGAGGCACCGCCTCTTGAAGATGTCCTCGATGGTGGGGAGGGTTGTGCCTGTGATGGAGTCTACAACCCTCTTTCGATCCTGCAGATTGGACCCTTCACACCAGGTGGTGATGCAACCAGTCAGAATGCTCTCCACCATACATCTGTAGAAATTTGCAAGAGTCTTTGGTGACATACCAAATCTCCTCAAACTCCTAACGAAGTAGAGCTGCTGGTGTGCCGCCATCGTGATTGCATCAATGTGTTGGTCCAGGATGGATCCTCTGAGATGTTGACGCCCAGGAACTTGAAGCTGCTCACCTTTTCCACTGTTGACCCCTCAATGAGAACTGGTGTGTGTTCTCCCGACTTCCCCTTCCTGAAGTCCACAATCAGTTCCTTGGTCTTGCTGACATTAAGTGCAAGATTGTTGTTGCGACACCACTCAACCAGCCGAGCTATCTCACTCCTGTACGCTGCCTCATTGACATCTGAGATTCTGCCGACATCAGTGGTGTCATCGGCGAATCTATAGATGGTGTTTGAGCTGTGCCTTGCCACAGTCGTGAGTGTGGAGAGAGCAGAGCACAGGCAGGAGATGGAGGGATATGGATCACATGAAGGTAGATGGGATAAATCCAGATTGGCATGATGCTCAGCACAGACACTGGGTTGAAGGGCCTGTTCCTGTGCTGTACTGTTCTATGTTCTAATGAGAAATGCAGGGCTTACTGATAGACCAAGAAGCCTCTAACATGCAAGGGAAATGCCCAGAGATGTGTAGGAAGTCTCCAGTGATGTCAATTCACTTGGCAAGGATAAATCTCACAAGGTCCCACTAGGATTTGTTAAAAACTGGCTCCCATCAGTTGGCCAGACCCCTATCAAAATACTACTTCATTCCGCCACCATCCACCCACCCAACCACTCAAAGAACTAATCAAAATCTTTTTTTTAATTTAAACTTCTGTATAGAGAGTCCTCAGAGGATGGTGAACCATTGGAATCCTATGTCTCAGTGTTGCGAACATTAGATTGTTGCAGGTATTTAAAGAGAAAATAGATAATCGTTTTGAATGATCAAGGAAGTGAGGGCTATGGGGAACTGGCAGAGAGGGGATGAGGTCTGGAGCAGATCCATCATACTGAATGGTAGAGCAGGCTTGAGGAACCTACTCTTCTCATGTAAAATTGTGTAGCTGTGAGGTGAAGACGTTTCCATTTGCTGTGAATGCAGTTTCTGAATTGTTTTGCAGGTAGCTCCACAACAATGTAAATAGCTGATAGTAAATGCAACTTACTAAATTGAAGCACCTGTTTAGAGTATCCCTTAAAGAATTAAACCCCAGATCCCATTTCTGAGATTCTCCTCTGAGCTAATCAAGATCATTAATGGGATTCTCTTCCTTGCCCACTGCCAAGGATGTTGCTAGAAGCACAGATGAAGTTGGCTCAGAAGGAACCGGAACTTAGAAAATTGGAAGAAACTTGTAACCTGAAAGTAAACGAACTACAAAAGAAGTTGGAACAGGCTCTGGCCCGCCAAGTAGAGAAACAAAGGTACAAATAAGTAGTTCATGTTTTATAACGTGGAGTCCCTAATGTATGAAAGGAATTGCTCTATCTGTGGGCAGTTCTTTAATTGTAATCTGAATGTTTAACTGGGCTTGTCCAAGCTTGAACAATCTGCTGCTGGATGGACTGAGCTGCGGCACTGTCTCGGGGGTTTTAAGATGTATAGACAATTCTATCTGCTCCATAATGGCAATTAAGAGGATGGACAGGCAGTTCACGTCTGAAGGCAATGGTTTAGAGAAGACATGACGTTGGCTTTGCTGGGAGACTATTAGTAATTCTGTTCCATGGACATGGGGCTTAAAACTGAGCCTGGAACATCTCAAATGTTAATGTTACGTACCAGCAACAATAGAAACACACAGTCGTGTATAAGTGTTAGAAACTATTTTATTAATAACTACTTGTGATAATAAGAAAAGTAAAAATGTTAGATATCAAACATAATCCCCAAGACTAATACTCAGTGTGTGTGGCAAATTCCCAAACTCTAGGAATAGTTCTCTCAGTTCAGTTCAAGTCATAAGGTGAAACGTGAGCAAAGGCTTTTGCAAAACCACCGTTGACTGAAGAGAAAATGTAGAGAGAATATAGAGAGAATTTATGAAATCCACATGTTCCACGATGGAACCCATACAACAAATCAATCTCTGATCTCCACTGCTTTGTTCCAAAGTATCTGCCACCCCAAAGGCATTCGATACGTGGCTGCCCACTCAAATACCTGTTTCCCACTACAGGTTAACAACAGTGGAGTCCACTTTTTTGCTCCAAAAATCCATACATGGATTGTAGTGACAGACGTAGCTATTGTTCTTCATCCATTGAAACGGAGACCAGCAGGTGCACTCCCGCGCTCTGATTCACTGAGCAAAACAGCCAGCACGTTATCTTGATGACACCACACACACTACTACTCTGCTGTCCAGGTGCCTTAAAGGGACATTCACCAAACAGCAACCTGACTCGTAACATTAATGATACTTGGTGATTTGCCAAGTTCGTGAACAGGCTTATTACAGGCACAGGATCACCTAAAGAACGGGTACTTTGTGTTAAACTAATGGACGCATACTGCCAATTATGCATAGTCACTAATATTCTGCTACTTGGTAGTTAAGCAAAAAATGGTTCAGTGACCATTGAAAATACCCATATTTGTGGCTTCATATTTTCTTACCCTTATGACATAAAAGGAGGAAATGTGGGTTTATGCCAGTGCTGAGATATCCCATGCCACCTCCCCCACCACACCCCCGTATTTATTTCTCTAAACCTATTCTCTCTCATGCCATTAACTCCCTGCTGATTCTCGTACTCCCCACATATACTGACAGTCAATTAACCAACCAGCACACCTTTTGGGATGTGGGAGGAAACCAGGGGACCATAGGGAGAACTTGCAAACTTTACACAGCATCCAAGTTCAGGATTGAACCTGGGGCTGCTGGAGCTGTGCAGCAGCTACCTGCTGCGCCGCTGCCTTCTGTTCCTCCATATAGTGGTGACCTATTGTATAGTTGAGAATGTTGGCAAAATTAAGTTTGTTTTCCAAAAGGTGATTTTTGTTGCAGGGATGATGCTGTGGAGGAACGTGTGCTTACAGAACTAAAAGCTGAAGTACAGAAGTGGCAAGTTCTTTATGAAGAATTACACAACAAGGTCAAACCTTTCCAGGTACGTGATCACATCAACACTAATCTTTGCAAACAACTTGTGGCTAAAGCTCCTGTT
This sequence comes from Pristis pectinata, assembly GCF_009764475.1. Classification (NCBI taxonomy): domain Eukaryota; kingdom Metazoa; phylum Chordata; class Chondrichthyes; order Rhinopristiformes; family Pristidae; genus Pristis; species Pristis pectinata. The sequence goes on along the minus strand of NC_067408.1, from coordinate 970,515 downwards.
ACTTCAGACTAGTCTGGGCACTTGATTGAAACATGATGCCTATTGAGATTTTTGAGGAGGTGATGAGGATGATTTGAGGGAAGGACAGTGGATGTTCTCTACATGGACTTCAGTGAAGCATTTGACGAGGTCCCTCCATGGTTGGCTGGTCCTGAAGATTACTGGTCAGACCCCACTTGGAGTATTGTGCTCAGTTCTGGTTGCCTCACTACAGGAAAGATGTGGAAGCCATAGAGAGGGTGCAGAGGAGATTTACAAGGATGCTGCCTGGAATGCAGAGCATGCCTTATGAAAGCAGGTTGAGGGAACTCTGCCTTTTCTCCTTGGAGCGACGGAGGATGAGGGGGTACCTGATTGAGGTATATAAGATGATGAGAGGTATTGATAGGGTAGATAGTCAGAGGCTTTTCCCCAGGGCTGAATTGGTGGCCACAAGAGGACATAGGTTTAAGGTGCTGGGGAGTAGGTATAGAGGAGATATCAGGGGTAAGTTTTTTACTCAGAGAGTGGTGAGTACGTGGAATGGGCTGCTGGAAACGGTGGTGGAGGTGGATACGATAGGGTCTTTCAAGAGACTGTTAGATAGGTACATGGAGCTGAGTAAAATAGAGGGTTATGGGTAAGCCTAGTAATTTCTAGGGTAGGGACATGTTTAGAGCTTTGTGGGCCAAAGGGCCTGAATTGTGCTGTAATTGCTCTATGTTCTATTAAGACACGTGAAATCTATGGTGACTTGGTAGGTTGGATTCGAAATTGGCTTGGCCATAGAAGACAGTGGGTAGTGATGGAGGGGTGTTATTCTGACTGGAGCTCTGTGACCAGTTGTGTTCTGCAGGGATCAGTGCTGGGACCTCTTGTGATTTTATATAATTTGGATGAAGGTGTAAATGGGCTGATTTGTAAGTTTGCTGACAACAGAAAATTGGATTGGAGTGTATTTGTTATAAGGTGAGGTCAAACTTGTATTGTTTTTGCTGGAGCAAGATGTAATATTGAAACCTGGTGTATATTTTCCATATCTCGGTCGTTTACTGGGTCTGTGGAGAGTTGGTCATGTTTGTAAAAATTAAATTGACATTTTGTTTGATGTAAAAAGCTGAATTGGAAACACCGATTGTATCCAATGTGAGCAGGACCAACTGGACTTGTTTGAAAAGGAGAAGAATTCCCTGCTCAGTGAGCATGGGGCCACGCAGGAGGAGCTGAATAAACTGAGTGCAGATTATGCCAAGCTGCTGGGTCACCAAAACCAGAAACAGAAGATAAAACACGTCATGAAGCTGAAACAAGAGAACGTGCAGCTGAAACAGGTAACCAACTTGAGCAGGTCCTTAGTCATTACAGCTCTGCTTTAAATTACTGGCTCCATACAGAGTGATTTTTGCTGGCTGTGATGTCTCCCGATGTGAGAAGATCAATTGAACTAAAATACTTCTTGTGCTGAGTGTGGTTGCTCTTTTTCTGCAGTACTGTACAGTGATGGGGTCTGATGCCTTGCAGGCCTTCAACCTGGTGATGTTGTTTGCAGATGCTTGAGCAGCATCTTTCTGTTCAAACTCTGTTTCCTTAGCTGAGGTAAGCTAACAGCACAAAGCTGCTGTCTCCTTCTCTGATTTGAACCCTTAAGCAGCAATAAAATGATAAACTAACTGGGTTGTTTGTGTAGAGCTTGTCCCTGCTCACTCCTCAGAGCTGGCGAGTAGTCCTAATGGAAGCTGTCAGTCCCACTTCAGAACCCGACATGTTTGGTCAAAAAATCATTCCCATTCTGTCTCACTACACCACCTTGTCACTGATTCCTGAGACTCCACTGTCTTCCAGATTGGTATCTGTGGCATAATGGGTCTCAAACCTATACTCTGCATTTTGCATAAAATGAGGTAACTTTCTACTATCAATAAAAGTTAGCAGATGGATATGGGTGTGTGTGTGTGGGTAGTGTTGCTGGAAGTAATGGGAGAATGTGAACAGGCAGTGGAAATGATGTAGTCTGTGGTGAAGCACCCTCCCTGTGCTATTACAGAGGGTTTTCCTGGATCTTTACCAAGTAGCAGTAAAGGAACTGGACGTAGACATAGAACATAGTATGTGAACATAGAACTGCATTTCCGAATCTGAATACATTGAACACTATTCTACTTGGAATAATGCAGCCCATATGATTGGTACCCATTATCCTGAAGATTCAGTGTGTACCATCCACAACAACTTGCTGAGGTTTCTCTTCATCTCACAGATCTGACCTCTACCATGCAGATTAACTACAGGTACTACAATGTCAAAACCATTTTAGTCACACTAATTTTTTTTAACGTAAGCCCTTCCCTGCAGAATGGGGAAATGTATTACACTTATAGATTTTATTAAACCTATACCGTCACTGCATAATTAACCTAAAACCATGTGTACACTGCTTTTCATCCTGCCATTTTACCAACAGACCAGCACACAGGTCAGAGTTCATGTGAATTGACTGAGGATGTGGAGTTTGTGATTCTAGCAGCAGTGCATTTATTAACTGATTTTTTTTTTAAGGAGGCAATTAGCCATGGATCCATTACTGCCATTGTACCTGGGTAGGGGAGCTTGGATGGGTTAAGTACCCGATCATACTCTTGTTTTCTCCCCTTCCTGGAAATTCGGCATGCGTTTCCTGTAATGAAGTCTTGAGGTGGTATTTGGAGGTGAATTTCACACAAAGGTACAGAGCTTGGGGATAAATGTTTGCTCTGGTCATCCCAACAGGAGGTGACAAAATTGCGAAGCCAGCTGTCCAAAGAGAAGGCTGAGCAGAAAAGCCAAGAGCAGCGTTGCCAAGGCACCAAGCGCTTTGATCCAGCAAAAGCTTTCAGACACACGGCAAAGGAAAACCTTGCTCCAACCACACCACTGAAAGAAGGTAAGTTACTCTGCAGTTGTTATCAACCTTGTGAACAGTTCTTTACTTTCCTGAGTGATGGGGCACTTGTGTATCAATACTGCAGATGCATGATCAGTTCATGCAGTCTTTGGCAGAAGGTACTGAGTGATAGCTTGCTGAGATTTGTTTCTAGGGCAGGGACCTCGGATAGCAAGCTAGCAGATGGGTGTGTGTGGGTAGTGTTGCTGGAAGTAATGGGAACAAGCAGCAGAAATGTAGTCTGTGGTGAAGCACCCTCCCTGTGCTATTACAGAAGGTGTTCCAGGATCTTTACCAAGTAGCAATAAAGGAACTGTACTTCCAAATCAAAGTACCACTGAACACTATTCTAATTGGAATAAAACAACCCATGTGATTGGTACCTATCATCCTGAAGATTCAATGTGTACTATCTGCAGCAGCTTGCTGAGGTTTCTCTTCAGTGTCTTTACCATGCAAAGGGACAAGGGCAGCCGCACACAGGCCTGTCGTCACTTTCAAACTCTCCTTTAAGCTGCGTGGGATCGTGGCTGGGAAATGATCACTGCTCCACGGTGGGAGTCTCATGTTGGCCTTGCAATTTTAACTTTGGCCAAATGCCACCAATATACATTGACCCTATCTATTGTAAAACTGCACAAATAAATACTTTAGCATGGATGACTGAACAGCATCTTCTGTGTGAATTTTGATTTTACAGGGAACATAAATGTATCTTGAACACTGCATCTCTGAGCACACGAGGACTGGTTCCAAGGCTGAGAACTTTGTGGATTGAGCTGCTGGTGATGTGTTGAAGGAAGCCACAAACAGATTGTTGTACACCAGAGAAAGCTCGGCTCCAGATATTTATTATTTTTCCATATGAGTTAAGCCTTGACTTTTAAATACATATTTAGCTTTGGATTATATTAATTAGGAATTTCCTTTATTATTGCAATCATACTTGTGAGTGGTTTGCAAAAGACCGAAAGTGATGGATTGCGAATATTTCTGCAGGGTTGTCTGGTCAGTTGCCAGTTGATGTCTGTGAAGAATAATGGTTCTGCTTTTGCAAAATATTTCTAAAGAATTTAACTTGCAAGGTGCAGTTGACAAAGATGGTAACCGATTTAAAAATTCTAAGTTATTTCTAGAGTCTGTCCCTCAACAGTCCATTGTTTTGCTTAAAGGTACTTGTCGAAAGGATGCATCTAAGTTACTAAATAATAAACTGGTTCCGGGTTTGAATACTAAATTGTAAACCTAACCATTTATCAGTTCTGAGATCATGTGTGATAAATGCATGGTTTCTTTCATCACAACGATCAAGCGAGGATTATTGATGCATAGACTGAGACATCCAGTGTGTGCAGACTTCACCTACTGAAGCCCAATCTGTAGTCAACAGTCAGCAAGATATTGGTCCTTTTTACAATCCTATATTGGGACAAATGGTGAGGCTTGGTGTGGGTACTTGTGTCAAGCAATTCTTGTATAGCATTCTCAATTATGTTCAAAAGTGGAATTTTTCATAAATCATTCAGTGTTTTTTCAGTGGATAATCCTTGTTTCAATTCAGCCAGCTTCATGATGATAACTTGGAGCTGACCCCTAGCCTAATGTAAGATGAAGACAGAATCCATTTCACTACAACATGAAGTATGCAGTACATACAAATGCTTCTTAGCTAGTGTATTGCTTAGAGCATGAGGTTTGATTACCTAAAATTGTTTTACCTTTTTGGTGATTTACTGTGAACATGTAACATTGTAAACTATATCCCAGTAGTCAGAATGGTACAAAGTATTGGTGAGGGGTTAGGGCCTAGTTTTATCCCAATTAAGGTGGACATGTTCTGTACAGAGATGTATAAACTTATTTACAAGAATGACTATTCAAAGTCTTATAATGCTAATAAACTAGCAGAATTAACCAGAAAAGTTGGTGATGCCTGAAATCACAGTTTAAAACATCAATAAAGATCATATTATGAGTTTTAAGGGTGATTGTCCATTTCAGATGGAGTTTTTTTGTCCCGGTGTACGTTCTGGACAAATGTTGGATAATCAACAGTCTCATGTAGGTATCAGTGAAACTGGGGTAAAGATGGGGTAAGAGCATAGAGATTGATCATTTTGTCTTTTTCAGGTTCTGTAGAAAGATGGGCACTAGACTGGACACCTGACCAGTTCTGCCTGTTTTTAAAAGTCTGCACTGCCTATGTATCCTTTAGGTGTGGGAGTGATGCTATGGCTCTAAGCAGGTAATGGTAACAGCACAGGTACCATTTGGCCCCAGAACTGAAATGCACACTTTGTCTCATTCCAACCCCACTTACCCTTCCCCTGACCCTTGTTCTTTCAGATATTGATCAAATTCCTGTCTTCAAAGTTGCAAATAAATCTGTCTCTCCCACCATTTGAGGCAGTGCAGAGTCTCAAGCCTGGTTCACACTCTCAGCTGGGTCAGGATCAAGTCCAAACAAAACCACAAGATGTAGCATTGATTTGGGGTTGTGGGATGGTTGGGTGCGAGTTTTTAGTAGAGGAGAGCTGCAAGGATTTCTGGTGGTTGGTGGAGATGTATCACTGGGGGGAATACTTTCCCAGCAAATCAGGCATCATATGCAGAGAGAACAATGTAAAGTTTCAGGCTGATAATCTTCATAGAACTACTGATTGAATGCCTTGGCTGTGCATCTCCTAGCATTTAATGTTTGTATTTGAGATTTCCTGGAGCTGGAGTGTTTAGTTTTTGAATACTGCTCCTCATCCTCAAGGATCATGTATGTGCAGAACTGGAGAATGCTAAATCTCCATCTGGACCATGAGTCTACAGCAAATGTCATTTGTCTCTATATTCATTCGACTTCTCATTACAAACACTGACTGCTGCTCCTACAATTCATTCCAAATCTTTTGCCACAGACAGCAGAAGTTCTGATCTATCCACCCATGTCATTCTGTGCAAAGCCTGTAGGGTCCTGCACAATGTGGTGGGCACATTCTCTGGTTCAATACGGCCATCTTTAAGAATCACAACACCATCAATAGCATCCTCTCTCAGATTCATTATATTCTGTGTACTCCAGGACCTGAACTTTGCCTACATGGTGACAATCTGCAGGTTGATTCTGGTAAGTGCTGTTAGATTAGGTTGATGGCTGGAATTTTCAATGGATAGTGTACCCTGAACTGTGGGAATTGAATTGGGCCCCTGCAGGAGTGTTTGAAAATAACTATATTGGAATCTGGGCATCATGGCAAGGCTGGCATTTATTGCCTTTGAAGATGGGAGATGAGCTGCTGCCTGGTGAAGGTGCTCCCAGTACTGTTAAGGATTTCTAGAATTTGGACACAGTGACAGTGAAAGAATGGCAATTACATTTGAGCCAGGATGGTGCATGATTTGGGGAACGTGCAAATGGTGGGGGTCCCCATAATCATGATGCTGGGTGAGTAACAGCGGTGCATCTTGTAGATGGTACAGTGATGGTGAGGGAATGGATGGTTAGGGTGGTAAATGGTCTCGTTTCATCCTGGATAGTGCTATACTCGAGCTGGAGCTGCTTTCGTCCAGACATGTAGAGAGCCTGACATCATATTCCTGACTTGGGACTTGTGGATGGTGGAAAGGCTTTAGATCGTCAGGAATGAGTCACTGGCTGCAGTTTACCCAGCTTTGACCTGTTTGTGTAGCTGCTGCGACTGAGTTTCTGGTCAATGGTGTAAATCCCCGCTGCCTCAATGTAGGTGGAATACTGCAATAGCCGTACTATTGAATGTAAAGCTTCAGTGGTGATTTATTGGAGATGACCATTGCCTGGTACTTAAGTGCAAATGCAGCTTGACGTGTATTAGCCCGTCCCTAAATGTTTTGCTGCATAAACCATGGATGACTAATGTTGAGGAACTGTGAATGGAATCAATGTGGACCAATCAACAACAAATATCCCCATTTTTGAATGTGTGGGGGTGGTCACTGAAGCAGCTGAAGATGGTTGAGCCCAAATCACTGCCCTGAGGAACTGCTGCAGTGATGGGCTGGGCTGGTCACTGCCCTGAGGAACTGCTGCAGTGATGGGCTGGGCTGGTCACTGCCCTGAGGAACTGCTGCAGTGATGGGCTGGGCTGATTTGACATCTTCCTTTTCTGCAAAGTTGACTCCAGCCATTCGGTTGTTTTGCCCTTGATGCCCATTGACTTCAGTTTTACCAGGACTGCCTGATGCTGCACTTGGTCAAATATTGCTTTGAAATCGAGAGTTGCCCCTTGCTTTGGATGAATTGAAAACTCCTCAAACTGATTCAATGGTTGGTGCTGCTCTATCTCTCTGCTTTCCAGTTTTATTTTGGGCTGACCCTCAGGATCGAGAATGACTTGCTTTCACTGCTGCTTTGTGGGTGATGAGGACAATATTGGATCTACAGCCTCTGCCACTGATGGAATGGGAGGTTCTTGATGGGGCAGGTGGATGGATAGTTTGTAAAGGGGTCTGTTCATTCTGGCATTTACACTGGATGTTTATGTACTACTGGGTACTAACCCTAAGGATTTGGAAGCTTTAGAGGGTGCAGAGGAGATTTACCAGGATGCTGCCTGGATTGGAGAGCATGTCTTATGAGGGTAGGCTGAGAGAGAGAGAGAGCTAGGCTATCCTCTATGGAGAGGAGGAGGATGAGAGGTGACTTGATAGAGGTGTACAAGATAAGAAGCATAGATCGAGTGGACAGTCAGAGACTTTTTCCCAGGGTGACAATGGCTAACATGAGGGGACATAATTTTAAGGTGATAGGAGGAAGGTATAAGGGGGATGTCAGGGGTAAGTTTTTTTTTTACACAGAGAGTGGTGGGTGCGTGGAATGCACTGCCGGCAAAGGTTGTGGGGGCAGATACATTAGGGACATTTAAGAGACTCTTAGATAGCCCCCTATTTTTCTATCATTCGTGTTTATGTGGGAGGGAAGGGTTAGATAGATCTTAGAGCAGGATAAAATATTGTGGGCTGAAGAGCCTGTACCATGCTGTGGTGTTCTATGACCAACCTCTCAAGGCACTTCGAGTAGATGTGGGTACTACCAGGTAACAGTCATTGAGGCAGCTCACTCTGCTCTTGATTGATTGGTTGCCCCTTTTGAAGCAGGTGGGAACCTCTGACTGCAGCAATGAGAGGTTGAAGATGTCCTTGAACACTCCAGCCAGTTGGTTGGCACAGAATTTCAATACCCTGCCAGGTACACCATCGAGGCCTGACGCCTTGCGAGGGTTCACCCTCTTGAAGGATGTTGTGACGTCAGTGTCTGAGACAGATCACAGGGTTGACATGCTGTGGGGATTCACACAGGTGTAGTGTTATTTTCCCTTTTAAACTGTGCATTAAAGGCATTGAGCTCATTGGGGAGTGAAGCATTGCTGCCAATTATGCTGTTAGGTTTTGCATTGTAGGAAGTAATGGCATGCAGTCCCTGCCATAGCTGTCGTGCATCCGATTGTGTCTCTAACTTCACACGGAATTGCCTTTTCGCTCTCACGATGGCCTTCTGTCAGTCGTACCTGGACTTCTTGTACAGTTCTGGATTGCCGGTCTTGAATGCCATATATCTAGCCCTCAGCAGACTGTGAATCTCCTGGTTCATCCAGGCCTTCTGGTTTGGGAAGATTCTGTTTTCAAAGGCTACCCTCATCTACACAGGTCGGTGATGGCCGTGGCATATTCATTTAGATCTGCCAATGAATCCCTGAATATGGTCCAGTCCACCGACTCAAAGCAGTCCTGTAAATGCTCCTCTGCCTCCCTTGACCAGACCTTCCCAGTCCTCACCACTGGTGCTGCGGTCTTCTGTGGTGATCAGTGACTCTGCCTCCACAGCTCCTGCAGTAGAGAGGGCAGTTGCAATCTGGCGCACTTCCTGAGAGAGTAGTGGAGGCAAAAACTCTTACAACATTGAAGAAGCATCTGGAGGAGCAGTTGAATTGCCAAGATGTACACTACAGACAAAGTGTTGGTAAGTGGCATTAGTGTAGATGGGTACATGATGGTTGGCATGGACACAGTGGGCTGAAGAACCTGTTTCTGTGCTTTGTGGCTTGAGAAATCCAATGCATGACCACTCAGAAAAAATTCTTCATGAAATTCTCCCAAACCACAGTATATGCCTCTTCGTTGATGCTCCCACTCAGGGAAGTATCCTCAGTACCCACCTTACAGTCCCTTCAGAGTCTTGTGTGTCAATATGATCAACTCTCATTCTTCTAAATGCCACTGACAACCAGTTTTGCTTCCTTATCACCCATTTGTCATGTTGTTGAAGGCTCCTTGATCAAAACAATGGTTGTATCTCTCCCCATGTCATGCTCAGCAATTGAATGCTAGATGGCTTGAGTGGCCGAAAGGCCTCTATGGGGATGGCAGCCCCTCAGACTGCTGTCCCTGTAGGAGCTGAATTAGCTCCACCCCCTGCCCCCCCCCCCCCCAAAAAAAACCCCCAAGTCTTTCCACAGGAGCACTCTCTCCGTGACTCCCTGGTCTGCTCATTCTGTCTCCTGGCACTTCCACCTCAACAGTTGTAGGGAAACGCTTGTCCCTTCACCTTCCTCACCACCTCAGCGCTTCCAGGCGAGGTAGAGATTCTCATGCACCTCTTCAAACCTGCATTCGGTGCTTGCACTGTGGTCTCCTCTCCATCAGTGAGACCAAACCTAGACTTGATCATTTTACAGACCAGTTGTGCTCTCCACAACGGCCATCCTGAGCTCCTGCTTGCACACTTCAACTCCCTTCCCATTTCCACACTGACCTGTCAGCCCTCTGCCAGGTTGAGGCCAAACACAAACTAGAAGAATATCACCACATGTTCTGCCTGGGTAATCTACAATTCAGTAGGTAACCCTCCTTGTTTCTTTCCCACTCCGACTGGCCCACCCTTCGTCTCTCTCCCTTTGTTCATCTTTCCTATACCCCCTCATAATGTTACAAATACTCCTCACCCTCCTGGTTCCTTCTGCCTATCACTGCTGGGGTTTCTTCTCCATTTCTTTACCTTTCCTGTTATGAGTGGCACAGGGTGGATAGTTACAATCTTTCTCCTCTGGTAGGGGAGTCTAAAACTAGAGCAGATACAAGAGATTGCAGATGCTGTAATCTGGGCCAATAAACAAGGAACTCAGCATATCAAGCAGTATCTGTTGGGGGAGGGGGATAGAGTTGTCAACAATTTGGGTAGGGACCCTGCAGTGGAACTAGAGGGCACAGATTTAAGGTGAGAGGAAAGATTTAAAGGGGTCCTGAAATTCGACTTCTCCGTGCAGAGGGTGGTGGGCATATGGAATGAGCTGCTAGAGGAAATGGTTGAATTACAATGTTTAGAAGACATTTGGATAAGTATTGTAGAGCAGGTATTGGTTCAGGAACTCAGCAGGTCAGGCAGATCCCTTCACAGGTGCTGCCTGACCTGCTGAGTTCATCCAGCATTTTGTGTGTTCCTCCAGATTCTGTTATCTGCAGGATCTTTCGTGTCTCTAGATAAGTACATGGATAGAAAAGGCTTTGAGGGATATTAGGCAAATGTGACTACCTCAGGTAGGCACCTTGGTTGGTATGGACCAGTTGGGCTGAAGGGCCTGTTTTGGTGCTGTATAGCTCTACAACATTAGTCCTGTGGCCTTCTATGTCTGAACCAGGTTTATTATCACTGACTTGTGTCATGAAATGTGTTGTACTGCTGCAGCAGTACAGTGCAGACACAAAATAGTGCAAACAAAACAATAACAAGGTAATGTCCCTGGGTTCAGATTCAGAAATCTGACGGTGGAGGGGAAAAAGCTGTTCCTGAATCATTGCTAAATTGCTGATCTAAATTTGCTTTGTCCCCTTTGACTCTCACCAACTTTTACCAATGCACCGTAGAAAGCATCCTATCTGGATGTATCACGGCTTGGTACGGCAACTGCTCTGCCCAGGACCGCAAGAAGCTGCAGAGAGTTGTGGACACAGCCCAGCACATCACGGAAACCAGCCTCCCCTCCTTGGACTCTTGTCTTTACCTCTCGTTGTCTTGGTGTAGCAGCCAGCATAATCAAAGACCCCACCCACCCGGGACATTCTCTCTTCTCTCCTCTTCCATTGGGTAGAAGATACAGGAACCTGAGGGCATGTACCACCAGACTTAAGGACAGCTTCTACCCCACTGTGATAAGACTATTGAATGGTTCCCTTATACAATGAGATGGACTCTGACCTCACGATCTACCTTGTTGTGACCTTGCACCTTATTGCACTGCACTTTCTCTGTAGCTGTGACACTTTACTCTGTACTGTTATTGTTTTTACTTGTACTACATCAATGCACTCTGTACTAACTCAATGTAACTGCACTGTGTAATGAATTGACCTCGGTACAAAGTGACAATAATAAACCGATACCAATAATCGCTCCTTAAATGCCGTCAGCAACCCAGGCTCCAGCACCCTGGCCAGCAGTGCATTGGCTAGGAGGGTGATGTGGGCCAGATGCAGGCAAATGAGCCGAGTGTGGATGGGCACCTTGGTCAGAATGGATGACGTGGGCCGAAGGGCCTGGGTCCGTGCTGGATCCCCAACTGTCCATCATCTGGTTCCACCAATCAGCTGCCAGCCCTCGCTCAGCCCGCCCCTCCACTCATTGAATCCACGGCACTACATTGATGGCCATCAATTGGAGAGCAAAGGCTCTGTTGCCCTCCGTCGATGGGGAGGGGCTGCAATGTGGGTAGGTGATTGGTGAGACGCCTTGTCACTCATCATGTGGGCGGAGGCAGGTGAAGAGGTACGTGAGATCAGAAGGCGGGATCTTCGGGTATCCGCCAATGTGATTGGTGCACTTATCAACAAGGTGAAGAAAATGGCGCTCATTGGCGAATAGGAATACGCGGCCGGCAAGACTTGTGATTGATTGGTCATGAGGGACGTCACTCAACCAGCTCCAGCGCGGAAAGGCCGTTGTCCTATAGGCGGCCGAGACGTCAATCAGGGCGGAAGGGGCGGGCGGAGCAGCGGCGCTCGGCCATGGTGGGCAAGGAGAAGGAGTTGATGATCCACTTCAGCCCGGGCTCCGTGCGGCTGCTGGAGGTGAGCGGGCGGCGGGACCCCGGCCCCCGCCCCCGCCCCTGCCCCCGGGCCCCGGCCCCCACCCCACCCCACCCCACAGCGCCGGAGCCCGCCGCCCGCCCCGCCCCGGCCCGGCCCGGCCCAGCGGAGATCCCTCTGAGGGAGCGCCGGCGCGGGAGGGGCGGTGCTGAGGGAGCGCCGCCGCGGGAGGGGCGGTGCTGAGGGAGCGCCGCGCTGCGGGAGGGGCGGTGCTGAGGGAGCGCCGCGCTGCGGGAGGGGCGGTGCTGAGGGAGCGCCGCCGCGGGAGGGGCGGTGCTGAGGGAGCGCCGCCGCGGGAGGGGCGGTGCTGAGGGAGCGCCGCCGCGGGAGGGGCGGTGCTGAGGGAGCGCCGCGCTGCGGGAGGGGCGGTGCTGAGGGAGCGCCGCCGCGGGAGGGGCGGTGCTGAGGGAGCGCCGCCGCGGGAGGGGCGGTGCTGAGGGAGCGCCGCGCTGCGGGAGGGGCGGTGCTGAGGGAGCGCCGCGCCGCCGTGGGAGGGCGGTGTTGAGGGAGCGCCGCTGTGGGAGGGGCGGTGTTGAGGGAGCGCCGCGCTGCGGGAGGGGAGGCGCTCCCCTACCATGACCATCACCGTTCACCTCCGGTTGTGATGGGACCGGTGTCTCCCCGGGGTCCTCCCGCAGATAGTGAGTGACGGGGGGGGCAGGAGGTAAATGACAGGGGGGCGGGGGGTGCTCCTTACACGGGGATCTGACCAAAGGTGTGTCAGCTCTAACGGTAGACCTGTTGGTTAATTCATGGTTTGCAAACTAACGTGAAATAAATGTAAACTGGAGACCAGTTTCTCTGAGCAGCTGAATTTGAGGAGGATGTTCCACAATTGTTGAAGTCAGACTTAAGTGAAGTTGTAAAAGTCCATGCTTTACCTGGGAGTTGGGGCACTGTGAAGGTCCAGAGGCCCCTGAAGCAGCAGGTCCAGTAGAATACCCGTGAACGGAAGGTAAACACAGTCTACAACTCTCAACAGCCACAACGTGCACAGTTCATAGTGCTGTTTAATCCATCTGTTGCCTAAATAACCTGACCCCATTGAGAGGCAGGAACAGGAGTAAACAACAGAGGTAGAGAGGCAGTCAGCACCTGCTGTAAGGAACACCTTGAAGACCTCCTCCACTGTAACTCTGACCTTGATTGGAGTGGTCCAACCCCAACAGCCTACTTCACCCAGTCCTGACCCTACTCCTGATTGGACGCATGAAAAGGGGGACTTCCCAACTAAAAAGCCTTGGGAGTAGTTGGTATCCCTGCTAAAGTTCTAAAATATGGCGATGAGCTTTAGTAATCAACTGCAACCTCATTGTCTACAGTTGGGAAGAAGAGGATGTTCTGGGGACCTCGGCGATCTTGACCAACCACAAGAAAGAAGCCATTTGATTGTAGCTAGAGAGGGGTCTCTCTGCTGTCCTCGTGAAAGAAATCCTCACCCGGGTCTCCCTCAGCCACTTCCTTACAGTGGCTGGTCCCTGAATCACAGTGTGGATTCCATCCATCCAGATGCACAGTGGCTACACAGAACAGTACCACACAGGAACAGACGCTTTGGTGTTGTCTGTGCCAACCATGATACCAAATAAAACTAAACCTATCTGCCTGCACGTGATCCATATCCCTTCAGTCCCTGCTTGTTCGAGGGCGTGTCTAAATGCCTCTTAAAAGCCACTGTTGTGTCTGCTTCCACTACCTCCTTGGCAGTGCGTTCCAGGCACCCACCACTCTGTAAATATCTCCGCTCCCACGCCTTCTGTTAACGCTGCTGGGAGGTCACTGTACGCCCCAAAGCTCTGATATAGAAAGCCAGGTATTGCCCTCCAGATCTATACTTTTCAAGGGTGCTTTTCACAATCTCACTGTCTACATCAATGAAGCACATTAGAAGAGTAGTCTCTGTATTAGAAGGGCGCTAACCAGTTTTCTCACAGCCACAGAGCCCACAGATACTGGTATGCTATCACATGTGCCCCGCCATTGGAACCTATATCCAGCTTTAACTAATTGGTTCAAGGTGAGCTTGTGTCAGCTGCTGGGATCTGACAGTCACACTGAGCATCCTTCAGCAGCTGAGAATGTTCTAGTGCTGGTGCAGGAAATGAAGAGTTGTTGGTGCTGCACTCGTCCTCTGTGGCGAGTATCCCATCATACTCCTGTTGGGCTGTTTGGGTCGTAGGAGAAGCTGTTACGATTTTGGATTCCAGTACAATCAAGCTGTAGACTTGAGACACGAGACTGCAGATAGTGGAACCTGGAGTAATGGACAAACTCCTGGTGGAACTCAGCGAGACTGTAGATTTTGCGGATATTCACTGTTCGGGATCTGTGCACTCCCTCACGGCCTTGGTACGTTGGAAAGTGGACCTCACCAGGGAGGGGTCTTGGTGCTGGTGACAGTGCACCTGCCCAGGGTTTGCAACAAGACTCATCTTTGCACTTTTGTTCACAGAAGGATGTTCATGTGCCTGACAGACGTGTGCTGGTCACTGGGGCAACTGGACTGCTGGGCCGAGCGGTATATAAGGAGTTTCTGGAAAACAGCTGGGATGCGGTGGGCTGTGGTTACAGGAGGGCGCGGCCCAATTTTGAAAAAGTGAACCTGCTGGACCCCGGGGCAGTGCGGAGGATCATCCAGGAGGTTAAGGTGTTGAACCTCAACGATCTACTGACAGCTGGACTGAGCAATTGGGTGTGGGGAAGGGTCAGGTTCTGTGGTGTGGGCTTGGGAGAGGGAAAGAGGTGGATGAACAGTTTGGAGGGGGTGCTGACTCTTACGGGGGAGAGCAGCTTGCTGGGGGCATGGGTCAATCACCCTGTGACCTCGCACAGAACGATACCCGTGCAAGTCAGCAGCTGGGGTGTGTGTGAAATGGGCTCACTCCAGCAGAGCTGTTGGCCAGTGACCGGGGAATGTACGTGGAACTGGAGAGAGTTTCTACAGAACCTTGACATCCCTTCAGATACAGTTGTAAAGTGGAAAAAAGAACAGCCACAGGAAGCTCCCACCATGGCACCAAAACACCATGGCAGTGCTGAGGTCATTTGTCACGTGAAGGGTGAACCTCCCTGCATTCTCAAACAAAGCAATAGGATCTTTCCCCATCCGAAGGGAAGGGAAGACTTCAATGTTTCATCTAAAAGCCAATTCGTCTAGCAGTGTGTGATGGAACAGTGTAGAGGGAACTTCACTCTGTCTGACCCTGGGAGTGTGTGATGGGACGGTGTGGAGGGAGCTTCACTCTGTCTGACCCTGGGAGTGTGTGATGGGACGGTGTGGAGGGAGCTTCACTCTGTGTCTGACCCCGGGAGTGTGTGATGGGACGGTGTAGAGGGAGCTTCACTCTGTGTCTGACTTGTGCTGACCCTACCCCAGGACTGTGTGAAACAGAATACACATTGCAGTGTTTGAGAGTTGTATTTCCCTTGGCACAGTGTGGCAAAGATGATGGGATGGAAGGGTCTGGTTGTGAATCCCTTGGGCTTCCACAGCCCACTCTGGATTGCAGACACACCATTTGCTTTTCCGTCAACTAAAAGTTGCATCTTCCTTGTGAAAAGCCATTGGGTTGATGACGGCTGCTTCATCCAGTTCCCTCTGGTCCTCTTCCAGGGATTCCCCTCTGCCTCCCAACTTGCTGACCTCTGACTAACAAGTACAAGTTCACTTGTTCCATCTGCCTCAGTTATTGTGATAGTGCACCAAAGCAGGCCCTTCAGCCCATCGTGTCCATGCTGACTGAGTGCCATCTGCTTTAATTCAATTTGTCAGCACTTGGTCTGTAGCCTTATATTGCTTGGTGGTTCAAGTGCTCATCTAGATGATACTTAAATGCTGTGAGAGTCTCTGCCTCCACCAGCCCCTCAGGCTGTGCGTTCCAGATTCCAAACACACTCTGGCTGAAAAATTTCTTCCTTGTATTCCCTCTGAACCTCTTTCCCTAAACCTGTGTCCTCTGGTTTTGGATCGCTCTGCTGTGAGGAAAAGTTTCCTACTAGCCCCATGTAATTCTGTCAGGTCCCCCCTCAGCCGCCTCTACTCCAAGGAACACAAACCAAATCTATCCAGTCTCTCTGCATAACTGAAACGCTCCGTCCATGAACATCCTCTGCACTCCAGTATAGTCATCTTTCTGTGGTATGGCCACCAAATCTCTACGTGGTACTGCACCCGTGACGCAACCAATGCATCTTAAGGTTGTATCATAATGTCCCTGCTCTTGTATTTTCTGCCTCGGCTAATGGAGGCAAGTATCCTGAATGCTTTCCCTGAAGAATAAAATCGAGTTCTGCTGTTAAATCTGTAGGAACACCGTCAGCAACAATACCGGTGGTAGTCTGGAAACTGATGCACCTCTTGTGTTCATCCTGTTACAGCCACACGCTGTCGTTCACTGTGCGGCAGAGCGCAGACCTGATGTGGTGCAGAATCAACCTGATTACACCAGGCAGCTGAACGTGAACACCTCCGGATGCATAGCCAAGGAGTCAGGTACTAAAGCTCCTTGTGGCCTCGAATGCTCTTGCTGCCTGTGCAACTCGTTCTGCCCGTCCCTCACCTTCAGAGGTGCCGGTGTGCTGCTGTTTGAGCAGTGGCTGACAGGTTTAATGTCAACTGGGCCAACTGCAGAGGGCAATGCGAAGTGCAATGTGGGACTGGAGGCTTACTGGGTCGAGACATAGGTCCAGGACGTTAGGGATTACACTGGAGACACAGGCTGCCGCCGCTGGAACCTGGAGCAGCAAACGATCTGCTGGAGGAACTCAGCGAGTCGAGCAGCACCTGTGGGGGGGGGGGGGGGGGTGGGGGGGAGGAATTGTTTCAGATCAAAACCCTGCATCAGGATTGAGAATGAAGAGGGTGGGGGAGAGATGTCAGCAGAGGGCTAGGGGTCATGGTGCACAACGTCCTGGGAAACCAAGCCAAATGTTGCTGAAGTGAGTTGAGCATAACTTATTAGTTGCAAATAATTGTCATTACTTCAACTAATTACAGCCCTTCTTTGCTCCCTACAGCTGAGGTCGGAGCCTTCATGATATACTTGAGTACAGATTATATTTTCGATGGAACAAACCCTCCTTATCGAGAGAGCGACACTCCTAACCCCCTCAACCTGTACGGGGAAAGCAAGCTGGAAGGGGAGAGGCAGGTTTTACACAAGCACCCTGGTGAGGCAGGAATTGAGCCACCTTGGGCAATGTGTGTGGTTGGCATCAGGGTCCTGATGCTGAGGAGGGCTGGGGTGGAGTTGGGGGGGATTGGGGTAACGTAACTGTCCCCTTGTGGGTGGATGAGAATGGGAGGGGCCTTTACTCCCTGGGGTTATTGCTGCATTCAGTTAGCATGGCTGAATCTGTCACCTGCCTCCATCAAACAGCCTTTCCTGGGCTCCTCAGATGTTTTATAATCTAAAGTAATATCTAAAGTGAATAATTGACAGCATCAGATGGCATTTACAAAACATAAGCCACAGATTTCAACCACGAGCTGTACTGTGTGAGGATGGGTGTGTGGGCATGGTCCCAGAACCATGACTGACATTGTCCGTGCCCCCACACGTCCCCGCGCACTGTACTGTGTTAGGATGGGTGTGTGGGCTTGGTCCTAGAACTATCACTGACATTGTCCGTGCCCCCACACCCATCCTGGCGTGTCTGTGCGCTCTGTGGCATGGGTGGAATTGCCTGGCTTTGCCCTTGGTGCAGAGTTGGGGTTGTGGGGTGTGATTGGTTTGGACTGCAATTTCTGGGGTGGGTGTGGTGAGTCTTTCAGTTAAGGAGAGGGTGGGGATTACCTGCATGAGGGATGGGTCTGGGGTATTTGCCGCATGTGATTGGGGCTGGGGGCTGACTGCCGTGTAAGGTGTGGGTTCGCTGTTCACACAGGAGTGTGCACAACTTCCGCTGTGGCTGGGGCTGATCAGTAGTGACGGGGTGTTTACTGTACCTGTGGGTGGCTGGGTCGTGGGTACCGTTTGTGTGTGGTACGGGGGCATTTTCACTATGGTGTGGTGCAGGGTGACTGCTGCTCAGTGTGGGGGAGGTGTGAGTGGTGTTTGGGGTTGGGGGACAGCGTGTGGGCAGTGCAGGGGGTGTGGGCAGTGTCAGTGGGATGGGGGGAGGTGTGAGCAGTGTTTGGGGTTGGGGGACAGCGTGTAGGTGGTGCAGGGGGGTGTGGGCAGTGTCAGTGGGATGGGGGGAGGTGTGAGCGGTGTTTGGGGTTGGGGGACAGCGTGTGAGTGGTGCAGGGGGTGTGGGCGGTGGTGGGGGATGTTGTTCATGGTGCAGGGGTGTTCAGCCTTGCTGTTCTCTGGATCCCAGGCGCTGCAGTGCTCCGTGTTCCCATCCTCTATGGTCCAATAGAGGAGCTGGAGGAAAGCGCGGTCTCTGTCATCTTTGGGAGCGTTCAGTGCCCAGAGCGATTGGCTAACGTGGACCACTGGCAGCAGCGGTTCCCCACACATGTGGCTGACGTGGCTAGAGTGTGCAGGCAGCTGGCAGAAAGCAGGCTGCAGGTGAGTGTACTGCACACGGCGCCTGGCTCCCCCCCCCCCCCCCCCACCTGGCTCCCGTCCCCTCGCCCAGCTCCTGCCCGTCCCCCGTCCTCCCCCAACCTGGCTCCCGTCCCCTCGCCCAGCTCCTGCCCGTCCCCCGTCCCCCCCCAACCCGGCTCCCGTCCACCCGCTCTGCCCGGCTCCTGCCGGCCCCCCCGCCCGCCTGGCTCCTGTCCACCCACTCCTCGCCCAGCTCCCGCCCGCCCCACCCGGCACCTGTCCACCCAGCTCCTGCTCCTCCCACTTGGCTCCCCCCCACCCGGCTCCTGCCTGCCTGCCCCCTCACCTGGCTCCCCCCCCACCCCTACCACCTGGTTCGCCCCCCCACTTGGCTCCTGCCCCTCGCCCGGCTCCTGTCCGCCCCTTGCCCGTCTGCCCTGTGTCCACCTCAGCGACGTGTTTTTGCAGAGATGTTGAATCAGTGTCCTCAGCGGGTCAGGCAGCATCTGTGAAGAGAGAACTGGGAAAAGGTAGAAACAAGGTTCAATATGTAGGGGGAGGGGAGGGGCAGAGAGGGTGTAGATCAGCAGTGAGTCAGTGGTAGGGAGGAGCAGCTGGTAGGGCTGCCACCTCACTGCCATAGAACCGGGTTCATTCCTGATCCCGGGAGCTGCCTGTGTGGAGTTTTGGAGGCGTCGAGCACAGAAACAGGCTCCTCGGTCCAACTCCTATGTGCTGACCAAGATGCCTGAACTGATCCTATTTGCCTGTGTTGCCCCACATCCCTCTAACCTTCACTATCCAATGTACTTGTTCAAGTGTACCCACCTCTACCACTTCCTCTGGCAGCTGGTTCCACATACCCACCACCTTCTATGTCGAAAAATTGCCCCTTGGGTCCCCTTAAAATCTCTCCCCTCTCACCTTAAACCTGTGCCCTGTTGTTTTAGACTCCCCTCCCTGGGAGAGACAGTGACCATTCACCTTATCGATGCCCCTCATGATTTTATCAACCTCTATAAGGTCACTCCTCAGCCTCCTTCAGTCCAGGCAAAACAGCCCCAGCCTGTCCAGTCTCTCCTTATAACTCAAGCCCTCCAGTCCCGGCAACATCCTGGTGGATCTTCCCTGCACCTTTTCCGGTTAATGACATCCTTGCTGTAGTTCGGTGACCAGAGCTCCACAGGTTTCCAAATGCAGACTCATCGATGTCTTGTTCAGTTGTTGGCACATTCTCTCTCCCTGGCTGCGTTGTTGGCACATTCTCTCTCCCTGGCTGCGTTGTTGGCACATTCTCTCTCCCTGGCTGCGTTGTTGGCACATTCTCTCTCCCTGGCTGCGTTGTTGGCACATTCTCTCTCCCTGGCTGCGTTGTTGGCACATTCTCTCTCCCTGGCTGCGTTGTTGGCACATTCTCTCTCCCTGGCTGCGTTGTTGGCACATTCTCTCTCCCTGGCTGCGTTGTTGGCACATTCTCTCTCCCTGGCTGCGTTGTTGGCACATTCTCTCTCCCTGGCTGCGTTGTTGGCACATTCTCTCTCTCTGGCTGCGTTGTTGGCACATTCTCTCTCCCTGGCTGCGTTGTTGGCACATTCTCTCTCCCTGGCTGCGTTGTTGGCACATTCTCTCTCCCTGGCTGCGTTGTTGGCACATTCTCTCTCTCTGGCTGCGTTGTTGGCACATTCTCTCCCTGGCTGCGTTGTTGGCACATTCTCTCTCCCTGGCTGCGTTGTTGGCACATTCTCTCCCTGGCTGCGTTGTTGGCACATTCTCTCTCCCTGGCTGCGTTGTTGGCACATTCTCTCCCTGGCTGCGTTGTTGGCACATTCTCTCTCCCTGGCTGCGTTGTTGGCACATTCTCTCCCTGGCTGCGTTGTTGGCACATTCTCTCCCTGGCTGCGTTGTTGGCACATTCTCTCTCCCTGGCTGCGTTGTTGGCACATTCTCTCCCTGGCTGCGTTGTTGGCACATTCTCTCCCTGGCTGCGTTGTTGGCACATTCTCTCTCCCTGGCTGCGTTGTTGGCACATTCTCTCTCCCTGGCTGCGTTGTTGGCACATTCTCTCTCTCTGGCTGCGTTGTTGGCACATTCTCTCTCTCTGGCTGCGTTGTTGGCACATTCTCTCTCCCTGGCTGCGTTGTTGGCACATTCTCTCCCTGGCTGCGTTGTTGGCACATTCTCTCTCCCTGGCTGTGTTGTTGGCACATTCTCTCTCCCTGGCTGCGTTGTTGGCACATTCTCTCTCCCTGGCTGCGTTGTTGGCACATTCTCTCCCTGGCTGCGTTGTTGGCACATTCTCTCCCTGGCTGCGTTGTTGGCACATTCTCTCTCCCTGGCTGCGTTGTTGGCACATTCTCTCTCCCTGGCTGCGTTGTTGGCACATTCTCTCTCCCTGGCTGCGTTGTTGGCACATTCTCTCTCCCTGGCTGCGTGGTTGGCACATTCTCTCTCCCTGGCTGCGTTGTTGGCACATTCTCTCTCCCTGGCTGCGTTGTTGGCACATTCTCTCCCTGGCTGCGTTGTTGGCACATTCTCTCTCCCTGGCTGCGTTGTTGGCACATTCTCTCTCCCTGGCTGCGTTGTTGGCACATTCTCTCTCCCTGGCTGCGTTGTTGGCACATTCTCTCTCCCTGGCTGCGTTGTTGGCACATTCTCTCTCCCTGGCTGCGTTGTTGGCACATTCTCTCCCTGGCTGCGTTGTTGGCACATTCTCTCTTCTTTCCACATCCCAAAGATGTGAGAGTTGGTAGATTAACTGGTCACTGTAAAGTGCCCCAGCATGTGTGGGGGGGGGGGGGTAGAATCTGGGGGGGACGTTGTGGGGAGAATAAAAACAGAATTTGTTGTGGTTACTGAAAGTAACGATGCAGTTAATAAGGATTTTTAAATTGAACAATGCACTGGGTTTCACCTCGAGAGTAATGGAGTTACACTTTTTGATTCATCCAAGAGATGTGGCTTCACAGGCTGAGCCAGCATTTAATTGCCCATCCCTAGATGCCCTGAGAAGGTGGTGGGGAGCTGCCTTCTTGACCCGCTGCAGTCCGTGAGGTGTGGGTGCACCCACAGTGGTGTTAGGGAGGGAGTTCCAGGACTTTGACCCAGCGACGGTGAGGGAACGGCGAGATATTTCCCAGTCAGGATGGGGTGTGTCTCGGAGGGCGACTCCCAGGGGGTGGTGGTCCCCGTGTTTCTGCTGCCCTTGTCCTTCCAGCTGGGAGAGGTGGTGGGTGTGGAAGGTGCTGCCTGAGGAGTCTCGGTGAGTTGCTGCAGTGCGTCCTGTAGATGGTCCACACTGCTGCTGCTGTGTGTCGGTGGTGGAGTGAGTGAGTGGGTGTGGATGGGGTGCCGACTGAGTGGGCTGCTGTGTCCTGGATGGTGTTGAGCTTATTGAGTGTAGCTGAAATTGTGCTCAAACAGGCAAGTGGCTTAATAAAAACCCAGGGGTGTTGAGATTGCTCTCCAAATCAGAGGTAAGAGAGTCAGCTGACAATGACCTGTCACTCCACGCCACCTCTTCTGCTGTACAGACCTTCATGGTACAACAAATTATAACCTAAAGTGTAGTGTCTAAGTTTATCATTAGCTCTACTGCAGGTGCCGTGCAGTTGTACTGCACTGGATTTGTAGAACAGTTGATTGCAAGTTAATGAAGCTGTTGCAAATGGGTTGGATTTTTCTCGGCTTTACCTTCAGTCTCTTTCCTCATTTGGAATTATTTCCTCTGAACAGGACTCCTCAATCAGTGGAGTTTTCCACTGGTCTGGGAATGAGAGAATGACCAAATACGAGATGGCTTGCACCATGGCAGACGTCTTCAGACTTCCCAGGGGCCACCTACGACCAGTAAGTGTGTGGATTGTGTCTGGCGTTTTAACCTGCAGGGATGAAGTTGCACAAGGAGAGGGCTCCTGTAGAATTAATGACCTGGTGTTTCCCAGAGCTTAGAAGTACAACCCTGTATTTCTTGATAGTTTAAACTAACAAAGAGCTCGACACATCCCGTTGACAGATGCGGTAACAGCCTGCCATGCTAATTAACATATTACTATCACACCACCGGTTAACAACCTGTACCATAGAACCACGTTAGAGCTTTTCACCACTTTAGATTTAGACTGTCACAAGCCCTCTGAATCAAATGGTATGCTGTTAAAGTGTAGTTACCATCATCGTGTAGTGTGTTGCAGGAATCATTGAGGTGATATAAATTTAATTTGTTTCTGATACTGAGGGATAATTATTGATCAGGTCAATTCCAAACCATGGCCTTTACATTCACAGTTTAATATATCATTCTATAGACAGCAAACCCCTCTGCTGACTCAGCACTCCTCCTCTGCCCAACACCTCCCACAGGACCAGCAGAGTGCACACTTCTGGTCACCCCATCGCAGGAAGGGTGTGGAGAGGGTGCAGGAGGGGTTCACCAGGATGCTGCCTGGATTAGAGGGCATGGGCTATAAGCAGCGGTTGGACAAACTTGGGTTGTTTTCTCTGGAGCGGCAGAGGCTGAGGGGAGACCCGATGGAGGTTTATAAAAATGATGAGAGGCATAGATAGACGGTTGGAGTCTTTTCCCCAGGGTGGGAATGTCAAACCCCAGAGGGCACAGGTTTAAGGTGAGAGGGGGAAAGTTTAAAGGAGATTTATGAGGCAAGCTTTTTTTAATCAGAGTGGTGGGTGCCTGGAACATGGGGGAGGGGCTCCCCGCGGCGGGGGTGGGGTAAAGGGCTCCCCGCGGCGGGGGTGGGGGGGCTCCCCGCGGCAGGGGTGGGGTAAGGGGCTCCCACGGCGGGGGTGGGGAGGGGGTTTCAGTGACGATTGGTCTCCCAAGTCGGGATGGTATGTGATTTGGAGTGGGGCGGGGGAATGTTCAAATGTTTAAGGAAGTTTTGTAGTTGTCACTTGTCCGACATCCTGAACATGAATTGTTTGGGGAGGTGAGGGGCTGTAGGGGGGCAGGAGGGAGGGGCACAGTGGATATGCCCCCCTCTCCACCCCCACCACCACGGTAGCCCCTCCGTCCGGCCCCAGCAAGTGTTTATCCTCTGCTGAGCCGCTGTGTGTCCAGTGCTGAGGTAATACAGGTCGTGGGTTGCTGTGGAATGGCCATTGATCTCTCTGTCCCCTCCAGGTGATGGAGGCCCCTACCACGGGTGTGATGCGACCACGAGACGCCCGCCTCGACTGCTCGCGTCTGGAGAGGATGGGGATTGGACAGAGGACCCCGTTCCGGCAGGGGGTGAAGAGCTGCCTTTGGCCCTTCCTCCGTGATAAGCAGTTACTGCAGACATTGTTTCACTGACGTGGTGAATTGGGTCGGTGCTTGGGACGGGGTGGGGGTGGGGGGTGGTGAGGGAGGCTGCTGCAGGAGGGGAGATTCCACGTTAAAGCACAAAGGGTTTGGAGGGTTTTGGTTACACCTCACCCCCAACCTCCCACACTGGAGGCTGATCCAGAGCGCTCTCTGCCATCACATCCTTGCACACCGGGGTTTATTCATACCTCTTGTCTGGGTAAACTCCACAGCAAATGTGTGCACCCTTTGAATTGTTCTCCTTCCCTGCTTTGTAGTCTTGTCTGTGTATGCCTGGAAGCCTGTGTTTCTGCACACATTCCATTCAAGGGGATGTGATGATTTATCCAGCCCTCTCTGACTCCTCCAGTGAAAGAGAAGTGGTTTCGGCAGTGGCTGGTTCAGGTGGTGATCACTGCTCCTGTCCGCCTCACTGCTTCTCTCTGCCGTGTAGACCACACACTGACCTCGCTTCGAATCCCCAGCTCTGTCCACACTGCAACAGGTACAAAGCATCTGACCTGACGAGAGGAGGGAATTGGTGCTTTATGGTTTCTCTCCCTTTCCAGCCCTAAACCAGTAAGTCATCAGCTTAAGTGTTCCCGGTGAGCCTGAGCCTCGACTGGTGCCTGCCTGCTCGACAGTGAGGTTGTACAGTGAGCCTCGTCTCTCCAGGAGACACACAAACTAGGAGCCTCCAGCGCCTACTGCTCCATCGGTAACGTGGCTGCTCTACCTCGTCCTCGAATGTACTCAGTGACTGACCATCCACTGTCCTCTGGGCCAGCCGCTTCCAAAGGTTTGGACACTCGAAGGGTTGGTGAAGAAAACCCCCCCCCATCTCAGCCCAGGACAGCTGGTGTCTAGTCCTGGCACCAGCCTCCCATCCAGTAACTGTAGGCTGTCACTCCATCTCTCCCCGGGACCCCCCCCCAATCCCGGGCATCAGTGCCCGGAGTAAACGCTGTCCTCCCCAGACACGGAGCTCCATCCCTCCCCGGACACCCCCCTCATCCCAGGACACCCCCATCCCAGGCATCGGTTCCCGGAATAAACGCTGTCCTCCCCAGACACGGACACAGGAGCTCCATCCCTCCCCGGATACCCCCCTCATCCCAGGACACCCCCATCCCAGGCATCGGTCCCCAGGGTAAACGCTGTCCTTTCCAGAAACGGACACAGGAGCTCCATCCCTCCCCGGACACTCCCCTCATCCCAGGACACCCCCATTCCGGGACACCCTCCCCACCCCAGGCATCAGTGCCCGGAGTAAGGGCTGTCCTCCTCAGACACGGACACAGGAGCTGTTTGGTTTCCCGAGTTTGGCTCTTGCCACTTCCGTCCTCTTGCACTCGACATCCTGTCAGCCTGACTGCCATTCACTCCCTGGTCTCCGAGCCAGCACAGAGCCCCGATCCACCAACATTTTGCTGTTTCTCACCGTTTAAAATATTTCCCTGTTGCTTGTAGCAAAGTGAAGGCTTGTATTTTCCCAGCTGTCAGTATCGATTCCCAGACCCTCTCCATAGCTTGTGTTCCCTCTGCTGTCTGTGGAACCCACAAGAGTCCACATGTTTTGTGGTTTACTTCAGAGACATTGATTGTGACGACCTATTCTGCTGTTCTCAACTCTTCTTACAGACATTGAATAAAAAAATAGTTTTATAGCTGTGATTCACTTTACCTGTGTCACGTACATCCCATCCGCAGCCTGCTTTGCAACCTGATGGGAGCTGAGAACAACCTGAGAGATTCTGTTCTTGTTGGTTCGAGTTATGGACAGTCTGCCAGGTCCAAACCTGTCCTTCCAGGCCTGGAATGTACTGCTGTGAGAGACATTGGTCCCATTAAATCCCTGCTCCCATTAGAGGGAGCTTCCCTCTGTGTCTGACCCTGGGAGTGTGTGACAGGACAGTGCGGAGGGAGCTTCCCTCTGTGTCTGACCCCGGGAGTGTGTGATGGGACGGTGTGGAGGGAGCCTCACCCTGTGTCTGACCCCGGGAGTGCGTGATGGGACGGTGTGGAGGGAGCCTCACCCTGTGTCTGACCCTGGGAGTGTGTGACGGGACAGTGTAGAGGGAGCTTCACTCTGTGTCTGACCCTGGGAGTGTGTGATGGGATAGTGTAGAGGGAGCTTCACCCTGTGTCTGACCCCGTGAGTGTGTGACGGGACAGTGTGGAGGGAGCTTCACCCTGTGTCTGACCCCGGGAGTGCGTGACGGGACGGTGTGGAGGGAGCTTCCCTCTGTGTCTGACCCCGGGAGTGTGTGACGGGACAGTGTAGAGGGAGCTTCCCTCTGTGTCTGACCCCGGGAGTGTGTGATAGGATAGTGTAGAGGGAGCCTCACCCTGTGTCTGACCCCGGGAGTGTGTGATGGGACGGTGTAGAGGGAGCCTCACCCTGTGTCTGACCCCGGGAGTGTGTGATGGGACGGTGTGGAGGGAGCTTCCCTCTGTGTCTGACCCCGGGAGTGTGTGATGGGACGGTGTGGAGGGAGCTTCACTCATGTCTAACTCTTTCCAAAAAAAGTTTCATTACATTATAGAATAATGCTCAATTCATACAGAAAACAATCAGATCTTCAAAGTAAAAGGTGGTCGTCCTTATTCAGGGTACACCAGTCCCTGCACCATCCACCAGTTCTGGACGGGCCTGTGGGCACTGCATGCTCCCTCTCCAGGGACACCTGGGCACTGACGTATC
This sequence comes from Pristis pectinata, assembly GCF_009764475.1. Taxonomy (NCBI): domain Eukaryota; kingdom Metazoa; phylum Chordata; class Chondrichthyes; order Rhinopristiformes; family Pristidae; genus Pristis; species Pristis pectinata. Next base: position 944,014 of record NC_067408.1, on the reverse strand, counting down.
ATCGGAAGAGGGACAGGCTGTCAGCCTGGGCAGAGTCCCCAGTGGTCCGTACGTACCTGGGACATGGACTCCTCCAGACCCCCTCACTGCTGGATGGTAGAACGGACCCCCACGGTGTGCCCAGACGGCAGTCAAGGGTGCGGAACGGAGCGTGTACGGGAGCAGCCCGTAGCGGAAGCACCTCTGGGGACACATGGAACAGCACTGTGGATGTCTCCGAGAGACGGCTCACGTCGTGGGGGACAAAATCCCCAGGGGGTTTCGGGGTCTGGGACCGATGAGCAATTCTGGCCGAGCGGGGTTAGCATGGTGACATGGTGGGTGATGGGGTCACAGTGGGGGTCACGGTGAGTGACGGGGGTCACGGGGGTGTTCCTCGAACCGTTGTGATGGGACACCGGAGACTTTGGCCACAGACGCAGGTGGAGAGCAGCTTTCTCCTCCACCGTCCCTCGGCCTGGCCGCCCTCACAGCCAGAACACCTCCCCCCACCGGCGGGGGAGCGCTCTGACTGGGGGCGACCACGTCCCAGACTCTGAACAGGTCCCGGTGACAGACGGGCAGCTCCCACAGAGCAGCACGGCTGATGCTCACTGCTGGCAGCCGCCTGTTGTCCTGAAGGCAGTGCCCGAGTGGAAAACGTCACAGCGCACACCCTCTGGGAGGGTGCTCGGTGTACGGGGATCTCCGCAGGGACTGAAGGCAGGGAGTCACCACCTGGGTACGGACACACCGTCCCAATCGGGACACGGAACCACAGCAGTGTTCCCTGGACACGGGAGATGGCAGATGCTAGAATTTGGAGCAACACAGAAGGTGCTGGAGGTCGGGCAGCATCTGTGGAGCAAAATGGACAGTTGACGTTTTGGGCCGAGACTGTCATCTGGACTGAAAGAAGGAAGGTGGTCAGTGTAAAGGGGCGGGGCAGGAGCTGGCAGGTGACAGGTGCATCCAGGTGAGGAGTGGAGAGTGGGAACAGTGACAGGCTGGGAGCTGCGAGGTGGAGGTGACAGAGGGCTGCAGGTGGTGGGATCAGCTGGGAGAGGAAGGTGGCGCACGGAACCAAACAAAGGAGGTGGGAACAGTGGGGGGGGGGGGGGGAGATGGGGGGTGGTGTGGACCCACCTGCCTCTGCTGCTATCCCAGCAGGAGATGTACGCCCAGGGAAGGTGCAGGTCGGTTCGAGAGCCGCCTCCTCCAGACTTCCAGGGGAAGGTGCTGGGGTCAGGATGGAGGGTTCTGACGTCCACCATCGAAGGAGCCAACCGTGTGCCTGTCTAAATGCCTCTTAGAAGCCTCTATAGTATACCTCCCCTGGCAGCCCGTTCCACACCCACCACTCTATATAAACAAAAATGTGCCCAAACATCTCCTTTAAACTTTCCCCCTCTTGCCTTAAATGTATGGCCTCTAGTTTTAGAACACAGAACACTACAGCACAGTACGGGCCCTTCGGCCCACGATGTTGTGTGAACATTTTATCCTGCTCTGAGATTTATCTAACCCTTCCCTCCCATATAGCCCTCCATTTCTCTATCATTCATGTGTCTGTCTAAGAGTGTCTTAAATGTCCCTAATGTATCTGCCCCCACAACCTCTGCCAGCAGTGCGTTCCACACACCCACCACTCTCTGTGTAAAAAAAACAACTTAGCCCTGACATCCCCCTTATACCTTCCTCCAATCACCTTAAAATTATGCCCCCTTGTGTTAGCCTTTGTCACCCTGGGAAAAAGTCCACTCGATCTATCACCTCTATCAAGTCACCTCTCATCCTCCTCCTCTCCAAAGAGAAAAGCCCCAGCTCACTCAACCTATCCTCATAAGACATGCTCTCCAATCCAGGCAGCATCCTGGTAAATCTCCTCTGCACCCTCTCTAAAGCTTCCACATCCTTCCTATAATGAGGTGACCAGAACGGAACACAATACTCCAAGTGTGGTCTGACCAGAGTCTGGTGACATTTCTACCCTGGGAAAAGACTCTGTCTACTCTTATCTATGACCCTCATAACTTTATAAACCTCCATCAGGTCTCCCCTCGGCCTCCACCACTCCAGAGAAAACAACCCAAGATTTGAAGGTAATCAGTGAGTGTTGGGCCTGCCTGGCCTGGGGTTATAGAGGAGGCCTGGGGTTATAGAGGAGGCCTGGGTGACTGTTGGGTGGATTTGTTGGGCACTCAGGCATTTATGGTTCTCAAATCAGCTCGTTGCTGGGCTTGTCCTCTGTGTGGGGGCAGGTCCTGGGGAGGCCAGTACTGTGGAGGGGTTGGAATTGAGAGGCCGGGGAGTGTGTGGGGACAGAGGTAGGCCCAGGACTACGTGGTTACTCCAGGGTGACCAGCAGATCCTGGTGGTGAAAGAATGATCTGTTTGAGGTTTTGTTCCGATTTTCCTGCCCCAGCTTTCTGATTAGAATGGCTTTGCCACGTTGCTGCTGCAGACACTGGTTCAGATCCCAGCGCTGCATCGGCAGCCAGTCGCTGGGCCCTGGTGCACAGAGGGGGAGCCCACGGCACTGGGCCTGCACTGTTTACATTCAGGGAACCAACATGTCAGGAGCGAAGGGCTGGTGGTCAGCATTACCCTGCCGGTCCTCCGAGTCCACATGGTTCACTGGTCCCACGGGGTTGGACACACTCCCCTTCCCCAGGGCCGACACTCTGTGAGGCTCCTCCAGCTGTCAGTGCTGGTGTGGAGCCCCTCCCAGTGCTGGACACAGCCCCCACCCAGGGTCCAATCTGTGGCCAGAGTGTGACACCGGTAGTGTGTGGGGCCAGGGGGAGATGGGGAGCGGGAGGGGCGTGGAGAACACAGGCCAGGCTGTTGGAGGAAGAGATGGCTCTCTGTCCATAGAACAAGGAAAACCTACAGCACAATGCAGGCCCTTCGGCCCACAAAGCTGTGCTGAACATGTCCCTACCTTAGACATTACGAGGTTTACCCATAGCCCTCTATTTTCCTCAGCTCCATGTACCTATCCAACAGTCTCTTAAAAGACCCTATCATATCTGCCTCCACCACCGTTGCCGGCAGCCCATTCCCCGCACTCACCACTCTCTCAGTAAAAAAACTTATCCCTGACATCTCCTCTGTACCTACTCCCCAGCACCTTAAACCTGTGTCCTCTTGTGGCCACCATTTCAGCCCTGGGGAAAAGCCTCTGACTATCTACACGATCAATGCCTCTCATCATCTTATACACCTCTATCAGGTCACCTCTCATCCTCCAAGGAGAAAAGGCCGAGTTCCCTCAACCTGCTTTCATAAGGCATGCTCCGCATTCCAGGCAGCATCCTTGTAAATCTCCTCTGCACCCTCTCTATGGCTTCCACATCCTTCCTGTGGTGAGGTGACCAGAACTGAGCACAGTGCTCCAAGTGGGGTCTGACCAGGGTCCTATATAGCTGCAACAATACCTCTCGGCTCCTAAACTCAATTCCCCGATTGATGAAGGACAATACACCATATGCCTTCTTAACCACAGAGTCAACCTACGCAGCCGCTTTGAGTGTCCTATGGACTCGGTTCCCAAGATCCCTCTGATCCTCCACACTGCCAAGAGTCCTACCATTAATACTATATTCTGCCATTGTATTTGACCTACCAAAACGAACCACTTCACACTTATCTGGGTTGAACTCAATCTGCCACTTCTCAGCCAAGCTTTGCATCCCATCTATGTCCTGCTGTAACCTCTGACAGCCCTCCACACTATCCACAACACATCCAACCTTTGTATCGTCTGCAAACTTACTAACCCATCCCTCCATTTCCTCAACCAGGTCGTTTATAAAAATCAGAAAGAGCAAGGGTCCCAGTACAGATCCCTGAGGTACACCACTGGTCACCGACCTCCATGCAGAATACAACCTTTCAACAACCACTCTTTGCCTTCTGTGGGCCAGCCAGTTCTGGATCCACACTGCAATGTCCCCTTGGATCCCATGCCTCCTTACTTTCTCAATAAGCCTTGCATGGGGTACTTTATCAAACGCCTTGCTGAAATCCATATACACTACATCTACTGCTCTTCCTTCATCGATGTGTTTAGTCACATCCTCAAAAAATTCAATCAGGCTCATAAGGCAGGACCTGCCCTTGACAAAGCCATGCTGACTATTCCTAATCATATTATACCTCTCCAAATGTTTATAAATCCTGACTCTCAGGATCTTCTCCATCAGCTTACCAACCACTGAGGTGAGACTCACCGGTCTAAAATTTCCTGGGCTATTTCTACTCCCTTTCTTGAATAAGGGAACAACATCCGCAACCCTCCAATCTTCCGGAACCTCTCCCATCTCCATCGATGATGCAAAGATCATCGTCAAAGGCTCAACAATCTCCTCCCTCGCCTCCCACAGCAGCCTGGGGTACATCTCATCCGGTCCTGGTGACTTATCCAACTTGATGCTTTCCAAAAGCTCCAGCACCTCTTTTCTAATATCTACATGCTCAAGCTTTTCAGGCCGCTGCAAGTCCCCACGACGATCCCCCAGATCTTTTTTCGTGGTGAATACTGATGTAAAGTATTCATTAAGTACCTCCGCTATTTCTTCCGGATCCATACACACTTTCCCACTGCTGCACTTGTCCAGTGCCGCTGTCTCCTCCCCCGCAGAGCATTGAGACATTAACAGACCAGAAACACAGTCTGAGGCTCAGGGAACCTTGAGTCATTGTTGCCAAGGTGTGGACCAACACCCTGAGACCATCATCATAGAATCACAGAACAGTACTGCACAATACAGGCCCTTTGGCCCACCATGTTGTGACAACCTTTAAACCTCTCCTAAGACTATCTAACCCCTTCCTCCCACATATCCCTCTATTTTAAATTCCTCCATATGCTCACCTAGTAATCTCTTGAATTTGACCAATGTACCTGCCTCCACCACCGCTCCAGGCAGCGCATTCCATGCACCAACCACTCTCTGGGTGAAAAACCTCCCTCTGATATCTCCCTTGAACTTCCCACCCATTACTTTAAAGCCATGTCCTCTTGTATTGAGCATTGGTGCCCTGGGAAAGAGGCGCTGGCTGTCCACTCTATCTATTCCTCTTAATATTTTGTACACCTCTATCATGTCTCCCCTCATCCTCCTTCTCTCCAAAGAGTAAAGCCCCAGCTCCCTTAGTCTCTCCTCATAATCCATACTCTCCAATCCAGGCAGCATCCTGGTAAATCTCCTCTGCAGCCTTTCCAACGCTTCCACATCCTTCCTATAATGAGGCGACCAGAACTGGACACAGTACTCCAAGTGTGGTCTAACCAGAGTTTTGTAAAGCTGCATCATTATTTCGCAGCTCTTAAACTTGATCCCACGACTTATGAAAGCTAACATCCCATAAGCTTTCTTAACTACCCTATCCACCTGCGAGGCAACTTTCAGTGATCTGTGGCTATGAACCCCCAGATCCCTCTGCTCCTCTACACTGCCCAGAATCCTGCCATTTACTTTGTACTCCACCTTGGAGTTTGTCCTTCCAGAGTGTACCACCTCACACTTCTCCGGGTTGAACTCCATCTGCCACTTCTCAGCCCAGCTCTGCATCCTATCAATATCCCTCTTTGACAGCCCTCCACACTATCCACAACACCACCAACCTTTGTGTCGTCTGCAAACTTGCTAACCCAGCCTTCCACCCCCTCATCCAAGTCATTAATAAAAATCATGAGAAGCAGAGGTCCCAGAACCGATCCCTGTGGGACACCACTAGTCACAGCCCTCCAATCTGAATGCACTCCCTCCACCACAACCCTTTGCTTTCTACAGGCAAGACAATTCTGAATCCACACGGCCAAGCCTCCCTGGATCCCTTGGCCTCAGACCTTCTGAAGAAGCCTACCATGTGGAACCTTGTCAAATCCATGAGGACATGAAATCAAGAGAGAGAGAGAGCGCTAGGGTTCCCCCTCTCCCTGCACAATGATTATAAACAGTGTGACCTTCCCTTCAGTACCCTGCACCCACGGTGTGGCCCTCCCTCAGTACCACCCCTTTTTTTTAATAATAAACGTTTATTCACTAAAAGCACTACAAAAGACAACCAGTGTCAATACACTACATCTGATACAGAAAAGAAGAAACTACACAACGACATACTACGGTAGAGAATGCAAACTAATACTAACGAAACACACGCGACGCTACACCCGTCAACGCGACACGTGACACTTCAAATAAGAATCGCGTTCGTACCGTCCACGACACATGTGATCCCCTGAGGGGCCCACCGAGCACGGAACTCGGCTAGGGTGCCCGCGGAAACCGCGTGCTCCCTCTCTAAACACACCCGTGCGCGCACGTATGCGCGGAAGAGGGGCAGGCAGGCCGACCTGCCGGTACCCTCGGCCGCCCGCCGCCACGTCCCGTGGATGGCCAGCTTGGCCAGGCCCAGCAGGAGACCCACCAGGAGATCCGCCGCGCGCCCCTCCCCGCGCCGCACCGGGTGCCCGTAGACCAACAGCACCGGGCTGAAGTGCAACCAGAACTTAAGCAGCAGCCCCCGCAGATACTTGGAGGGGCTGTCAGTACTGCCCGTCCCACAGTGTGACCCTCCCTCAGTACCGCCCTTCCCTCAGTGTTGTACCTGCCGCTGTGGAGTGAGGCTCTGGTTTGGTGGGTCTGGGCCTTTGTTTTCCCACTGCCTCAGACTGTGGCTACAGTAATGAAGCACTTTAGATTCAGTTGTTGCTGTGCTTTTATGTTTAATCATTGGTGATTAAATAAATCGGTATCGGTATCCCTCTCTGCGAGAGGGAGCCTGCGGCTGCAGTGCTGCCTCTGCCCACCAGGTGGTCCCCTCGCCCACCATGTCCAGCTCGACCATCGACAGCCCGTCCACACTGAGCCCACAGCTGCCTCCATCAGCTGCTCGTCCAGGTGGTGCATCACCTGAGGGTCTCTGCCTCCACCACCCCCTCGGGCAGTGTGTTCCCGGTTCCAACCCCCTCTGGGGAAAGAATTCTTCCTCACTCACATCCCCTCCACCCTTTACCCTAAACCTTTGCCCTCTGACTTTTAATGGAACTGCAATGTTTAGGGTCTTGGTGGACCCCACCTGGGATGTCGTGCAGAGTCTGAACCTATTGGCAGGGAGTGAAGCAGCGAGGATTCCCCAGACTGATCCCTGGGATGACTGGCACTGAGTTCTCAAAAGTTTAGGAGAATGGGAGAGTCATTGAGAGGTACAGCACAGGAACAGGCCCTTCAGCCCATTATGTCTGTGTTGACTGTTGTACCAGCCTGTACAAATCCCATTTGCCTGCATTAGTTCTGTAGCCTTCTATGTCTTGGCGATTCAAGTATATGTCTAGATGCCTCTTAAATGCCTCTGGCAGCGAGTTCCAGATATCACTCACTCTCTGTGGAAAACCTTTCCCCTCAGGTCACCGTTAAAACCCCTTCCTCTCACCTTTAACCTGTGCTTTCTGGGTTTTGACCCCCTGCCCTGGGGAGAAGATTCTGACCATCTGCCCGATCTGCCTCTGTAAATTTTATAAACCTCTCCAGGTCACCCCTCAGCCTCCCTTCACTCCAGGGAGAACAAGCCCAGCCTGTCCGATCTCTCCCCATATCTGAAGTCCCCCAATCCCAGCAACACCCTGGGGAATCTCCTCTGCACCCTCTCCAGCACAACCACACCCTCCCTGGGGTGAGGTGACCAGAACTGCACCCAGTGCTCCCAATGTGGTCTGACCAGTGTCTTGTAAAGTTGCAACATGACGACCCAGCTCTTGTATCCTCTGCCCTCGCCCTGTGAAGGCAAATTCACCACCCTCTCCACCTGTGCGGCCACTTTCAGGGAGCTATGGACTTGAACCCCAAGGTCCCCCTGTTCATCAACATTCGTTCATGCCCTACCATTCACCGTACGTGTCCTACCCCTAGTTGACTTCCAAATATGCATCACCTCACATGTTGGAATTAAGTTCCATCTGCCAACATTCTGCCCAACTTTCCATCTGATCAATACCCTGCTGTAGCCACGGAAAACCTTCCTCACTGTCCACAACACCACCAACCTTTGTGTCATCTGCAACCTCACTAATCATTCCTCCTACATTCACATCTATGTTGTTAATCTATATCACAAACAGCAAGGTCCAGCACCGGACCCTGTGTTACACCACTGGTCACAGACTCCCAGACAGAAAAGCATCCTTCCTCCACAACCCTCTGCCTCCTGTCAGAGAGCACTACAACACAGAAACAGGCCCTTCGGCCCATCTAGCCCATGCCAAACTGATCTTCTGCCTAGTCCCATCTACCTGCACCCGGACCATATCCCTCCAAACCCCTCCCATCCATGTGCCTATCCAAACTTCTCTTAAATGTTACAATTGAACCCACATCCACCACGTCCACTGGCAGCTCGTTCCACACTCGCACCACCCTCTGAGTGAAGAAGTTTCCCCTCAGATTCCCCTTAAATATTTCACCTTTCACCCTAAACCTGTGACCTCCAGTTCTAGTCTCACCCAACCTGAGGGGAAAAACCTGCATGCATTCCCCCTATCTGTAGCCCTCATAATTTTGTACACCTCTACAAGATCTCCCCTCATTCTCCTGCGCTCCAGGGAATAAAGTCCTGAACCTATTCAACCTTTCCCTGTAACTCAGGTCCTCAAGTCCCAGGAACATCCGTGTAAATTTTCTCTGCACTCTTTCAAGCTTATTGATATCCTTCTTGTAGGTAGGTGACCAGAACTGCACACAATACTCTAAGTTCGGCCTCACCTTGTACAACTTCAACATTACATCCTAACGCCTGTACTCAATGCCCTGATTTATGAAGGCCAAAGTGCCAAAAGCTCTCTTTATGACCCTGTCTACCAGTGACACCACTTTCAAGGAACTATGGATCCATATTCCCAGGTCCCTTTGTTCTACCGCACACCTCAGAGCCCTACCATTCACTGTGCAAGTCTTACCCTGGTTTGTCCTCCCAAAGTGCATCACCTCACACTTGTCTGCATTAAATTCCATCTGCCATTTCTCAGTCCGTTTTCCCAGCTGGTCCCAAGTTAATTTTGGATTCAATTAGCCAGCTCACCTTGGATCCCCTGTGTTGTAACCCTGTGGACCACCAATGGTATGAGACCTTGTTAAATGCCTTCCTAAAGTCCACGTGGACAACTCTTCCCGGGCTCAGCAGGCAGGATGTGGGGAGCAGGGAGGGTGTTTCCTCTCCCCCCCCCACCCCTGGCTGAGCCTCGGACCAGGGCTCACAGTCTCAGGGAAAGGGTCGACTCTTCCGGACTGAGGTGGGGAGACATTTCATCACCCAGAGGAAGAGACCTCTTGGGATTCTCTTCCCAAAGGCTGTGGAGCCTCTCACTGTGTTCAGCAAAGTACCGACCAAGAGATGTCCAGATATGAAGGGAATCGGGGAGGGACGTGGGGACACTACAGGGAAATGGGGCTGTTGTAGAACAGAGGGACAGGATCGAGGGGCTGACTGGCCTGTATCCTGTGCCCTGACACAGAGTGTGTGTCACCCGGCCGGTTATGCTAAAGGCTATGTCCTTAAACCGCTGCTCAGAGCTGAGGAAGGGTGATGTCCACACACGGGAGGGGAGGGCGGCAGCAGCCTGCCCAGCCAGAGGGGGGTTGGGCTGTGGGCTGTAGTGGGGGGGTGGGCCGTGGGGGGGGTTGGGATGCTCTGGGGTTGGAGGAAGGGTTGGGATTTAACCAGCCATAGTTGAAGGCCTCTGCCCTCTCCCTGCCCCCCACCCCCAGTAGATTCTGGGTCCATAGAGCCCTGGCTCCCAGCGCCAGAGACCCCAGTTCAATCCCGACTTCGGGTGCTGTCTGTGTGGAGTTTGCACGCTCTCCGTGACCGGGGGTTGGAGGGTCTGTGCCGTGACCCCGTGTGGTCCGATGTGGAGCCGCTGATTCACGGTGAGAGAGGGCACAGGGGTGATCAGGAGGAGGTTTGACCAGATGTCACGGGGTCTGGGGTCAGTGTCGGGGATTCCCCCTCCCGCCTGTATCACTGTCCCCCACCTCTGGTGGATCTGACCTACTGATGGGACAGTACTTGCCCAGGGATGTGGCGGAGGAGTCTGTGGGGTCTGATTCTGTAGGACAACAGTGTCAGGGTCACAGATCCCACAGCACAGGAACAGGCCCTTCGGCCCACCATGTTTGTGCTATCCAGAGCACCCATCTGCACAAATCCCTTTTAACCTTCTCTGCCTTGGCCATTCCAGTGCTGGACCAGAGGGGGCTGGAGTCGAGAACACTGCCCCCACCACCCCTCAGGCAGTGTGTTCCAGACCCCCGACCCCCCTTCCCAGATCCCCTCGAAACCTCCTGCCTCTCACCTTGAACCTGCCCTCTTGTCTTAGACACACCACCTGAGGAAAAGTTTACTGTCTACCTTATCTATGCCTGTTATGGACTAGGTGAATGTCCCTTTAAGATAGAGCATAGTGGTGTGTGTGTGTGTGTGTGTGTGTGCGTGCGTGCGTGCGTGTGTGTGCGTGCGTGCGTGCGTGTGTGTGTGTGCGTGTGTGTGTGTGCGTGTGTGTGTGTGTGGGGCGTGATTACGTCAACAGAAGATAAAGGACGTAATGATGTTGTTGAAGAAGTCAGTCGAAGTCAGTCAGAGGAGAGAGAGAGAGAAGGGAGAGAGACACCAGCCTGCTAGTTTCTCTATCGATGGATGAGAAACAATAACTGTGTTTGCCACTGAAATCCATGTATGGAAGTTGGAAGTAATCCGGTGGAGTTCACTTTGTTGCTGACCTGTAGAAGGAAACAGGTATTTGTGTGTGGACGACCACGGTTCGGATGCTTTTCGGGGTGAGGAAGTCACTACCGAGTAAACACTGAAGTGTCGTTTGGGTTCCATCGTGGAACATTTGGATTTCATAATTACTCTCTATGTTCTCTCTACATCTACGTTTTATCTTCAGACAATGGTGGTTGTTGAAGAAACCTTTGCTCACGTTTCACCTTATGGCTTGCGGAACTGAACTTTAAGAACCATTCCTGGACTTGGAGTTTGGGACTTTGCCACACACACACGAAGAGTTTAGTTTTGGGGTTAATGTTCAAGGTTTAACATTTTTACTTCTAACATTCTAACATTTTTACTTTTATTTTTCTTATTACCATAAGTAGTGATTAATAAAGCAGTTTTTACCACTGAATCATGACCCGGTGGGTTTCTTCTGTTGCTGGTTCGTAACACTGCGTCTCATAATTTGATGTATCTCTGTACAAAGGCCTCAGCCTCCCTCGCTCCAGGGAGAAAAAGCCCAGCCTGTCCGATCTCCTGGGGAATCCTCTTCACACCCTCTCCACATCCACATCTGCCCCGTGGGTGATGGCCGGAACTGTACGTGGTACTCCAGCTGTGGCCCCACCGTTGTTTTAGACATTAGTGATGTGAGTTCTCTCGTTTGACTCCTGTGCCACTGATGGAGGCAAGCTTCTCATCTCGTCCTTGCTGCCACTTTCAGTGGTCTGTGGACGTGTCCTGCACTCACCCTGCACCTGTCAGGGTTACATTCCAGCCGCCAGCTCTCCGCCCGACGTCCCATCCGCTCTATGTCCTCCTGTAGCCTGAGACAGCCGTCCTCAGTGTCCACACCATCACCGACTCTGTGTCATCCCCAAACTCACTAATCGTACCTTTAACATTCATATCCAAGTCGTTGATAAATACCACAATAGTAAAGGACCCAGCATCGATCCCTGCGGTACCCCACTGGTCACAGTCCCGATAGGAGTAACAACCCCACCACCAGCCTCTGCCTCCTGTCACCAAGCCAACTTTGGATCCAATGTGCCAGCTCACCTTGGATCCCAGGGACTCTGACCTTTCGGATCACTGTACCATGGCAAAGGCCTAAATAAAGTCCACGTAGACATGTACCGCACCCCCCTCAACCATCTTTTTAGTGATCTCCTCAAAGATTCAGTCAAATAATTGAGACCGGATTTCCCAATTGTTGACAGAGCCACGGTGACTTTCTCCGACCAATCCCTGCCCTTCCGAGTGAACACACATCCCGTTCCTTAGAATTTTCCCGACACTTTCCCTGCCACGGATGTAAGAATCTGATTGGCTGCAGTGCCAGAGTACCGCCCTGCCACTGGCACCCAGTAGAGCTGTCAATCAGACAGTGTTGGGTCCTGGGGAGACGGGGAAGCGGCGCCTGGTCCTGGTGTGAGGTTCCACACCAGGCAGGCGTGCCCTTTGCTCAGGTTTCCCAGTGTGGCAGTTATCACCGTGTCTGTGTCCCAGCATTTGTCAAAGTATTTTTAATGCAATTGTCAGTTTTATGCGATAGGTTTTGTTAAATCATTTGCCTTCTTTAATGCGATGGACCAATGAACAATGTGATTGGCTGTGACATCTGTCAACAGGGGAAGTGATTGAACCACTAAAGCTTCATGTTGACAGCATTGTGGTGCACAGGAAGAGGCCGCTCCCTCTGATTTGTTGGCACCAACCTCGGGTCGGGCTGCCAGTGGGCGTGGGAGGGTGAGGGAGGGAAAAAAGGAGGTGGGTGAGGGGAGGGGAGGCGGAGGGGAAGGAGGGGAAGGTGAGGGGGAGGGAGGGAGGGAGAGGTGGAGGGGAGGGGGAAGGGAAGGAGAGGGGAGGGTGAGGGGAAGGTGAGGGTGAGGGGGAGGTGAAGGGGGGAGGTGAAGGGGAGGGGAGGGGAGGGGGAGGGGGAGGGGGGAGGTGAAGGGGAGGGGAGGGGAGGGGGAGGTTGGGTGAGCAGTGGGCGTGTTGGTAATCAGATCTGCCGATTCCCGTCCCTCTGCTGATTCCTTTGAGAAGCCGGGAGAGTGCGGACGGTGTCTGTGGGCTCTCGGATCACGAGCAGCCCCACACGGGAGACCGCAGTCGGAATCAGAGAGAAGCCAGAAACAGAGAGCGGTGTCAGAGGTAACAAACTGAGGCACACACGTGTACACACGTGTACACATGTGTCCCGTGCTGCCCATGGGTCCCACCTTCTGGTGTGGCAAATTATTGGTCCTCCCCATTTCCACCCCCCCTCCTCCACCCCTCCCAGATCCATCCCCTCCAACCCCTCCTCCCCCTCCATCTCCTCCAACCCTCCCTCCTCTAAATCTCCCTCCACCCCCTCCCTCCTACCCCACCCTCCTCCAACCCCTCTCCCCCTCCCCCCTCCTCCACCCCCCTCCACCCCCTCAATCCCCTCCCCCTCCCTCCACCCCACCCTCCTCCACCCCCTCCTCAACCCCCCTCCCCCCTCGACCCCCTCCTACCCCTCCTTTCCCTCCTCCACCCCCTCCTTTCTCCATCCTCCACCCCCCCTCCACCCCACTCCACCCTCTCCCCCCCATCCCCTCCACCCCCCATCCTTCACCCCCTCTCCCCTCTCCTCCACTGCAGGGGGAGTGGAATTTGCTGGTGGAGGTGTGGTTGAAGGACTCGGCACCTCGGGTTGGGACTGGTGCTGCTGTGTGGTGTGACTGCAGTGTGCACCGTCCACAGAATACCCCGCAGTCACTCACCCGGCCCAATCCAACAGCACCTCCCCTCCCCACCTCCCCAACCCACCCCCTCTCCACATGGACTGAACCAGTTGAAGAAGGCAGCCCCCCTCCCCCCTCAGGGGCAGTGGGAGAGGAACTGAGGGCAGCCAGTAGAAGTGCTGGTTCCCAGTTGGCCTGCGTGCCATTTCCCAGTGATTAGTGGGCTGAATCTGCCGTAAACCTGCAGACAGCATAGATAACCGATCTTATCTTTGTTTAAACGCAGACTGCATTGTTACTGCGATACCTCAAGGACGAGACCTTCAGTTCCCACAGGTGGGTCAGAAGCATGGAGTTGGGCACTGACCCAGACCCCCCACCCCAGCGCAGCAGACGGTGTGCTGGGTCCTCAGCCTGTTACGGAGAGCAAATTCCTTCACCCAGTGATGGTGAGGGAAGAGGCACTCCCTTCTGCAATCTGATCTCACAGTAAACAATTTGCAGGGTCACGGGGAGAGCGCGGGGCAGTGGGATCAGTGTGGGTCTGATACAGGGCTGTGGGGAGGGAGAGGGGCAGTGGGATTAGTGTGGGGATTAGTTTTGGAGTTAGCATAACATCTTGCTACAAGTGTACACACCTTGGTGAGCACGTTCCTGCCGTACTGGGTTGAGCTTTGGTGACTTTACCTGCCATCGAGGGAGTCCAGTGAAAGGTCTCCAGACTGAAAGGGTGGGAGTGCCAAGGAAAGCCTGGCTCCACCGTGTTCACTAGAGTTTAGAAGAATGAGAGGGGATGTCACTGAAATCTACAAAATGTAGCACAGACAGGCCCTTCTGCCCATCGAGACCATGCCAACCAACAAACACCCAACAAAACCATTCTGCACTCCCCCACATCCCACCCCTCACTCATGCACCAGGGGCAATTTACAGCGGCCAATTAACCCACTGACCTGCACGTCACTGGGACGTGGGAGGGAACCGGAGCACCAATGCAGTCAGGGGGAGAACACACAAACTCCACACAGACAGCGCCCGAGGTCACTGGAGCTGTGAGGCAGTGACTGTGTGGTCCTGGCTCCATCAACAGGTTGGATATGGGGAGGGTATTTCCCCTGGCTGGGGGGGAGATATCACCACGGGCCGGGGGGGGGGGGTCACAGTCTCAGGATGTGGAGTAGGACAGTCAGACTGAGATGAGGGCGCTGAGTCTGTGAGAATTTCTGTCCCAGAGGGAGCCCGAGGTCGGTGCGGAACAGAAGGAGGGAGATTGCTCTGGGCTGGGGAGGATGTCACTCTGTAGAGGGCCGGCCATGATGGCCCTGAATGGTGGGGCAGGCTTGATGGGCTGAATGGCTTTCTCCTGCTCCCACTCTGTGTTAATGATTCTAGCACAGACGTGTTGGGCTGAATGGTCTTGTCTGCATTGCCCATGCTGCCGTCTCTTCCCTTGCCTGTGACCACGGGCTCTAGAGCGCTTCACTCACACTTGACGCAGCACTCGATCACACCGGCTCGGATCTGCCCTCCAGAACTGGGGCCAGGGGCTGTGCATCACTTCCATCAGCGGCAGCAGCAATGGGTGGTCCTGCTGCAGAGAGCAGAGCCCTTCTGTAATCAGGACTAGCCAAGCCTCCCACTTACTGTCTGATGCATGGGCTCAGTAACTGGGGAGGCGGAGGCTGACATTTAGTTCCTTTCGAGAGGATGCACCTCGTGGGCCAGCCGGAACATCATTTATAACAATCCTGTTCAGTATTTGGACACATTGACAGGGCAATTTCTTACTGCAGTGTGAATCTCCACTGATAAAGAAGGCAGCACTGCAGTGACTAAACTAACGGCTCCTGAGCTGTGTCTTTGTAATCCAGAAACAACCTCGTTTACGTGTGCGGAACTGATGCGCCGACTTCTGCAACATCTCTCCGGGGAGGGGAGGGGGGAGGTAGGGGTGGGGGGTGTGATTGCAGGGTGGGTGATATCTTCCCAGCCCTGGGAAAAAGCCTCTATCTACATGATCAATGCCTCTCATCATCTTATACACCTCTATCAGGTCCCCCCTCATCCTCCATCGCTCCAAGGAGAAAAGGCCGAGTTCCCTCAACCTGCTTTCATAAGGCATGCTCCGCATTCCAGGCAGCATCCTTGTAAATCTCCTCTGCACCCTCTCTATGGCTTCCACATCCTTCCTGTAGTGAGGCGACCAGAACTGAGCACAGTACTCCAAGTGGGGTCTGACCAGGGACCTATATAGCTGCAACAATACCTCTCGGCTCCTAAATTCAATTCCCCGATTGACGAAGGACGATACACCATATGCCTTCTTAACCACAGAGTCAACTTGTGCGGCTGCTTTGAGCGTCCTATGGACTCGGATCCCAAGATCCCTCTGATCCTCCACACTGCCAAGAGTCCTACCATTAAGACTATATTCTGCCATCATATTTGACCTACCAAAATGAACCACTTCACACTTATCTGGGTTGAACTGCATCTGCCACTTCTCAGCCCAACTTTGCATCCTATGTCCCTCTGTAACCTCTGACAGCCCTCTATACTATCTATAACACCCCCCAACCTTTGTGTCATCTGCAAACTTACTAACCCACCCCTCCACTTCCTCATCCATGTTGTTTATAAAAATCACAAAGAGTAAGAGTCCCAGAACAGATCCTTGAAGTACATTACCGGTCACTGACCTCCATCCAGAATACGACCCTTCAATCAACCACTCTTTGCCTTCTGTGGGCCAGCCAGTTCTGGATCCACACTGCAATGTCCCCTTGGATCCCATGCCTCCATACTTTCTCAATAAGCCTTGCATGGGGTACTTTATCAAACGCCTTGCTGAAATCCATATACACTACATCTACTGCTCTTCCTTCATCGATGTGTTTAGTCACATCCTCAAAAAATTCAATCAGGCTCAGAAGGCAGGACCTGCCCTTGACAAAGCCATGCTGACTATTCCTAATCATATTATACCTCTCCAAATGTTTATAAATCCTGACTCTCAGGATCTTCTCCATCAGCTTACCCATCACTGAGGTAAGACTCACTGGTCTGTAATTCCCTGGGATATCTCTGTTCCCTTTCTTGAATAAGGGAACAACTCTCCAATCTTCTGGAACTTCTCCCGTCTCCATTGATGATGCAAAGATCATCGCCAGAGGCTCCGCAATCTCCTCCCTCGCCTCCCACAGCAGCCTGGGGTACATCTCATCCGGTCCCGGCGACTTATCCAACTTGATGCCTTCCAAAAGCTCCAGCACCTCCTCTTTCCTAATATCTACATGCTCAAGCTTTTCAACCCGCTGCAAGTCCCCACTACAATCCCCCAGATCTTTTTCCGTAGTGAATACTGACGTAAAGTATTCATTAAGTACCTCTGCTATTTCTTCCCGATCCATACACACTTTCCCACTGCTGCACTTGATAGGCCCTATCCTTTCGCATCTCATCCTCTTGCTCTTCATGTACTTGTAGAATGCCCTGGGGTTTTTCTTAATCCTGCCCACCAAGGCCTTCTCATGTCCCCTTCTGGCTCTCCTAATCTCCTTCTTAAGCTCCTTCCTGTTATCCTTATACTCTTCCAGATCTCTAACATTACCTAGCTCTCTGTACCTTTTGTAAGCTTTTCTTTTCCTTTTGACTAGATTTATTACAGCCTTTGTACACCACAGCTCCTGTCGTGACTCCCCTGTCTCATCGGAACATGCCTATGCAGAACTCCACACAAATATCCTCTGAATATTTGCCACATTTTGCCAGTACTTTTCCCTGAGAACATCTGTTCCTAATTTAAGCTTCCAATTTCCTGCCTGAGAGCCTCATAATTCCCTTTACTCCAAGTAAACACCTTTCTAGTCCGTCTGTTCCTACCTCTCTCCAGTGCTATCGTAAAGGAGATAGAATTATGATCACTATCACCAAAATGCTCTCCCACTGAGAGATCTGACACCTGACCAGGTTCATTTCCCAAAACCAAATCAAGCACAGCCTCTCCTCTTGTAGGCTTATCTACATACTGTGTCAAGACTCCTTCCTGAACACACTTAACAAACTCCTCCCCATCTACACCCCTCACTGTCTGGGATCTGGCCAGGCCCCGTGCCGTGGCCATCCCTCATCACCCTCTGAAAAGGTGGGGCTGAGCCGCCTCCCTGACATGCTGCAGTCCGTGTGGGAAAGGCCCTCCCACGGCGCTGGTGGAGACGGAGATCCATTCTCATTTATCCCGGCCCCTCTTCTGGGAATATGTCCAAGCCGGGGTTCCCTGGAGAGGGAGCCTGCAGTGTTCCCCATTGGCCCTTCCCAGTCATGGGACAACCTTTGCTCCAATCTGCAGGAACATTTCCAGGATTTATGGAAGGTGCCAAGCAGTCTGAAAACTCCGGGATGTAGATGATCAGGTTCAAGGGATTTGTCGGTTCTCAGTTGTACCGACTAGGATTCACTTCCTGATTTCTTTCCGTCCCTGCCCCTCCCTGGACTCCAGGTTCCCAGTATTTCCAGGAGGATTTTTGTGTCTTCTCCCATGAACAGACAGGTAGGAGATGTAACTGGATCATTTCTCGGGAATGGTCACACGTTTCAGAAGTGGAACATTAAGGTAATAGTGATTATTACATCACCCCCTGTACCTTTTACCCTCCTCCCCCCAAACCTGTGTCACTGAACCCTCACCAGCTGTTAACGGGAGCACCTCCCTCCGCTCACCCTGCTACATCACCCTGTCCACCTCCATGAAAACCCTTCTCAACCACCTCTACTCCACAGAGAGCGGCTCTGGCTTCTCCTGTTGACCCAGGAGCTCCCTCCTGCATCATCTCCCGAACCATAAATGTGACCAGAATCGGACCCAGTCCTCCACCCGTGGCCTAAACCTAACACTGACCTGAGCTTTACAAAGATTCAACGTAACCTCTGCTTCCAGAACCTTAAATCTCACAGCAGCCATGGTGGGGGTTAGACTTTGGTCTCTGGACATTGTCCATGTCTGGACTTCCAACCCAGTCAGAACCACCAAGGAGCCACGTCCTTCCATTGTCTCAACTCCACCCCATAGTCTGATGCCCAAAGCCTGATCCTTTGCTCCACAAATGGATTGAGATGGATATACTCAAGGGTCTGAAGGTTCAGAATCATCTGAGAGAAGAAACTACTCCTCATCCTAGTTCTTGCCTGTTCAGCCACTTGTCCTGATCCCCTGCCCTAATTCTCGGTTTCAGAAGAAGACCAAACATCCCCACAACATGCACCCTTTGAGGTTCCTCACAAAATCCTTTGTCTTAATGAGATGATCTCTCATTCATCAGAATTCCTAGTTCCTGCAGACCAGCTTCCTCACCCCTGGAATCAACCCATGGATCCTTTGGAACTGGCTGCGGTGCAAGTGTATCACCTCTTAAATGTGGAGAGCAAGACCATATGCACTGTTCAAGGTAAGGTCCCACCACCCCTGCGTACAGTTGTGGCAAGACTTCCTTATTTTAATTTCCAGTGTCTTTGCAATAAAGACCAACCTTCCTGATTCCTCCCGTACCGACACACTGACTTTCTCTCGGTCACCAGCGTAAATAACCTCCTGTTTTCCCACCTTCCTCTACAGCGATTACCTCACATTTCCCCACTTTATCTGCCAAATGCCCACTCGCCCAGTTTCTCTGGTCTGTTGCTTGTTTTCCAGACAGGAGATGGGCCAGATGTGGACTGATGTCAGTCTGCACACTGCCGCTCCGGTGCTCAGGAGCCGCCAGACTGTGTGAGACTCTCTGATGCAGGGGGATATGTCTCTGGGAGAGGCATCAAATTACCTTGAGATATTTAATGCCAAAGCTTTAGAGCGATTTCCTAAAGCAATTGTTTCCACAGTTGATGGGCAGTAGCCAGTTTCCGATACCGTTAATTGCCTTTTCAGGGAATCTGCTATAGAAACATAATCAAGGCAAATGTACCTCATATCTGATCTCTTAATGGTTCTGTGGTCATGCCAACAGATTCTTGACACTAGTTGATAGTTTCAACAACCAAATTGCCAGCTGATTGCATTCTCCTCATTGCATTGAAGAGACAGACACATTTTCTTTCATCCGCATACTTCACAGAATTATATTGATTTGAAACTAGACATAAGGCTGAAACCACAGGAATGGTTAAAGATGACACAGGATGATTCTTTAAAGGAAAGATTAACATCTTAGAACCATAGAACAATACAGCACAGAAAACAGGCCATTCGGCCCTTCTAGTCTGTGCCAAAACTTTATTCCCCAGTCCCATTTACCTGCCCCCAGCCCATACCCCTCCAGACCTCTCCCATCCATGTATCTATCCAATTTATTCTTAAAACTCAAGAGTGAGCCCGCATTTACCACGTCAGATGGCAGCTGGTTCCACACTCCCACCACTCTCTGAGTGAAGAAGTTCCCCCTAATGTTCCCCCTAAACCTTTCCCCTTTCACCCTAAAGCCATATCCTCTCGTACTTATCTCTCCTAATCTAGGTGGAAAGAGCCTACTCGCATTAACTCTGTCTATACCCCTCATCATTTTGTAAACCTCTATCAAATCTCCCCTCATTCTTCTGTGCTGCAAGGAATAAAGTCCTAACCTGTTCAATCTTTCCCTGTAACTCAACTCCTGAAGACCCAGCATCATTCTAGTAAATCTCCTCTGCACTCTTTCAATCTTACAAATATCCTTCCTATAGTTAGGTGACCAGAACTGCGCACAATACTCCAAATTTGACCTCACCAATGTCTTATACAACCTCACCATAACATCCCAACTCCTATACTCAATACTTTGATTTATGAAGGCCAGGATGCCGAAAGCCTTTTTTACAACCCTGTCTACCTGTGACGTCACTTTCAGGGAATTATGTATCTGAACTCCCAGATCCCTTTGTTCCTCTGCACTCCTCAGTGCCCTACCATTTACTGTGTACGTCCTACCTTGATTTGTCCTTCCAAAATGCAACACTTCACACTTGTCTGCATTAAATTCCATCTGTCATTTTCTGGCCCATTTTTCCAGTTGTTCCAGATCCCTCTGCAAGCTTTGAAAGCCTCCCTCGCTGTCCACAACACCTCCAATCTTAGTGTCATCAGCAAACTTGCTGATCCAATTTACCACATTATCATCTAGATCATTAATATAGACAACAAACAACAATGGACCCAGCACAGATCCCTGAGGCACACCACTGGTCACGGGCCTCCAGTCTGAGAAACAATCTTCCTGACCAATTGAAGCCCCTCCCTCCGATCCTCCAAACCCATGCACCAAAACCTTTCACAGCTCTCCCATTGACTCCCATCTCTGAGTCCCCTAAACTCCCATCCACACCCAGCCACCAGAGGCCAGACCAGACCCCACACCCATCCCCAGAGCCCAGACACACCCCACTCCCAACCCCAGACCCCGACCCAGACCCCAGCCCCACCCACACCTGCTTCCTGTCCTGGCTCCAGTTTCCTCTCTGACTCTTTACCTCCAGTGCCCTCAGCTTGGTACCCATCCTGGAACCCACGTGGGCACCGTGGGCTGCACCCCTTCCCCAAACCCCTGCGGACTGCACCCCTTCCCCACACCCCGCGGGCTGCACCCCTTGCCCGCACCCCCGCAGACTGCACCCCTTCCCCACACCTGTGGGCTTCACCCCTTCCCCACACCCCTGTGGGCTGCACCCCTTCCCCAAACCACAAAACTTTCCTGTGGGTTCACCAGTTGTCCAATGGAAACACATTGCCTCTTTTTCCTGGAGACCTCGGAATGCAGTCAGGTTGTACATCAGGTTTGCCTGTCAGGTCCATGCGTTCCCACTGTCTCTGTGTCAGCCTGTGAAGCAGTGTTGCTAATCCATCGTCAGTAGGCAGTGCGATCACACCGTGGGGTCCGAGCTGTGGACATGACCAGACACGAGGACTGGGCTTCCTGGGCTGACTTTAATTGGAAAGTAGATGGTGTGAAATGTAAAGTGAGCGGGTGATTCATGGGACATGGAACCTAGAACAGTCCAGCACCGGACAGGCCATTCGGCCCTTGATGTTGTGCCGATCTTCTTGCTAATTTATACTAAATGTCCCGCTCCTGCTTCCCCCTGAATCCCTGGCACTTATTCTGGGCTATCATTCCAGATGAACCTTAACCCCATAAACTGCGGAATTAGATGTTAAATAACTGTGGAACCCTCCCTCCTGAATGCTTATTCCACTCTGCCTAGACCTTGGCCTATGAAGTTAGAAATGTGGGCAGAGAGACGGCAGATGCAGTTTACTCTGCACAAGTGTGAGGTTTTGCACTTGGGGAGGTCAGGTGTGAGGGGAAAGTGTACAGTAAATGGCAGGATCCTTAACAGCATTGATGTACAGAGGGATCTTACGGTGCAAGTCCACAGCTCCCTGAAGGTGACAACACAAGGGGGTGTGGCGGTAAAGAAGGCGGACACATGCTGGTCTTTGTTGGTCAAGGTGTTGAGTATAAAAATGGCAAATCATGTTGCAGAACTTTGGTCAGGCCGCACTTGGAGCATTGTGTGCAGTTCTGGTCGCCCCATTACAGGAAGGGTGTGGGGGCTTTGGAGAGGGTGCAGAGGAGGTTCACCAGGATGTTGCCTGGATTGGAGAGTATTATTTGTAAGGAGGGGTTGGACAAACTGGGATTGTTTTCTCTGGAGTGTCAGAGGCTGAGGGCAGACCTGATGGTTTATAACATTTGGATCATTGGGATCTCTTCTGGGGAAGGTGGGACCTGTACAGAATGGATGGGTTACACCTGAACTCAAGGGGGACCAATATCCTTGCAGGCAGGTTTGCTAGTGTTTTTCAGGAGGGTTTAAACTAGTTTGCAAGTGGTATGGGAACCGGAGGGCCAATGGAAGAACTGCTTGGAGTAAAGTCAGATCTAACATGTAGAGCGGCTTTGAGGAAGGAGAAGCAGAGTACAGGCTATAAAAGTAGTAAGGTGGATGGGCTAAAGTGCATTTACTTAAATGCAAGAAGCATCAGGAATAAGGGAGATGAACTGAGAGCTTGGATAAATACATGGAACTATGATATTGTGGCTCTTGCTGTCACCAGGTCAGGAATGGATACTGAATATTCCTGGATTTCAATGTTTTAAAAGGGATGGGGAGGTGGGGAGAAGAGGAGGAGGGGTAGCGATTCTGGTCAGGGACACTATTACAGCTGCAGAAAGGGTAGATAATGTAGAAGGATCCTCTCTAGAGTCAGTATGTGTGGATATTAGATAAGATGAGATAAGATAAGATTTCTTTATTAGTCACACGTACATTGAAACACACAGTGAAATGCATCTTTTGCATAGAGTGTTCTGGGGGCAGCCCGCAAGTGTCGCCACGCTTCCAGCGCCAACATAGCATACCCACAACTTCCTAACAGGGTTCTATAGGCCCCCTGGTAGTAGCAGGGATACTGAGGAGCAGATCAGGAGGCAGATTTTGGAAAGGTGCAAGAATAACAGGGTTGTTATCGTGGGAGACTTCAATTTCCCAAATATTGATTGGCACCTGCTTAGTGCCAAAGGTTTAGACGGGGCAGAGCTTGTTAAGTGTGTCCAGGACGGATTCCTGACGCAGTATGTTGACAGGCCGACTAGAGGGAATGCCATCTTTGATCTAGTATTAGGTAATGAACTGGGTCAAGTGACAGATCTCTTGGTGGGTGAGCATTTGGGGGACAGTGACCATTGCTCCATAACCTTTAACATTGTCATGGACAGGGATAGGAGCAAAGAGGACGGGAAAATATTTAATTGGGGAAAGGCAAATTATGAGGCTATAAGGTGAGAACTTGGGAGTGTGAATTGGGATGACATTTTTGAAGGGAAACGTACTATGGAGATGTGGTCAATGTTCAGGGATCTTTTGCAGGATGTTAGGGATAAATTTGTCCCAGTGAGGCAGAGAAGGAATGGCAGGGTGAAGGAACCATGGGTGACAAGAGAGGTGGAACAACTAGTTAGGAAGAAGAAGGTTTTTCACCCAGAGAGTGGTTGGTGCATGGAATGCGCTGCCTGGGGTGGTGGTGGAGGCAGGTACATTGGTCAAATTCAAGAGATTACTAGATAAGCATATGGAGGAATTTAAAATAGAGGGATATGTGGGAGGAAGGGGTTAGATAGTCTTAGGCGAGGTTTAAAGGTCGGCACAACATTGTGGGCCGAAGGGCCTGTATTGTGCTGTACTGTTCTATGTTCTATGAGAGGAAGAGATGGGGAGACAGTGAGAGTTTTTACCCCAGGGTGGAAATGTTGAATACTAGAGGACACAGATTTAAGGTGAGAGGGGGACAGTTTAAAGGAGATGTGCAGGGTAGGTTTTGTACACAGGGCTGTGGGTGCTTGGAACGTGCTGCCAGGGGTGGGGGTGGAGTTAGATACAATGACAATGTTTAAGAGATATCTAGACAGACACAGGTGGGGATGGAGGGATATGGATCATGCACAGGCAGATGGGTTTGTTAGATTGGCATCATGGCCGGTGCAGACATGGTGTGCTGAAGGGCCTGTTCTATGTTCTCTGTATGAAGAAATACCTCTTCACCTCAGTCCTAAACAGCCGACCCCTTGCTCTCAAACTATATCAACTGTTCTAGACACTCCCCTGCATGCAGACAACACGGTGCCAGACTCAATGTCCCATTGCTGGAACCAGTCTAATGAATCATTGCTTCACTCCCTCTGTGTCAAGTACATTCTCTCTTGGGGTAAGGAGACCCAAACTGTGCCCAAAACTCCAGCTGCAATCTCACCAAGGCCCTACATGATTACAGGGACCTAAACAGTCCTTCCAGGTGAAGCAACTACTCCCTTCTACTTCCTCCAGTCTTGTGCCCTGCATTGTGCCCACAAAGTGGTCTCTCTGCAAGAAACTGCAGAGAGTTGTGGACACAGCGCAGCACCTCACGGAAACCAGCCTCCCCTCCATGGACTCTGTCTGCACTTCTCGCTGCCTCGGTAAAGCAGCCAACATAATCAAAGACCCCTCCCACCCCGGACATTCTCCCTTCTCCTTCCTCCCGTCGGACAGAAGATACAAAAGCCTGAAATCACATCCCACCAGGCTCAAGCACAGCTTCTATCCCACTGTTATAAGACTATTTAACTGTCTCCTAGTACAATAAGATAGACTCTTGACCTCACCATCTACCTTATTATGGCTTTGCACTTCTTTTGCACTATTTATTTATTTAGTGTAACTTATAGTAATTTTCCGCCTTGCACCTGTTCTGCTGCCACAAAACAACACGTTTCCTGACATTTATCAGTGACAATAAACCTGATTTTGATTCTTATTGTCTGCCTGCACTGCACTTTCTCTGTACCTGTAACACTTTATTCTGCATTCTGTTACTATTTTCCCTTGTACTACCTCAATGCACTGATGTGATGAAATGTTCCGTATGGATGGCATGTAAAGCAATGTTTTTCACTGGACCTCGGTACGTGCCAATAATAAACCAATTTACCAATTTGCCAACCTCTGCTGGTGAAACCAAATGCCGATTGGGTGAGGAGTTTACAGAACAGCTCTGCTCGTCCACAGGAGTGACCCTGAGCTTCTGTTCACCTGACACTCATTCCCCATCCCACTCCCTCTCTGACCCCTCCGTACACACTGCTCCAACAAGACCCACCGTAGGCTCAAGGAACAGCTCCTCACCTTCAGCCTGGTCACCTACACACCCCAGGACTCAACGCTGAATTTAGGTAACCGCTTTTCCCGACTGTGTGGGAGCTGGCCAATCCTGAGGCAGGGCCATCACACAGCTTCCCTCTCCCCACAGATGCTGCCTGACCTGCCTCCCTCCCACTGTGCCAGATTTCAGCACCTCCTGTGTTGCCCCTCTGATCAGTCACCCGTGGGCACCCACACAGTCACCTGGTTATGCCCCCAATCCCAGACGTTCCCCCGTTCTCTCCCTCCCTCATGTTCCCAGCTCAGTGACCTGATATATTAGCTGTGTTCCTGTCCCCACAGACTCTGCCTGACTTGCTGTGGGTCTCCTGCATTTTCTGTTTTACAACTTTCCAACCAGGCAACGTCCTGGTAAATCACCTCCGCACTGTCCCCGTGTGAGCACACCTTCCTGTAGTGTGGTTACCAGAACGCCCCATGCTCCCGATCTGCCTCCCTGCACTTAAATTCTGTCCTATGGTTGATAAAGGCAGCTATTGCAGCTTATCTCCTGGTGCTGTTGTCTCCAGGGATCTGTGGACAGAGAACATAGAACACTACAGTACAGTACAGGCTCTTCGGCCCACAGTGTTGTGCCAACATTTTATACTGCTCTAAGGATATCCTGCTCTAAGAACACTTGCCTCCCACATAACCCTCCATTTCTCTATAATTCATGTATCTGCCCCCACAACCTCTGTCGGCAGTGCGTTCCACGCACCCACCGCTCTCTGTGTAAAAAAACTTATCTCTGACAGCCCCCTTATACCTTCCTCCAATCACCTTAAAATTATGGCCCCTCGTGTTGGCCATTTTCGCTCTGGGAAAAAGTCTCTGACATGCTCTCCAATCCAGGCAGCTTCCTGGTAACTCTCCTCTGAACCCTCTCTAAAGCTTCCACATCCTTCCTATAATGAGGCGACCAGAACTGAACACAATACTCCAAGTGTAGTCTGACCAGAGTTCTATAGAGCTGCAACATTACCTCACGGCTCTTGAACTCAATACCCCCGACTAATGAAGGCCAACACACCATACGCCTTCCTAACAACCCTATCAACCTGCGCGGCAACCTTGAGGGATCTATGGACGTGGATCCCAAGATCCCTCTGTTCCTCCACACTGCTAAGAGTCCTGCCATTAACCTTGTATTCTGCCTTCAAATTTGATCTTCCAAAGTGTATCACTTCACACTTATCCAGATTGAACTCCATCTGCCACTTCTCAGCACAGCTCTGCATCCTATCAATGTCCTGTTGTAACCTACAGCAACCTTCTATGCTATCCACAACACCACCAACCTTTGTATCATCAGCAAACTTAGTAACCCACCCTTTCACATCCTCATCCAAGTCATTTATCAGAATCACAAAGAGCAGGGGTCCCAGAACAGATCCCTGCGGAATACCACTGGTCACCGACCTCCAGGCAGAATATGCTCCATCTAGCACCACCCTCTGTCTTCAATGGACGAACCAATTCCGAATCCACACAGCCAAGTTTCCCTGGATCCCATGCCTCCTGACTTTCTGAATGAGCCTTCCATGAGGAACCTTATCAAACACCTTACTAAAATCCATGTACACCACATCCACTGCTCTACCTTCATCAATGTGCTTTGTCACATCCTCAAAGAATTCAATCAGGCTCGTGAGGCACGACCTGCCCCTCACAAAGCCATGCTGACTGTCCCTAATCAGCCTATGCTTCTCCAAATGCCCATAAATCCTGTCTCTAAGAATCTTCTCCAGTAATTTGCCCACCACTGAAGTAAGACTCACTGGTCTGTAATTCCCAGGGTTATCCCTACTCCCTTTCTTGAACAAAGGAACAATATTTGCTGCCCTCCAATCATCTGGCACTACTCCTGTGGCCAGTGAGGACGCAAAAATCATGGCCAAAGGTGCAGTAATCTCTTCCCTCGTTTCCCGTAATTACCTTGGATATATATCCCGTCTGGCGCTCTTTCCTCACGTTAACATGCTCTAGTGTATCAGCCTTTCATACACCATATTCACAAACCTCAAGCTCTCTCTCTCTGGTGAATACTGAAGCAAAGTATTCATTAAGGACCTCCCCTGCCTCTTCTGACTCCAGGCACAGGTTTCCCCCTTTATCCCTGATCGGTCCTACCCTCTCTAGTCATCCTCCTGTTCTTCACATACGTGTAGAACGCCTTGGGGTTTTCCTCAATCCCACTCGCCAAGGACTTCTCATGCCCCCTTCTAGCTCTCCTAAGTCTATTCTTAAGCTCCCTCCTGGCTACCTCTTAGCTTTAACTCTCCAGAGCCCTGTCTGATCCATGCTTTCTAAACCTTGGGTAAGCTTCTTTCTTCCTCTTGACGAGATATTCTACACCTCGTGTCAACCACGGTTCCTTCACTCTACCATCCTTACCCTGTCTCAATGGGACAGACCTATCCAGAGCCCCATGCAAGTATTCGCTAAACAACCTCCACACTTCTGCTGTGCACTTCCCCAAATAAATTTGTTCCCAGTTTACGCTCCCAGGTTTCTGCCTAATAGCATCATAATTCCCCCTCCCCCAGTTAAATACTGTGCCATATCGTCTGCTCCTATCCCTCTCCAAGGCTATGGTAAAGGTCAAGGAGTTATGGTCACTGTCTCCAAAATGCTCTCCCACCGAGAGATCTGAAACCTGATCAGGCTCATTGCCTTGTACCAGGTCCAGTATGGCCTTTCCTCTAGTCAGCCTGTCCACATACTGTGTCAGGAATCCTTCCTGGACACACCGAACAAACTCTGCCCCATCTATCCCCTTTACACTAAGGAGGTGCCAATCAATATTAGGGAAGTTGAAATCACCCATGACAACAACCCTGTTATTTTTGCACCTCTCCAAAATCTGCCTCCCGATCTGCTCCTCAGTGTCTCTGCTGCTATTGGGGGGGTCTGTAGAATACTCCCAATAGAGTGATCGCTCCCTTCCTGTTTCTGACTCCCACCCACACTGACTCAGTGGACGATCCCTCCAGGACGTCCTCCCTTTCTACAGCTGTGACATTGTCCCTGATCAGCAAAGCCGCTCCCCCACCTCTTTTACCTCCGTCCCTGTCCCTTTTGAAACATCTAAACCCTGGAATATCCAGCAGCCATTCCTGCCCTTGTGACAGCCAAGTCTCCAATAGCCACAATATCGTAGTTCCATGTACTTACCCATGGTCTAAGTTCATCGCCCTTGTTCCTGATACTTCTCGCATTAAAGTAGACACACTTCAGCCCATCCAACTGACTGCAATTTTGCCCTTTCAACTGCCTGACCTTCCTCAGTCTTTCTCCACTCTGCATCTACTTGTACACTGAATGCACTAACCTCCGACCTATCACTCGGGTTCCCATCCCCCTGCTAAACTAGTTTAAATCCTCCCCAACAGTTCTAGCAAACCTGCCTGCAAGAATATGCACGTGTACTCCCAGGTCCCCTGGTTTCCCTACACTTACGAACTGACCATTTTCTGTTCGCCTCACTGTGTTCTCTATCCCAAAGGCATCATGTGCACTTCCCTCCCCCGGGCACATTCCCACTTGCACCTTTTGTTCCCAACCACAGGTCCCTGCAGTGACAACAGTTTCTCACCAAGATCTCCATTGGGCCTCCACCTGTCAGTCAGGGCCACCAGAACCAATTCCAATGTGTTGATGGCAAATTGTGTTTCACTGTGTTGAATGCAGCAGGGAGGTTGTTGAGGAGCGTGGGGTTAATGTCTTAAAGTCAGTGTCACCCAGCACAGGAACAGGCCCTTCGGCCCCTCTGTCCATGCTGACCATTGTACCCATCTACACCAATCCTGTTTCCCAGACTTGTCCGACGTTCCATGTGGTGAATGTGGATTTTCAGGAGGTCAAAAGGATTGACGTGGCAACCTGTGTATGTATGCGTGTGTGTGCGTACACGTATGTGTGTGTGTGCGCGTGTGTGGTGTGCATGCGTGTGTGCTGGGGGTGGGACTTCATGGAGATGGACTGATTGGTTGATCTGTGGTGGGACTTCCATGGGGAGGGACAAATTTGTGGACCAATGGGAGGAAGGGAATGTATGTGGGGGTGGTACTTCCATGGGGAGGGACAGGTTAGTCACCCAATGGTGGGAATGTGTGTGGTGGGAAGGGTCTCCACCAGAAACGTCTCGACTGGAAACGTTGCCTGTCCATTTCCCTCCACAGATGCTGCCTGACCTGCTGAGGCCCTCCAGCCTCTTTTGTGTGTTGCTGCATATGGAGTGTGAGGTGTGATTGTGTGGGAAGGGGTGGGTTGGGTGACCCATGGTGGGTGCATGTGGGTGGGGCAGTTGGGTGCATTGATGCCACACACCTAGGCAGCACTGACTATTTTCATGCAGTGCTGCTGAGCTGCAGAGAGCAGCTCCCATTCCACCGGTGATAAAATTGCAGTGACAGAATTGACAACTTAATTAGCACTTAATGTGCTTTTACACATCTGCTGAGTTTTATTGCTTCAATCAAACTTCCCAAGAAAGCAGAGCGTGGGGAAATCGAGTAAAAGACTTTCCTTCAAGTACCTGCTGATATCAAAGGCAGGAGGCAGCTGCCCACAGAAGTCTTTATTTACATAGATGTGAATGCTAATGAATGTGAAAATTGGGAAACCGTGCACTTTGTTCATAATTAACACCATCAACCAAATTACTGCTTTTAAATGTGTGCAGCTCTGAGAATCAACTACACTTTACCCTCAGCAGTGAGTCCCACAGATCCATTCCCAATCTGGCACAGTGGGCCAGCTGACAGGGGTTCAATCCCGCCATCCGGCGCTGTCTGTGTGGAGTTTGCATGCTCTCCCTGTGACCGCGGGTGTTTACCCCGGGTGTTTACCTGGGGTGCTCTGGTTTCCTCCCACATCCCAACGACATGCGGGTCGGTGGGGTAATTGGTCGCTGTAAATTGCCCCCAGTGTGTGGGTGGGGGGTGGAGGGGAGTTGGTGGGAATGTGGGGAGGGAGGGATCGATCGGTGCAAATGGGTGGTTGATGGTCGGCACGGACTCGATGGGCCATAGGGCCTGTTTCCGTGCTGGATGACTCTGTGACACTCGGGTCCCCGGTCAGACAGACTCCAGGACTCACAGTGTGAGACATCAGCAGGCTCAGGTCCAACGGACTGGGCTCAGAAAGCCTTCCTGTCTACCGGTGACTGCTGCCAATACAAGCGGCACAATCTGCTCATCAGACCAACTCGTGTGTAAAATTAAATTGTCAGGGGAAGAGATGTCATCCTCTGTTTCAGTAACCGGTGAAGGCAAAACATTGGTGGCAGGACACGGGATCAAACCCCACGCTGATACAGGAGAGCACAGAGGCGGCAGTCACATCCATACCAGGGCTGCAGTCTCATGTCTAACCCATAACAGTGACCTTTGACAGTGCAGCACTCCCTCAGTACTGCCCCTCCCACAGTGGGACCCTCCCTCAGTATTGCCCCTCCCACAGTGCTGTGCTCCCTCAGGACCGCCCCTCCCACAGTACCGCATCTCCCAGAGTGTGACCCTCCCTTGCTGTTTGTCCTGTGATATAACTGTTTGACCTGGGGTAGATGTGTGGAGGGAGCTTCACCCTGTGTCTGACCCCGGGAGTGTGTGATGGGACAGTACGGAGGGAGCTTCACCCTGTGTCTGACCCCGGGAGTGTGTGATGGGACGGTGCAGAGGGAGCTTCACACTGTGTCTGACCCTGGGAGTGTGTGACAGGACGGTGCAGAGGGAGGTTCACTCTGTGTCTGACCGCAGGAGTGTGTGATGGGACGGTGTTGTTCAATGGTGAATCCCGAGATTTTAAGAATAATGTTCACAAAAGGTTTACAATTCAACTAATTCTGCACACAAAAACTAATTTATTTGATAGTTTCCCAACCAGAATAATGAGATGTTTAAGACATTTCAAAGGTCTGGTCTGAAGGGTTTATTGTCAGTAGAGGGTTGATGTTGTTCAGTGGCAGGCAAGTCACTGGGGGATACTTTCTCTGCGTGGGCCCAATCTGAGGGAACTGTACAGGGCAGCACAGAACCTGAGCTGGTGCTCCCAGTGTGGTTCTGTCTCTGCACTCATAACCAATTGGAAGTCAGTTTTGCAAAGCTGATGGTGAAAGTCTGGCTTCAGTAAACATGCTGAATGTCAGTATCGACCAGTATGACTACTGACCAGTAGCTCTGACATCCACCATCATGAAGTGCTTTGAGAGGTTGGTCATGGCACGCATCAGCTCCAGCCTCCCAGACAACCTGGACCCACTGCAATTCAACTATTGCCGAAACAGGTCCACAGCAGATGCCATCTCCCTGGCCCTACACTCAGCTCTGGAGCATCTGGACAGTAAGGACACTTACATTAGACTATTGTTGATTGACGACAGCTCTGCCTTCAATACAATAATCCCAAGCAAGCTTGTCACCAAGCTCTGAGACCTAGGACTCAACACCTCCCTCTGTAACTGGATCCTTGACTTTCTAACAAACAGACCGCAATCAGTGAGGATAGGCAGCAATACCTCCGGCACGATTATTCTCAACACTGGTGCACCTCAAGGCTGCGTCCTCAGCCCTCTACTCTACTCCCTATACACTCACGACTGCATGGCCAGATTCTGCTCTAACTCCATCTACACCGTATCTCAAACAGTGATGAGTCGGAGTACAGGAAGGAGATAGAGAGCTTAGTGGAATGGTGTCATGACAACCACCTTTCCCTCAATGTCAATAAAGCTAAAGAGCTGGTCATTGACTTCAGGAAAGGGGGTGGTGTACATGCACCTGTCTACATCAATGGTGCTGAGGTCGAGAGGGTTGAGAGCTTCATGTTCCTGGGAGTGAACATCACCAACAACCTGTCCTGGACAAACCACGTGGATGCCACGGCCAAGAAAGCTCACCAGCGCCTCTACTTCCTCAGGAGGCTAAAGAAATCTGGTTTGTCCCTTTCGACTCTCACCAACTTTTATTGATGCACCATAGAAAGCATCCTATCAGGATGTATCATGGCTTGGTACGGCAACAACTCTGTCCAAGACCATAAGAAACTGCAGAGAGTTGTGGACACTGCCCAGCGCGTCACGGACACCAGTCTCCCCTCCTTGGACTTTCGTTGTCTTGGTGTAGCAGCCAGCATAATCAAAGACCCCACCCACCCGGGACATTCCCTCTTCTCTCCTCTTCCATTGGGTAGAAGATACAGGAGCCTGAGGGCACGTACCACCAGGCTTAAGGACAGCTTCTACCCCACTGTGATAAGACTATTGAACGGTTCCCTTATACAATGAGATGGACTCTGACCTCATGATCTACCTTGTTGTGACCTTGCACATTACTGCACTGCACTTTCTCTGTAGCTGTGACACTTTACTCTGTACTGTTATTGTTTTTACCTGTACTACATCAATGCACTCTGTACTGACTCAATGTAACTGCACTGTGTAATGAATTGACCTGTAAGATCAGTTTGTAAGACAAGTTTTTCACTGGACCTCGGTACAAGTGACAATAATAAACCAATACCAATATCAGAGGAACAACCAGTTCAGTCACGTCCTTTGGGAAGGAAGCCTTGAAATGGACACAGCCTTGAAACTCCACCCTGAAATGGCAGCGTGATGTTCAAACGACCACAGGCTTTGCAGAGCAGTCCTGCATCACCTCGGGGAACTGGGGGTGGGCCTACTCCTGCTCACATCTCAGAGAAGGTAACCCTACGGTGGGGTAGACTGGAGGTGTCCCTGATCCTGGGAATGGTCAGGTCAGGAGAGACAAAAGCCAGAGGAGGATGTGTACTGAAACTTGCACAGGGATCGGAGTGAGGGGGTTGTCCCATGGGGAGGGGAGGGAGTGGGAGAGAGGCTGGGGGTTGGGAGTTTGGAGGTCAGAGCGTCAGGGTAAAGGTTGGGACATTTAGGACGGAGATGGGGAGGCACTTCTCCATGCCAAGAGTTGGGAATCTTTGGAATTCTGAGGCCGTGGATGCTCCAGTCATTAAAGCTGTTACATTTGTGGGCAGCTGGAGGTTGAGATGGGGTGGGAAGTGCTGATGCCAGGATGGTTGGTGATCTGTGTGGGCAGTTCAAGGGGTGGTGTGACTGACCTACTCCTAGTCCTGCCCAAGTCTTTCCCCACAGGCTGCAGACTCTCCTCTCCCACTACCAAGCTGCCACACTGTTGTTCCCACCACCACTGTGTCTGGGCGAGAGCTCCCAGCCCCTCCCCACCCTCCCCCACAGGGTCTGTACCCTGTCCCCACCCTGGGCCTGTGATGGGGGTCTCTGCCCCTCTCCCAATCTCTCAGGCTGGGAGTTCCAGACCCCATCACCCTCCAGGGGAACATTCCCCCCTCCCTCTCCAGTCCTCCCATCAATCACTGTCTCTGTCCTGGGGTTTGACTCTGCCAAGGGAGGGAGATTCTTCAGGGTGTGGGCCTTGCCAGCGCCCCTGAGAAGGTGCTGCAAGTCCCCTCGACCTTCCGCCTCCCTCGGTGCTTGAGCCTTGGTAAACCTGGTCAATGGGCATCGAGGGGAACTCACTCCTCGTACAGAGGCAGACAGATGTGGCTCTTGGACCGTTAGCTTTATTAACCCTCCCAACTGCATCACCTCGCAGTTAATGGGACTAAATTCTACCTGGCATTTGTCTGCCCATCATTCTGTAGCCTCAGCCTCCCCCCCTCACTATCAGCACCACCACCAATCTTCATACCAACTGCAAACTTACTCATTGTACCTCACCAGCACAGAAAGGAGGAGCACGAGGAGGCCACTCGGCCCCTTGCCTGCCCCCCCATTCAATGTGATTGTGGCCGATCTGTGCCGGCCTCAGCTCCTCTTCGGTGCCAGTTCTGTGCCCCTCCCTGCCTCCATCCTTCAAATATTTATCCACCTCCACCTTCAATACGTCCAACAACCCAGCCATAACCACCCTCAGGGGCAGAGAATCCCAGAGATTCACCCCCTCTGCGAGAGGAAATTTTTCTGCACCTCAGGTTTAAATTGTGTCTCGTTATGTCCCCTTGTTCGAGACTCTCTCATTACTGGAAACATCCCACCAACCACCCTGTCAACCCCCCTCAGGATCTGATGCGTCACCCCTCATTCTTCTAACTCCAAGGAATACAGATCCAAGCTGTCCAGCTTCTCTTGGTGGGACAACCCACTCATCCCAGGACTTACCCTGGGGAACCTCCTTCCGACTGCCCCCAATGTTACTGCACCTTATTTTAGGTAAGGACCCCGCACATTCACATCCAAAGCACTGATGTGTATAACCAAGAGAACAGTTTCTCACACTGATCATTGCCTCTTAGATCTAATTTTACTTGGGTCTCATGGGCTCTAACCTTTTGGACCAGTCCCCCACGTGGGACCCTGTCAGAGCCTTACTCAAGTCCGTGCAGAACACATCGATCGCACTGCCCCCATCAGCACACACGGCTGCCTTTTCAAAAAATTCCATCAAATTAGTCAGACAGAATCTCCCACAAAGAAAGATGTGCTGACTATCCCTGATCAATCCCTGCCTTTCCAAGCGCAGATTAATGCTGCCCTACCACTGACGTTAGCCTCGCCGGCCTGTGGTTCCCTGGCTTATCCCTGCCGCCCTTTTTGAACAAAGGCACCACATTTGTTGTCCTCCAGTTACCTGGCCCCTCACCTGTGCCCACTGAAAGTCTGAAACCACCATTCCTTCTGCTGAAGGAGCAGCACTGAGGACAGGAGCTCGGACTGGGATTCTCACCGGCCACCGTCTGGCTGTCAGTCCAAGGACTGGGTCTGTGCAACTCGACCAGCAACCCTGAACTTGGCACAATCCCTGGATCGCCTGTCGGTGTTTCAAAACAGTAACGTGTGTAGTTGTGTTTCACATCCGGCAGAAGCTGACACAACAGCAGCTTGTGTGGTGCAGGAATCTGGCCGTGGTGGGCGGTGATGCAGTAACCGGGAGGTAGACCGGATCTGTCCCAGGACATGACTCATCGACCACACCAGTAACACAGAGCAGGACCCGAGGGATGTCTGCTGAACCCACCCACCCCAATCCGATATCCAATGGGATTTTCCAGAGTTCCCACGTCGTTGAACTGAGGTCACACTGAGGTTTCCCTGACACTCAGATACAATCGGGCTCAGTGTACCTCACCTCGTCTCACTGAGAAACAAGGACACAGGAGGTGACCGAGGCAGTACTGAGGGAGGGTCACACTGTGGGAGGGGCGGTGCTGAGGGTGAGCCGCACTGTTGTTGACAATTCATTGTGCAGTCAGTTGTGCAGGACGTTGCACAACTGACTGTTGCACAATTCATTGTGCAGGACGTTGGTGATGGACAGGGCCAATGAGGCTGGTGGTGCCCACAGTGACACACTGGCGCCCTGGGCAGTGACTCACTGGTGGTGTGCCCTGGGGCAGTGACACACTGGCGCCCTGGGCAGTGACTCACTGGTGGGTGGTGTGCCCTGGGGCAGTGACTCACTGGTGGGTGGTGTGCCCTGGGGCAGTGATACACTGGCAGGCGGTGTGCCCTGGGGCAGTGATACACTGGCAGGCGGTGTGCCCTGGGGCAGTGACTCACTGGCAGGCGGTGTGCCCTGGGCAGTGACAGACTCTGGGCGACGGACATTGAAGGAACAAGACTGCACAGAACCCGACAGCAACAACACATTCAGAGGTCCCTTGGCTGCTGGGACAGGCAGCAGGACGAGTCCTCAAGGCAGTCCTGGGTTAACTGGACAACATCTACCGGTGGGAAGGGCCAAGCTGGGCCCCCCTGGGCCCCCTACACGTTGGTGGCTGGGATCTGAGCCCCTCCCGGCACGTTACCAAGGCTGCCGTCCTGGACTTCAGCCCGGAAGGGGCGCAGCCGGGCCTTGACCGAGGTTCCGGCCCCAGGGGTGTCCTGCCTGCTACCGCAGCGGAAGAAGTGGATGAACCCTTTGCGGTAGTTCCTGTTCATCCAGCCGTAGAGCAGGGGGTTGGCGAAGGTGGAGCACATGGCCACCACGTGGAAGACAGTGTAGAGCAGCTTGTACTCCCTGAGCTGCAGGAACCGGCCGTCCAGGTCACTGAGCAGCTGGAAGAGGTGGAAGGGCAGCCAGCAGATGGCAAACACCACCACCACCATCACCAGCATCTTGGTGGTCTGCCTGCGCCGGTAGTGGGCATCCTTCCTCATGCCTGGGCTCGTGTGCTTCTTCAGCTTGATCCAGATCCTCGTGTAGGCGTAGCTGATGATCAGCAGGGGCAGTGCGTACTGCAGGATGAACATGGTGATGCTGTAGATGGAGCCGTTTTGGGCGTCACTGTTGGGCCACTTCTCCGAACACACCACCATCTGCACGTTGATGGGCTGCAGCTCGACCAGCTTGTGCTCCCGGAAGATGGCCAGCGGTCCGGCCAGCACAGCCGACACCAGCCAGGTCACTGCCACGATGACGAAGCTGATCTTCTTGGAGATGTGGCTGTCCAAGTGGTAGACAATGCAGCGGTGGCGGTCCAGGGCGATCACCGTCAGGGTCAGCGTGGACACGTGGACACTCAGCGCCTGGGAGTAGGGCACCAGGTGGCAGAGCAGTGCTCCCAGTTTCCATTCGTCCAGGAGCGTGTAGACCAGGGTGAAGGGGAGGCAGAGAGTGTCTACCATCAGGTCAGCCAGTGCCAGGTTGGCAATGAAGAAGTTGGTGACCGTGCGCATGGTTTTGTATTTCACGATCATGTGAATGACCAGCGAGTTCCCCACCAACCCCAGGAGGATGATGACTGCGTACGCTGTGATGAGGGTCACCTGCACTCCCAGCAGCTTGGTGCTCTCCACCATGGAGGGGGCGTCCTGACTGCCGGACTGGTCGACAGCCATCGTTGGCCAGGCCCTGGAACTGTTTTGGCCGCTCCCTTCCATCGGCTCGGTGATCCGTGCAGAGCTGGACTGGGGCTGCTCCCTGCCAACAACAAGAGCATCAGTTCAGAGGCAGCAGTCAGGCCGCCAATCACCCAGGCATAGACCAAGTGCTGCTCAATGGATAGAAACGGTTTAGAGGGATATGGGCTTTCTCCTGGACTCTAACCCCAGCAGCAATGTTCCATCTCCCTCCACCACCTCCCCCCCACCGTCTCTCAACCCCCCAACCCAGTCCCTCCCCCACCCCCCACTCTCCCTTGCATATTCATCGTTCCCAAGTATGCTGCAGATGGGCCCCGACTGGTTAGGTTTTTGCGGGTTTCACCTCTCAGTGAGGAGGACTTTAACCAGAGCTCCCCCCACCCTGGAGAGGGAGGGGTCCCGGAATCCCAGGCCGAGTTTTACAGCACTGTGCCGACAGCTGCTGCAGACAAGGGTCTGAGGAGAAAAAGGTTTCATAGAACAGTACAGAACACAGAACAGGCCCTTCGGCCCACAATGTTGTGCTGACGTAGCTAATCCCTCCTACCTACAGAATGCCCACATCCCTCCATTTTCCTCTCATTCATGTGCCCATCCAAGCCCCTCTTAAAAGCCCCCAATGAATTTGCCTCCACCACCCTATCAGGCAACACATTCCAGGCATCCACCACTCTCTGAGTAAAAAACATACCCCTCACGTCTGTTCTGAACCTACCCCCTCTCACGTTAAATGTATGCCCTCTGGTATTGGATCACTCAATAATGGGAAAAAGACATTGCTTGTCCACCCTATCTATGCCCCTCATAATTTTATACACTCCCAACAGATCACCCCTCAGACCCCGCCGCTCCAGAGAAAAAAGCCCAAGTTTGTCCAGCCTCTCCTGATAGCACATGCCCTCTAATCCAGGCAGCATCCTAGTAAACCTCCTCTGCACCCTCTCTAAAGCCTCCACATCCTTCCTGTAGTGAGGTGACCAGAATTGCACACAATACTCTAAATGTGGCCTAACCAGAGTTCTACAGAGATGTATCATCACTTCCTGACTCCTGTACTCAATACTTCAATTAATGAAAGCAAGCGTTCCATTAGCCTTCTTAACCACTCTGTCTACCTGTGTAGCAACTTTCAATGAGTCATGGACTTGCACCCCAAGGTCTCTCTGCTCTTCACACTGTTCAGGGTGTTGCCTTTGAGTGTACTGTCTCTTGACTTTAGTCTGCAGCAGCTGCTGGCACAGTGCTGTAAAACTCAGCCTGGGATTCAGGGACCCCTCTCTCTCCGGGGTGGGGGGAGCTCCTCACTGAGAGGTGAAATCTGCAAACACCTCACCAGTCAGGGCCCATCTGCAGCATACTTGGGAATGATGAATATGTGAGGGAGAGAGGTAGAGACGGGGGGAGAGACCAAGGGGGGAAGAGACTGGAGGTGTGGGGGGGGGGGAGGGAGAGAGAGGAGGGGGGATAAAGACAGTGGGGGGGGGGGGGTTTGGAGGGAGAGGGAACATTGCTGCTGGGGTTAGAGTCCAGAACAGGCAGGGTCTGAAACTGTCCAGAGTGACCTAGGAACAGCTGGCACTCTCTTCCTCAACACCAGAGCAACGAGTTATTTTAAGGCCAGCATTGGTAGATTCTCATTAATGAAGAGAATTTGTAGAGTTAACAGCGGAGGAACTGGGAGAAATCAGCCCAGATCTGATGGAACGGTGGAAACAATGAGCAGGTCACGGGACACAAGATGGTTCAACTTCAACACCAGTCAGGTGAAGGAAGAGAAACAAAGGGGTGATATTAAAGGCTGATTGGAGGGAAGATGAAAGACGTGGAAATGTGTTTAAAAAGTATGTTTTAAAGTTAGCAATGTTTAACTCTGAAAGAGCGAGGCTTGAACTGAATAAATTCCAATGTCTGAGGACACCTGTCACATCCTGCTGCTGAGGTCTGTGAGTGAGTTTGGTGTGAACACCACAGGCAGGGTCCCAATGTAGGTGTGTCTGGAGGAAGTGAGTACTATTGGAGCACGGCTGAAGCAGGCCGGCATAGCCAGAGGGTAGTGGGATGCTGGGGGTTAATCACACATGCCTTGACCATTGACTCTGCTTCAGAGGGTTTCCAGCCAAAGCCACACAGTGACAGCTCAGCCTTGCTAAAGCGATCAGTGCCGGCCACAGGAACTCCCAGCGAGACATGGCCTCACGCTGTGCCGACTGTCAAAACCATTCTGTCACCAGTCGGTACCTCTGCTGTCAGGGTGCACCCATCGGGAAGGACCGAGACCATCCATGGTTCACTCGGACAGAGATCTCTCAATCACCCACTTACATCATCACACCCCATGGACACTGTGTGTGGCCCACCCCTCCATCCTGCTCCTCCCGGGAATCAGGTGATCTGCTTGTAACCTGATCCCCGAATTCCCCCTCACCCCCAGTAACCTCACCGCCCTGTGCTTTCAACTGTCCGTCCATGCTTCAAAACTATTCAATGCCTTTCCTTCCTTTCCTCTGAGGAGGAGAGTTCTAAAGGCTTGACCCTCTGAGAGAAAACGTTTCACCTCATCTGGGACTGACTGAAAACAGTGACCCCTGGTTCTAGATCTGCCCACGGGAGGAAACACCCTCCCCACACCCCTCCCCACCCCATCACCCCTCCCACACCCCTCCCCACCCCATCACCCCTCCCCACCCCCCTCCACACCCCATCACCCCTCCCCACCCCATCACCCCTCCTCACCCCTCCCCACCCCATCAACCCTCCCCACCCCATCAACCTTCCCACACCCCTCCTCACCCCATCACCCCTCCCCACCCCCCTCCTCATCACCCCTCCCCACCCCATCAACCCTCCCCACCCCCCTCCTCATCACCCCTCCCCACCCCATCACCCCTCCCACACCCCTCCCCACCCCATCACCCCTCCCACCCCCGTCCTCATCACCCTTCCCCACCCCTCCTCACCCCATCACCCCTCCCACACCCCTCCTCATCACCCCTCCCCACCCCCCTCATCACCCCTCCCCACCCCATCACCCCTCCCACACCCCTCCCCACCCCATCACCCCTCCCACACCCCTCATCACCCCCCCCCACCCCATCACCCCTCCCACACCTCTCCTCACCCCATCACCCACACCCCTCCTCATCACCCCTCCCCACCCCATCACCCCTCCCAAACCCCTCCCCACCCCATCACCCCTCCCACACCCCTCCTCACCCCATCACCCCTCCCCACCCCATCACCCCTCCCAAACCCCTCCCCACCCCATCACCCCTCCCACACCCCTCCTCACCCCATCAACCATCCCCCACCCCCCTCCCCACACCCCCTCTCCCCACACCCCTCCTCACCCCACCACCCCTCCCCACACCCACCCCTCCCCATCACCCACCCCCTCCCCATCACCCCTTGCCACCCCTCCACACACCCACCCTCCCCTCACCACCCCTCCCATACCCATCCTCTCCCATCAGGATTTTAAATCTTTCAATCCCCTCCCCTTGTTCTGAGCTCCAGGAGATCCAACCTCCTTCCCACAACCTGTCCGTTCCTGGCTGGAGTGGGATCGAACCCTGCACTGGTGGGAGTGAGAGCTGATTGGGTGGGAGGAGTGGACTCGGGAGTGATGGAGATCAGCAAACAATGACTGGGACAGAAAGCTGGATTCACATAACAAGGGAAATGACCGAGCAGGGTCTCAGACGTTGAGTTGAGTGGAAGCAATTAGTGTGTAAATGGAGTCTAACTGCGGTGAAGATCAGCAGTAGCCTTTGATGAACACGGCTCTGCAGACGGTACACACCAGCGTGGCTCAGCGCGGCCCCAGTCCTCCCTCTGCTGCATGCATTGGGGAGGGGGTGTTCGGGGCAAGTCACAACCCACAGGGTGATGTCGGGAATCTGAAACCCTCTCTCCAGAGGAGGAACTAACACTGAGGAACATACAGGAGAACATACATGGATGGGGGTTTCAGGGAGGTGGTCACACCATGGGGTTCAGCCAGATAGGGGGAGGGAAGGGGGTGTGGGAAGGGGGACAAGAATGGGAGGACTGGAGGAGGATTGGGTTGCGAGGGGGGGGAACACAGGAGGGACAATTCAACGTTCATACCATTGGGTTGTAGACCACCCAGGTGGATCATGAGGTGTTCAGGGGACCAGGAGAACAAAATTAAAAACCTCTCACAACGAAGGACAACAGAGCAGCTGCAGCACAGAGAGATCCAGCAGGGAAACAGGACCTTCGGCCCATCCAGTCCATGCCAACCACTCACTTACACCAATCCCACTTTATTTTCCCACATTCCCATAACTCCCCCCAGATGCCACCCCCCACCCACACACGGGGGGCAATTTACAGTCACCAGTTAACACACCTCTTCCATCCCTCCCCCCCTCGTAACCATGACAT
The DNA here is from genome assembly GCF_009764475.1 of Pristis pectinata. Lineage (NCBI taxonomy): Eukaryota > Metazoa > Chordata > Chondrichthyes > Rhinopristiformes > Pristidae > Pristis > Pristis pectinata. The sequence goes on along the minus strand of NC_067408.1, from coordinate 902,551 downwards.
CTCCCCGTCATCTCCTGGTTCCAACCATCGCCCACCAGCCCCTGCCTCACCCCTGCCCCTCCCCACTCTCAGTCCTGATGGAGGGTCTCAACCTGAAACACCGACCATCCCTCTCCCCCCGACAGATGCCACCCGACCGGCTGAGTTCCTCCAGCTGTTGGTTTTTAACATGAAACAGCCAGTCCTGCCCCTCCCAGACCACAGCTGAGAGACGGTGGCCACCGCCCCCACCCCCCCCACCTCCCCCCCCCCGCCCCCGCCGACTGTGTCTGCTGCCGCACCCACTGACGTTCGCTCCGAGGGGCACCTGCTGACTTTGCTCCCCACCCCTCCCTCTGCTCTGTCCTTCATCAACATCCACCAACTCCCACTCCCTCACCTCGGACCCTTCCTTCCTCACTCCAATTCACTCTCCCCCCTCCCCCCACCCCCCACCACTTTACAACATTTCACTGCAGCACAGGACAGGCCCTTCGGCCCACAATGTTGTGCCGACACTTTATCCTGCTCTAAGATCTAGCTAACCCTTCCCTCCCTCATAGCCCCCCATTTCTCTATCATTCGTGTGTCTAAGAGTCTCTTAAATGTCCCTAATGTATCTGCCCCCACAACGTCTGCCGGCAGTGCGTTCCACACACCCACCACTCTCTGTGTAAAAAACTTACCCCTGACATCCCCCCTTATACCTTCCTCCAGTCACCTTAAAATGATGTCCCCCCGTGTTAGCCATTGTCGCCCTGGGAAAAAGTCTCTGACTGTCCACTCGATCTATGCCTCTTGTCATCTTGTTCACCTCTATCAAGTCACCTCTCGTCTTCTCTCCAAAGAGAAAAGCCCGAGCTCACTCAACCTATCCTCATGACATGCTCCGCAACCCAGGCAACGTCCTGGTCTGCTCATCCTTTCCCTCCAGCCTCCCTCATCACCCTCCTCGACACCCTCCATCTCCCCACTCCTGCCTACTCTCCCCCTTGTCCCGGATTCCCTCTCCCACCCCTCCCTCTCCCCACCCCATCCTAACCCCTTCCCCACCTCCCCACCGCTCCCTCCCTAACCCCTTCCCCACCTCCCCACCGCTCCCTCCCTAACCCCTTCCCCACCTCCCCACCGCTCCCTCCCTAACCCCTTCCCCACCTCCCCACCGCTCCCTCCCTAACCCCTTCCCCACCTCCCCACCGCTCCCTCCCTAACCCCTTCCCCACCTCCCCACCGCTCCCTCCCTAACCCCTTCCCCACCTCCCCACCGCTCCCTCCCTAACCCCTTCCCCACCTCCCCACCGCTCCCTCCCCAAACCCCTTCCCCACCTCCCCACCGCTCCCTCCCTAACCCCTTCCCCACCTCCCCCCCGCTCCCTCCCTAACCCCTTCCCCCCCTCCCCACCGCTCCCTCCCTAACCCCTTCCCCACCTCCCCACCGCTCCCTCCCTAACCCCTTCCCCACCTCCCCACCGCTCCCTCCCTAACCCCTTCCCCACCTCTCCCTCCCTAACCCCTTCCCCACCTCCCCACCGCTCCCTCCCTAACCCCTTCCCCACCTCCCCACCGCTCCCTCCCTAACCCCTTCCCCCACCTCCCCACCGCTCCCGTCCCTAACCCTTCCCCACCTCCCCACCGCTCCCTCCCTAACCCCTTCCCCACCTCCCCACCTCTCCCTCCCTAACCCCTTCCCCACCTCCCCACCGCTCCCTCCCTACCCCTTCCCCACCTCCCCACCGCTCCCTCCCTAACCCCTTCCCCACCTCCCCACCGCTCCCTCCCTAACCCCTTCCCCACCTCCCCACCGCTCCCTCCCTAACCCCTTCCCCACCTCCCCACCCGCTCCCTCCCTAACCCCTTCCCCACCGCTCCCTCCCTAACCCTTCCCCACCTCCCCACCGCTCCCTCCCTAACCCTTCCCCACCTCCCCACCCGCTCCCTCCCTAACCCCTTCCCCACCTCCCCACCGCTCCCTCCCTAACCCCTTCCCCACCTCCCCACCGCTCCCTCCCTAACCCCTTCCCCACCTCCCCACCGCTCCCTCCCTAACCCCTTCCCCACCTCCTCACCGCTCCCTCCCTAACCCCTTCCCCACCTCCCCACCGCTCCCTCCCTAACCCCTTCCCACCTCCCCACCGCTCCCTCCTAACCCCTTCCCCACCTCCCCACCACTCCCATCCCTAACCCCTTCCCCACCTCCCCACCGCTCCCTCCCTAACCCCTTCCCCACCTCCCCACCGCTCCCTCCCTAACCCCTTCCCCTCCCTTTCTTCTCCCTCCTCGTTCATCCTGCCATCCCTCATTCCCTCTCCCCTGCCTGAGGCCTCTCTCTCCATTCTCACTCCCCTCTCCCCCTCCCCGTACCCCTTCACTCTCTCCCCGTCCCCACTTCCCCCTCACTCCCTCCCTCTCCCCCTCCCTCCCCCTCCCCCTCCTCTCTCACCCTCCCACCCCTCCTTCCCACTTCCCTCCCTCTCCCCTTCCCCCTCCCCCTCACTCCCCTCCGCCCTCCTACTCCCTGCCCTCCGCTTCCCCTACTCACTCACTCCGTCCCCCTCCCCTCCCCTCTCCCTCCTCCCCCCATCCTCTCCACCCCATCCCCTCCCTCCCTCTCCCCTTCTCTCCTCCTCCCACCCTCCCTCCCTCTCCCCACTCCCCCCTCCCCTTCCCTCCCCCTTCTTCCTCCCTCCTCCTCTCCTCCCCTTCCCTCTCCCCCACCCTCTCCCTCCCCCCTCCTCTCCCGCTCCCTCTCCCTCCCTCCCCCTGCCCCCTCTCCTTCCTCCACCCTCCCTCCCAACTCCTCCCTCCCTCTCCCCCTCCCTGCCTCCCTCTCACCCCCTCCCTCTCCTCCTCCCTCCCTTTCTCTCCCCCCTCTCTCCCCCTCCCTCTCCCCGTCCTACTCTCCCTCCCTCCCCTTCCCCCTCCTCTCCCCTCACCCCCTCCCATCCCTTCTTCCCACTTCCCTTCCCCCTCTCCCTCCTCCCCCCATCCTCTCCACCCCCTCCCCTCCGTCTCCCCTCTCCTCCTCCCACCCTCCCTCTCCCCACTACCCCTCCCCCTCCCTCCTCACTCCAACCCCTCATCCTATAAATCCCACTCCTCTCCCGCTCCCTCCTCCCTCTCTCCCCCCTCTCTCCCCCTCCCCCCTCCCCCTCCCTCCCTCTCCCCCCTCTCTCTCCCCCTCGCTCCCTCTCCCTCCCTCTCCCCCTCCCTCCCTCTCACCCCCCCCGCCCCCTCCCTCCCTCTCACCTCCCTCTCCCCCCTCCCTCTCCCTCTCCCTCCCCCTCCCTCCCTCTCACCTCCTCCCTCTCCTCCCTCCCTTTCTCTCCCCCCCTCCCTCTCCCCGTCCCACTCTCCCTCCTCTCCCCTTCCCCCTCCTCTCCCCTTCCCCCTCCTCTCCCCTCTCACCCCCTCCCCCCCCCTCCCCTCCCTCTCCCTCCTCCCCCCATCCTCTCCACCCCCTCCCCTCCCTCTCCCCTCCCAATCCCCTTCTCTCCTCCTCCCACCCTCCCTCTCCCCACTCCCCCTCCCCCCCTCCCTACTCCCCCTCCCCCCCTCCCTCCCCCTCCCCCCCTCCCTCCCCCTCCCCCCCCTCCCTCTCCCCCCCTCCCTCTCCCTCCCTCCCCCCCCTCCCCCTCTCTCCCACCCCTCCCCCCCCTCCCTCCCTCCCCCCACCCCTCCCTCCCTCCCCCCCCTCCCCCCTCCCCTCCCTCCCTCCCCCCTCCCCCCTCTCCCCCCTCCCTCCCTCCTCTCCCCTCCCTCCCCCCCCTCCCTCTCCCCTCCCTCCCCCCCTCCCTCCCTCTCCCCCCTCCCTCTCTCTCCCCCCCCTCTCCCCCCCCTCCCTCTCTCTCCCCCCTCCCTCTCCCCCCTCCCTCTCCCCCTCCCTCCCTCCTCCCTCTCCCCCCCTCCCTCCCTCTACCCCCTCCCTCCCTCTCTCCCCTGCCCCCCTCCCTCTCTCCCCTCCCTCCCTCCCGCCCTCTCCCCCTCCCTCCCTCCCTCTCCCCTCCCTCCCTCCCTCTCCCCCTCCCTCTCCCCCTCCCCCTCCTCCTCCCTCTCCCCCCTCCATCCCTCCCTCCCCCTCCCTCTCCCCTCCCTCCTCCCTCCCCCTCCCTCTCCCCCTACCTCCCTCCCGTCTCCCCCTCCCTCCTCTCCCCCTCCCTCCCTCCCCCCTCCTCTCCCCCTCCCTCCATCCCTCTCCCCCTCCCCCCTCCTCCCTCTCCCCCTCCCCCCCTCCCTCCTCTCCTCTCTCTCTCCCTCCCTCTCCCCCTCCCTCTCCCTCCTCCCTCCCTCCTCTCTCTCCTCCTCTCCCTCCCTCTCCCCTCCTCCCTCCTCCCTCCCTCTCCCTCCCTCCTCCTCCCTCTCCCCTCCCTCCCTCCCTCTCCCCTCCCTCCCTCCTCCCTCTCTCTCCCCTCCCTCCCTCCCTCTCCCCCTCCCTCCCTCCTCCCCCTCCCTCCCTCCCTCTCCCCCTCCCTCCCTCCCTCTCCCCCTCCCTCCCTCCCCCCCTCGCCCCCTCCCTCCCTCCCTCCCTCTCCCCCTCCCTCCCTCCCTCTCCCCCTCCCTCCCTCCCTCTCCCCCTCCCTCCCTCCCTCCCTCTCCCCTCCCTCCCTCCCTCTCCCCCTCCCTCCCTCCCTCCCTCTCCCCCTCCCTCCCTCCCTCCTCTCCCCTCCCTCCCTCCCCTCTCCCCCTCCCTCCCTCCTCTCCCCCTCCCTCCCTCCCTCCCTCTCCCCCTCCCTCCTCCCTCCATCACCCTCCCTCCCTCCTCCCTCTCCCCCGCCTCCCTCCTCCCTCTCCCCCTCCCTCCTCCCTCCTCTCCCCCTCCCTCCTCCCTCCCTCTCCCCCTCCCTCTCCCTCTCTCCTCTCCTCTCTCTCTCTCCCTCCCTCCCTCCCTCCCTCTCCCTCCCTCCCTCCCTCCTCCCCCCTCCCTCCCTCCTCTCCTCCCTCCCTCCCTCCCTCTCCTCCCTCCCTCCCTCCCTCTCCCTCCCTCTCCCCCCCTCCTCCCACCTTGTGCTCACTGATCCTCGGTACTGCCGTCCGTTTCCGAGCGGCTCCCGCAGTTTCCACGCAGTCCGGTGCGGGACGCGGTCGCTCTCCGCCCCTTCACTCCGCACCCGCAAACTAGCGGAGAGCAGCAAAGATCCCGCAGCCAGCGGCGGCTCGGGGTGCGGGCTGGGTGTCCCGGGGCAGCGGGGCGGACTCACCGCCGGAGGGTCCGGGAACCGGGCACAAAGTTGGGTGCGGAGAGCGGGGCGGGGTCCGCACGGGTGCCCGGGGAGGCAGGGGGTGCGGGCGGTTGTGGACACCGCTGGAGAACAGCTGCTCACCTCTGGCTCCATGGGGGGTGGGGCAGCCCCCCCGCCGGCCGGGAATCGCAGACAGCGGATTGTCCTCAGCCGAGTGCGGGAGGCGCCCGTTCATGTGGTCAGGCTGAGGCTTGGGGGGGGGGGGTGACGGTGTGTGGTGGGGGTGTGTGATGGTGTGTTGTGTGTGTGTGTGTAGTGGGGGAAGGGGGGTTGGTGGTGTGGTGTGGGGGGGTTGGTGTGTAGTTGGGGAGGGGTAGTGGTGTTGGGGGGTCCAATGCCTGCACCCGCTGAGGGACCCCCACAGCACACTCAGACACCCAGACACCCGGAGGGTGCTCCTACCGCTCGGGGTGACCAGTCGCGCACTCCCCGGGCAAGAACCGCCCCCTAGCCCAGACTTGTTCTTCCCCCTCTCACACTGCCTGCTTCACCCCTCATGGGTCCCTCCTCCCCGGTGCACTCCCTCCACGAGCTCAGGAGGGAACACAGAACAGCTCAGGAACAGGCCCTTCGGCCCACATTGTGTGTGCTGACCATGATTCCAAATCAAACTAAATCTCTCCAGCTTGTAGCTGATCCCACACCCCTCAGTTCCCCGGCCTGTCCACATGTCTGTCTAACGCTCCCTACACCCCCCGTGGTATCTGCCTCACCACCCTGGCAGCCCGTTCCAGGCACCCACCACTGTCTGGTGATGACATTTCTGAGTTCTGTATGTGCAGGAAGAAGCCCAGGTTCTGAAGACTTTTTTGCTTCAGCACTTCCACACGGACCTCTCGGTTCTGTCTCCTACACCCTTCCGATGAAGCCCAACGCAAGGCCAAGCTACAGCTCTTCACTCTCCAGTCACACTGCAGTCCTGGAGACTCAACACTGCCTTTACTGATTTCAGATAACCGCCGTTACAGTTCGTGTCTGGACTGTTATAATACCTCATTTTTCTCTCTGTACAGGACTTATCTCATCTGTCCAGTGAGAAAATGAAGTATTATTACCTGTTGGACCTTCCCAGCATTCTCATTTAGATTTCCAGCCACTGTTCTGTTCTGCGTTTAACAGTACACAACGTTATTGTCCAGCCTTCACCCATCTCCCACTATCTACAGACAGATCGGCTGCGATCGACATCACCCCCTCCCTCTCCAGAGAGCAGCAACATCTGTGTCACCCAACAACCTTGGTCTCCATCCTATCACAGACGTTCCCCTCATTCTCTCCAACCCCCCCCCCCCCCCCACTTACACTCACTTCTCACACTTTCCTCTTCCGATAAATGGTCGATCTGAAACATTCTCTCTCCTTCTCTCTCCACAGATGCTCCCTGACGACAGATACTTACAGCATTTTCTGTTCTAATTTCTGATTTTCACATCTGCATTTCCTTTGCATTTGGTGCACCCTAACTTTGACAGTCGGTTAAAGGCGTGTGGTCGGTTACAGTACAAGGGACTGGGCGTGTGGTCGGTTACAGTACAAGGGACGGGCGTGTGGTCAGTTACAGTACAAGGGACTGGGCGTGTGGTCGGTTACAGTACAAGGGACGGGTGTGTGGTCGGTTACAGTACAAGGGACGGGACGTGTGGATACAGAACAAGGGACGGGGTGTGTGGTCGGTTACAGTACAAGGACGGGCGTGTGGTCGGTTACAGTACAAGGGATGGGACGTGTGGTCGGTTACAGTACAAGGGACGGGGTGTGTGGTCGGTTACAGTACAAGGGACGGGACGTGGGGTCGGTTACAGTACAAGGGACGGGACGTGTGGTCGGTTACAGTACAAGGGACGGGGTGTGTGGACAAACTGGACCCAACGTTGGATTGGTGATGGGAGGCAGTGGGTGGTGGGGGGGTGTTTGTCTGACGGGAAGTTGGTTACCAGTGGTGTGTCACAGGGATCGGTGCTGGGACCCTTGTTGTTTGTCACATGTATCACTGACCTGGATGAGAATGTGTGATTGGTAAATTGACAGATGGGACAGACGTTGGTGGTTGTGGATAGTGAGGGAGGTTGTCTAAGGATACAGCTGGAAAGTCGGGTGGACCGGTGACGGTGACGGGTGGACCGGTGACGGGTGGACCGGTGATGGTGACGGGTGGACCGGTGACGGGTGGACCGGTGACGGTGGAACTTAGTCCAGATAAGTGTGAGGTAATGCAGTTTGGGAGGTCAAATTCTGGCAGGACAGAAAGAGGGAATGGCAAGGAACCACAGGAGCTTCGATGTACAGAGAGACCTTGGGGTGTAAGTTCATAGCTCCGTGGAAGTGGTGACGCATTTGGATAGGGCAGTGCAGAAGGCATTTGGTGAGCGTGTCTTCGTAGCCTGAGGCACTGAATGTAAGAGTGGGACGTCATGTTACAACGGTACAAAACGTTGGTCAGACCGCACGGGGTATTGTGCAAGTTCTGGTCACCGCACTACAGCAGTGGAGAGGGTGCAGGAGGGATTCCCCAGGATGTTGCCTGGAATGGAGGCCTGTGGTTATAGGGAGAGGTTGGAGAGGCTGGGATTGCTGCCACCGGAATGTAGGGGGCTGAGGGTGACCTTGTAGAGGTTATAAAGTTATGAGGGCCATAGATACGGTAGATATTCAGTCTTTTTCCCAGGGTAGGGGAGTCTCGAACTAGAGGGCACAGGTTTGTGAGATGGAGAGATTTAAGGGAAACCTGAGGGCAGGTTTGTCACACAGAGGGTGGTGGGTGTGTGGAACGAGAGGCCAGAGGTGTTAGAAGCAGACACAGTGACGCCTACAGGCATTTGGACAGTTTCTTGGAGAGGAAAGAGCCTACTGCGGGCAGACAGGAATAGTGTAGGTGGGCATCAGGTCAGCATGGACGATGGGCAGAAGGGCCCGTTTCCATGCTGGACGATTCTATAATTCCAGGAATTTACGTACAAAACATCAGGTCCCTCTGAACATTAACATCTTTCGTCTCACACTGATCATAAACTCCCAGCCTTGCTGTTTCCCTCCCACTTCCCACATTATGTTCCATCCGCCACCTCCCGACTACTAACTCTGTCCATGTTCTCTGAAACCGCTTCATCGTCCACACTGCCGGCCAGCTCTGTGTCCTCAGCAAACTCAGCTTCGTGAAACGCTGATCTCACCCAAACATTGACGTGGATCGTCAACAAGTTGGGGCCCAGCACCAGATCTGTGTCACTCAGCCCTCCAACCCGAAAATGGTCTGTTTATTCCTTCTCAACCAATTGACCGTCCACACCAGAACGTTGCCTGGAGTACAAAGTCCTGTCATTTTTTTTAATAATCCCTTTGCAGCTCCTTTCCGAAGGCCTTTGAAAGTTCAAACACACCACATCCACTGTTGGTAACAACCTCAAACAATTCCACCAGATTTGTCAGCTACGATTTGCTTTCAGGTTGACTCAATCGATGTTACTGTTATTATTTTCCGAGTGTCCTGTTACCACTCCCTTCATAATAGATCGCAGTATTTTCCCAACACAACGACACGTTAGCACAACAACCTGAGTTGGCTGTTTGAAGGACCCTCCTACTTGTCGCACTCCCTGCCCCTCTCCTCATGGACGGACACATTGACCCTCAAGTATTCCTGAAGTTCCCTTTGGAAGCTCCTGCTGAATCTGCTGCACCACTGTTTCAGGCAGAGCATTCCCAGGTTGTTTGCTGTGGGAAAACTTTCTCCTCGGGAAGGTCTCAGGGGTCTCAGCTTCTTCCTGGAACAAAGACCCCACCAGCTCCCCTCTACCAGCTTCCCCCTCATCCACCTGGCAGAACTTTTTCTTACCCTGGTAGTGGTTAGCGTAACACTTTACAGCACCAGCGACCTGGGTTTAATTCCAGCCGCTGTCGGTAAGGAGTTTGTACGTTCTCCCTGTGTCTGCGTGGGTTTCCTCCGGGTGCTCTGATTTCCTCCCACATTCTAAAGGCGTACGGGTTAGGAAGTTGTGGGCGTGCTGTGTTGGCGCCAGAAGCGTGACAACACTTGTGGGCTGCCCCCAGAACACTTGGCGCAAAAAGATGTATTTCACTGTGTGTTTTGATGTACGTGTGACTAATAAAGAAATCTTATTCCCCCTACTTTCTCCAGATCAAAGGTATAACTTTGGACACTCACACAGCCCCATCAATGCCGTCCCCAGTACCCTCCCCAACTCTCTCCACTCTATCGACAACTGCATTGCTGCTGCTTCATTTAAATGGTGAGAGGTTGAAGGTTGTTAATGCTCAGAGGGACCTGGGTGAACTTGTCCATTTTATCACCTTTACTGCCAACTTCCACCCCGCCCTCAAGTTCACCTGGACCATCTCTGACACTTCTCCCCCTTTTCTGGATCTCTCTGTCTCCATGTCAGGAGACAAACTGTCCACTGATCTCTGCTATAAGCTTACAGACTGCCACAGCCACCTCATGTACACGTCCTCTCACCCGTCTCCTGAAGGAGCCCATCCCCTTCCCTCAGTTACGCCATCTCCACCTCACCTGTTCCCAGGATGAGGCCTTCTGCTCAAAGATTTCTGAAATGTCCTCCTTCAGGAAGTGGGGCTTCCCTCTGCCGTAGCTGATGGGGCCCTCACACACTTCCTCCATTCCCATGTGTCTGCTCTCACCCACCCGCCCCTCCCCAGACAGAACAGGGATACAGTTCCCCTGGTCCTCCTCTCCCCGCCGCCTCCACATCCCCCTTCCCTACGTCCACTGGCTGCAACGAGATCCCACCACCAGCCACACCTTCCCTCCGCACCCCCTTCTGCTTTCCACAGGGCTGCTCCCCAATCTGCTCATCCCCACCCCCCAACCCCTCCCCTTCCCCTTCCCCTCCTCTGTAACCGTAAGAGGTGTAACCCCTGTCCCACACCCCCTCCATCACCACCAACCAGGACCTGAACAGCCCTTCCAGGTGAGGCAGGGAGTCACAGGCACCCCGCCGAGCTGGTCCCTGCATTGGGTGCTCCCGCCGTGGCCTCCCCTCCATCAGTGACCGAGCGCAGACCGGGGAACGGATTCACAGAGCACGGCACCCTGTCCATAACGGCCGCCCCCAGCTTCCAGTCACCGCCTCCCCATTCCCACACCAAGCCATCTGTCCTCGGCCTCCCCCACTGCCAGGGCGAGGCCTGACACAAACCTGAGGAAGACCACCTCATGCCCACCCTGACCCCGGGGAATCCTCCTGCCCCGAGGCTGTGCGAGGGTCTGGGGGAGCTAGGCAGAAAGAATAGGGCACTGACAGAGACCCTCAAGTGAAGGAGTTTTACAGCCTCCTCACCCCTCAGGAAAGGAATTGAGGGGGCGTCCCTCCACAGAGGCAGACGAGGATCCCGAGGAGACTGTAGACCACGTTGGGCTGCTGGGATTGGCATCGTGGGCAAGGAGGAGGCAACAACTGTAAAGTTGGGGTCCTCGCTCCTGACGCCCAGGAACTGTCTGCTCAAAGGCAGCAGATAGAATTGAGACAATCCCTAACTCTGGGTCTGTGGGCGATCGGAGAAGGGGACAGCGTGGACCCTGGACGTTACCACAGCTCAGGCCCACACCCCTGAGCTCGGACACTGAGGGTGTCGAGAGGGGTTGGGGTGTGGGGTGATCCCGAGCAACTGACCCCCGCACGGCTGGACCCACTTATTGGACACAGGCTACAGACCCTCCTTGGGAACCGGTCCCACACCAGGAGTTGTCCCTTGCTGCCCTAACTTCATCCAAACATCAGAAAAAATTTCAAACACAAAAAGCAGGCAAGTAAACCAAAAAAAGGGGCCCAGGTAAAGGCCAATGTCAAAAAGAACTGCAAACAGTAGTGAGGTACAGAGAAAAACCACCTTCTACACTGTTCCCACCGTGAAAAATGGAAAAGTATTAAAGAATTGGGAGGTCGAATTCTGGTAGGACCTGTAGACTAAATGTCAGGGACCTCAGGAGTGTTGATGTATGGAGGGACCTTGGGGTCCAGTCCGTAGCTCCAGTGATGACACGGGTGGGTCGAGTGGTGAAAAGGGCATTTGGTGGCCTTGCCTTACAAACTGCTGGTCAGACCACACTTGGGGTATTGTGCACAGCTCCGGTCACCGCACTACAGGCTGTGGTAGCAGTAGGGAGGGTGCGGGAGGGTGTCACCAGGATGTTGCCTGGAATGGAGAACTGTGGTTATGAGGAGAGGTCGGAGAGGCTGGGATTGTTCCCACTGCGGCTCAGGAGGCTGAGGGGTGACCTTATGGAGGTTTATAAAGTTATGAGGGGCACAGGGTAGATAGTCAGTCTTTCTCCCAGGGCAGGGGAGACTAGAACTAGAGGGCAGAGGTTAAAGGTGAGAGGGAGAGATTAAAGGAGATCTGAGGGGCAGGGTAGAGGGTGTGTGGAAGGTGCCACAGGAGCTGCCTGAGAAGGTGCTAGAGACGGGCACGATTACAACGCCTAAAGGGCATTTGGACGGGTACGTGGATGGGACTGTGTGGAGGGATACGGGCCTAACGTGGGCAAATGGGACTGGAGTAGTCAGCACGGACAAGACGGGCTGAAGGGCCTGCTACTGTGCTGAACAACTCGACAAATGGAGGCTGCTGACCAAACAGATGTGACACAGTGGTGGAGGGGTGGGGGAGGGAGGAGTGGCGGGTGGGGAGGGGTAGCGGAGGGTGGTGGGCAAGAGGCGGTGGGGGGGGGTGGGGAAGAGGCGGTGGTGGGAGGTGGGGAAGGGGCTGTTGGGGGAGGTTGGGGGGGCTGTGGAGGGAGGTGGGGAAGAGGCGGTGGGGGGAGGTGGAGAAAAGGTGGGGGGGGTGGGAAGAGGCGGTGGGGGGAGGTGGAGAAAAGGTGGGGGGGGTGGGGAAGAGGCGGGGGGGGAGGTGGGGAAGAGGTGATTGAGGAGGCAGACGGGTCATTGTGCACTATTGAGTCCCCGACACCGTCTCCGCGAGTTTCCCCGAATGATTCGCCGCCCTCCCCCCCCACCCACTGACCCCTCCCCCCTCCCCACCCACTGACCCCTCACCCCTCCCCACCCACTGACCCATCCCCCTCCCCACCCACTGACCCCTCCCCCACCCATTGACACCTCCCTCCTCCTCCCCCACTGACCTCTCCCCACCCACTGACCCCTCTCTCCTCCCCACCCACTGACCCCCCTCTACCCACCCACTGACCCCACCCCTCCCCAGCCACTGACCCCTTCCCCCTTGCCCATTGACCTCTGCCCCTCCCCACCCACTGAACCCTCCCCCTCCCCACTCAATGACCCTTCCCCCTTCCCCACCCACTGACCCTCCCTCCCCACCCACTGACCTCTCCACACTGGGTGCCCAGAGATCAGGGGTGAAGGGTGAGGAGCCGAGGAACAATCCAGATGGAGGGACCACAGGATGTCCCAGGTCACACAGGTTAAAGGCACTTCTGGCACAGGACTGCTCTGTCACCACTCTCGCCCCAGGTCCGCGATGTAAAGGGGAAAGTCCTGTGTGGAGAGACCTCCACTGGGGACCCCCTCACTGCCAGACGGAGGAACCGACTGCCACGGTGTGTCGAGGTGGGCAGTCAGGGCGAGGAGGTGGAGACTGTGTGGGAACAGCCCGCACAGGAATGTTTGCAGGTGGTGTTGAACAGCACAGAGGTGTTCCTGAGGGACGGCTCGTGTGGGACGTGGTGACGGGACAACCTGCCCCCTCAATGTCGGCAAAACAAAGGAGCTGGTCATTGGCTCCAGGAAGTGGGCTGGAGTACACACCACTCTCTGTGTCAGTGGTCCTGAGGTGGAGATGGTTGACAGCTTCAAGTTCCTGGGTGTAAACATCACCAACAATTTGTCCTGGTCCAACCACGTAGTCGCCATGGCCAAGAAACACACTAACACCTCCACTTCCTCCAGAGACTAAAGTAATTTTACATGTCCCTGTTGACCCTCGCCAATTTTTCAATGCACCACAGAAAGCATCCTATCCGGATGTATCATGGCTTGGGACGGCAACTGCTCTGCCCAGGACCGCAAGAAACTGCAGAGAGTTGTGGACACTGCCCAGCGCATCACGGACATCAGCCTCCCCTTCTTGGACTCTGTCTTTACCTCTCGTTGTCTTGGTGAAGCAGCCGGCATAATCAAAGACCCACCCACCCGGGTCATTCTCTCTCTTCCCCCCCCATCGGGCAGAAGATACAAAAGCTTGAAAACACATACCACCAGGCTCAAGGACAGCTTCTATCCGCTGCTATCAGACTCTCGAACGGACCTCTCGTACACAAAAAGATGAACTGATCTCAATCTACCTCGCTAAGGCCCTTGCACCTTATTGTCTGCCTGCACTGCACTTTCTCTGTAACTGCAACACTATATTCTGCATTCTCTTTTTGTACTGCCTCAATGTACTGATGTATGGAATGATCTGTCTGGATGACAAACTTCTCACAGTATCTCAGTACATGTGACAATAATAAACCGACACCAGTACCCGTGTGGGACCAGCTCTGATGAACAATTCTGGCTGAGCGGGGGTCAGCCTGGTTGGCATCTGTACAGTCTCGAGCCCCCAACTCTGGTCTGTCCCCAACAGTCAGACCACCCTGTCCACCACAGAGAGAGCAGCTCAACGTGGGGGATAAAGTCCAGACTGCCCGTGGACTTCAGTGATGGTCAGGCAAGTCCTGATGGAGGCACAGCTAATGCTTGTGGCGGGAGACACATGCTGTTGAGACGGCAGTGCCAGGAAAATGTCAGCACCGGTCAGGGCAACTGGACAGGACTGCTCCAAGTTCTGGCCGTAACCCAACCGGTGACCTCCAGGGTGTGGTATCGGTTGGTCACTTTGACCCAACCTGCTCGTCACCAGGGTCTTGAAGACATTAGAGCAACAGGAAAGGTGCTGGAGGAACTCAGTGGGTCAGGCAGCATCTGTAGAGGGAAACAGACAGTTGACGTTTCGGGTTGAGAAGAAGCTGATGCAACACGGGGTGTCTGCTGTGGGTCTGAGTCTTGGGGATGAGGAGGATAGGCAACTGCTGGTGTGTGTCCGAAGCCAGTCATTCTCTGTATCTCCAGAACCTGCAGAGATACCTGAATGTGGAGCATTCACCGAGAGGCCGTGGGCTGGTGAGACTGCTGATGAAATGAGTTGTTGGTGGAACTGACAGTCCATCCCATCCATCCTCCTCCCACCGTCACAGCTCAGTCATTGGGCTGGGAAATCTCTGCCTGATGCCAATGTGTCAAATCCAGGCATGTCTCTGATTTCAGAGATGTTCACAAATCTTAATCTGTCAGCTCAGCAGGAGGTTACAGAAGTCCCACGAGCTTTGTATGTAAAACATCTTACACAGATCACCTCCTGTTAAAATGCCAAGCAGCCTGTGTCACACACACAGTGTCGGGACAAGCGTCCCTTGAAATGTCTGAAGCAACGGGCGATTCATTCGAGAATCTGCTCATGTCAACGTCTCTGTTGAAGAGTCAGTACCCAGTCTGGGGGCCCGATCCCCTCATAAACCAAACCAATTGTAAACTGGGTCTCAGTCCCACTTCCCCTGGGAAGCAGGTTATAGACGCGGGAGTCGATTCTGTGGGACACAGTGGGCTTAAAGGGAATAGTTCCCCAGGGCCTGATGAGAGACAGTCAGACAGTGATACAGCCTTCTGTGTGGAAAACTTGTCCCCCAGATCCCCTTTAAATCTTCCCCCTCTCACCTTAACCCTGTGCCCTCTGGTTTTAGGCTCCCCTCCCCTGGGGAAAAGACTGTGACCGTGGTTTTATAAACGTCTATAAGGTCACCCCTCAGCCTCCCTTGCTCCCAGTCCCAGCCTGTCCAGCCTGTCCTTATAACTCCAGCCCTCTAGTCTCGGCAAGATCCCCATGAATCTATTCTGCCCCCTCTCCTGGTTAATCACACCGTCCCTGCAGCGTGATCTCCAGAACATTCCACCTGCAGCCCAACCAGCTGTTGGTGCAGCTGTACCGCGACTTGCCAACTCTCGGGTCAGGGCCATGGCCCATGAAGGCCAGTGTGGCCACACCTTTCCCACCACTGTCCACCTGTGTGGCCACTCTGGGAGAACGAGCTCCCTCTGATTCTCTGGCAGGCCCCTGTCGTTCGCCGGGTACGAAGCAACAATCTGCTGGAGGACTTGGTGGGTTGAGCAGCATCTGTGGGGGGTGGTGGGGGGGGGGGTTGACGTTTGCCGACATTTCGGGAGGAAGGGTTTTGAGCCGAAACATCGACAATTCCTTTCTTCCCACAGGTGCTGCTTGACCCACTGAGCTCCGGCGGATCGTTCGCTGACCCACCAACCCCACACGGCTCTGGGTTGTGGGAGGGAACCGGAGCACCCGGGGAACCCACCCTGTCACAGGGAGAGTGTGCAAACTCCACACAGACAGCGGCGGAGGTCGGGATCGAACCCGGGTCTCTGCTGGCGCTGGAGGCAGCAGCACCACCTGCTGCTCCACTGTGCCGTGCCCCAGTGTATCCTTGGCTGCCGTGGGAAGGGATGCTGGGGTCCTGACCGAGACTTTAAACCTTCAGTGGCCACGGGTGAGGTGCCAGATGGAGATGCAGACTTTGCGAGCTGGTGTGGGTCAGCGAGGGTGGGGATGGGAGATGGGGCCTCTGGTATCAGTAATTGGTTTATTATTGTCATGTGTACTGAGATACAGTGAAAGATTTAGATTTACACGCCATCCAGACAGATAATTCTGTACATTACATCGAGGTAATAAAAAAGGAAAGAGAATGCAGAATGAGGTGTCACAGTCACAGAGAAAGTGCAGTGCAGGCAGACAATAAGGTGCAAGGCCATAACGAGTAGGTTGTGAGGTCAAGAGTCCATATTTCAGGGAGTATGAGGGAACCGTTCAAGAGTCTTATAACAGCGGGATAGAAGCTGTCCTTGGGCCTGGTGGCACCTGCTTTCAGGCTTTTGTACCTTCTGCCTGATGGGAGAGGGGAGAAGAGAGTGTCCGGGGTGGGTGGGGTCTTTGATTATGCCGGCTGCTTTCCTGCAGTATCCATGTCACAGGGATTCCCACGCAGAGGGGACTGGGGGTGCTACTTGTGTGGATCATGGACTGGAGACGTTTGGTGCCCGTCGGCAGGTGTGGCCCGAACAGCTCCACGTCTGTGTGTCAGCAGTTGTTGGAGATCCAAGCCCCAGTGTCCTGTTCCTCCACCTGTGGCTCGGGAGACGACATCCGTTCTCTGCAGTGAATGTCGAGTTCACTGGACAGTATCGGCTGATGAACCCCTCTCACTGTCAGCTCCCCAACACCACCCATCCAGTTCCACTCCGCCTGTGTGTGTCTCCAACACCGCCGGGTCACATCAGTGTTGGTGTATCAGCGAGCTGTGTGTCAGCTTCAACCTGTGCTGCTCCCTCGTGTCACGGCTGACTGTCTGGCCTCTATCCGACAGCTCTGCCTGGGGTGAGGCTCACTTGATGTGCCCTGTCACATCCATCACGTCAGGAGAACACTGTCTCTGTCATCGGTTAGTTCAGAGCATCGACCAGGGACGGGCGGTTGGTTACAGTTGGAAACCGGTTGGATCCCAGACACCAGGGAGGACCAGCCTCTGACAGTCGGAACCTTGCGCAGAATGTTAGGGGTGAGCTGTGCGGGCCAGTAAACCCCTCCCTGTCGCCTGCGTCCACGATCCCCGATGGGCAGCAGAGCCTGCACAGGTAAACAGTGGAAGCAGCTGAGGCCATTCAGCCCCTCCACCTCACCGTTCCCCCAGAGATGGACAACACGCCAGGAAGGAGGCGAAGGAATGCTGGTGTAAGACACGTCCACACACCGGACGTGTCACACACACTGACATGTCACACACACCGATGTGTCACACATGCCAACGTGTCACACACACTGACATGTCACACACACCGATGTGTCACACATGCCAACGTGTCACACACACTGACGTGTCACACACACTGACATGTCGCACACACACACCGACGTGTCACACACACTGACATGTCACACACACTGACACGTCACACACACCGATGTGTCACACACACCGACACGTCACACACACCGACGTGTCACACACACTGACACATCACACACACTGACACGTCACACACACTGACGTGTCACACACATTGATGTGTCACACACACTGATGTGTCACACACACTGACACATCACACACACCATGTCACACACGCTGACGTGTCACACGCTGTGTCACACACACTGATGTGTCACACACACCGACGTGTCACACACACCATCACACACACAGTGTCACACACACACCGACGTGTCACACACACTGATGCATCTCACACACACAGATGTGTCACACACAGCGACGCGTCACACACACTGACGTTGCTGGGGTCACGGTGGTGGGGTCACAGTGGTGGGATCATGGTGCTGGGGTCACGGTGCCTGGGTCACAGTAGTGGGGTCATGGTGGTGGGGTCACGGTGCCAGGGTCACGGTTCTGGGATCATGGTGCCGGGGTCACGGTGCCAGGGTCACAATAGTGGGGTCATAGTGCCGGGTCACGGTGCTGGGGTCACAGTAGTGGGGTCACGGTGGTGGGGTCACGGTGCTGGGGTCACGGTTCTGGGATCATGGTGCCGGGGTCACGGTGCCAGGGTCACAATAGTAGGGTCATAGTGCCGGGTCACAGTGCTGGGGTCACGGTTCTGGGATCATGGTGCCGGGGTCACGGTGCCTGGGTCACAGTAGTGGGGTCATGGTGGTGGGGTCACGGTGCCGGGGTCATGGTTCTGGGATCACGGTGCCGGGGTCACGGTTCTGGGATCACGGTGCCGGGGTCACGGTGCCTGGGTCACGGTTCTGGGATCACGGTGCTGGGGTCACGGTGCCGGGGTCACGGTGCCAGGGTCACAATAGTGGGGTCATGGTGCTGAGTCACGGTGCTGGGGTCACGGTTCTGGGATCATGGTGCCAGGGTCACGGTGCCTGGGTCACAGTAGTGGGGTCATGGTGGTGGGGTCACGGTGCCAGGGTCACGGTTCTGGGATCATGGTGCCGGGGCACAGTAGTGGGATCACGGTACTGGGGTCACGGTGCCGGGGTCACAGTGCCAGAGTCATGGTTCTGGGATCACGGTGCCGGGGTCACGGGTCTGGGATCACGGTGCCGGGGTCACGGTTCTGGGATCACGGTGGTGGGGTCACGGTGCCGGGGTCACGGTGTCGGTGTGAGTTCAGCGCAGTGAGGGGCTTCAGCAGTCGGCAGACGGAGCCCCCACTCTGTGCTGATCCAAGTGGAGGCAGTAACGCAGTGTCCGTCGGACGGGATCCGCAGGCCGGTTCACACGGCAGGAGGGATGTGTTTTCGTAGCATCAGAGAATTGTACCGTGTGGAAACAGGCCCTTCGGCCCACCTTGTCTGTGCTGGCTGAGATGCCCCATCCAAATTAGTTCATTGGCCAGCATTAGGCCCATAACCTAGGTACAATCCATGTACCTGTCCAAATAGACGTAAACCGGCATGGACTGTCAGTCACCGGGGAGGACACCTAGGACCAGGAGTTCAGGAAGGCCCCGTGAGCAGGAAGCACATTCCCTGAGATCACCGGGACAGACGGGGGAGTCAGTCAGCCAGGGAGAGGTTGTCCAACCAAGTCAAGGATCGATTGGAAAGGTCTCATCAGTGGGAACTCGTCAACACGTGAACACTCAGGAGGTGACAGGCCAGAGTGGCCTGGAGTCTTGGTGAGGGGGGCACAGAATACCCAGGAACACTCACTCTGGTGGCATCAAAGGCCAATCAGTCCCTTCGGCTACACAGACCCCTGGGTGACAGGCAGTGCCCCTGCCCACAGTTCAAGGCTTTAAAGGTCCGGCTGCCAGGTGTTTCCACCGGTGGACCTGTCCACATCTGTGCCCAGCTCAGTGTTGGCACAGGGACGGACTGTGCCCACAGCAACGGTGTTGGTAACACGTCACCGTCTGTGGAAAACCACCTCGAAAACTATTTCCATCCCGCGAGTGATCTGGTGTCAAAAACAGGAGGGCAGAGGTTTAAGGGGAGAGGGAAGAGGTTTAACGGGGACCTGAGGGGTGAGGATTTTACACCGAGACTGGGTGATATCTGGAACTCGCTGCCGGAGGAGGAGGTGGAATCAGGTACAGTCACTGCGTTTAAGAGACATTTACAAGATGATAAGAGGCATAGATCGAGTGGACAGTCAGAGACTTTTTCCCAGAGCGACAATGGCTAACACGAGGGGACATCATTTTAAGGTGATTGGAGGAAGGTATAAGGGGGATGTCAGGGGTAAGTGATTTACACAGAGAGTGGTGGGTGTGTGGAACGCACTGCCGGCAGAGGTTGTGGGGGCAGATACATTAGGGACATTTAAGAGACTCTTAGATAGACACATGAGTGATAGAGAAATGGGGGGCTATGTGGGAGGGAAGGGTTAGATACTGTAGATGTTAAAGCAGGATAAAATGTTGGCACAACATCGTGGGCTGAAGGGCCTGCACTGTGCTGTAGTGTTCTACGTTCTATGTGAACAGACACAAACAGACAAGGTACAGAGGGATATGATCCTAATGTGGGTAGTGGGAGTGGTACAGATAGGCAAAAAAGGTCAGCACAGACTTGTTGGGCCGAAGGGCCTGCTTCTGTTGTCCCACTCTGTGACTGTAAGCCGTGCTGTGGGGACACCACAGGAGGAAGAGCCGTGCCTTGTTGAGCAAGGACTCCGGACTCTGCAGTGACAAGATGCCAAGCTGAGGTAATGTGACAGTGTCGCTGTGCAGGAGGGGTGGGGTGGGTTTGGTCAGGCAGTAGGTGGGTACCTGAGCGATGTCTGCGGGCATCAGAGACCACCTCGGGCATAAGGGCGAGCCCACCCTGAGCTGGCATCGATCAGAGCTCACCGCACTGTCGACTCAACTCCAGCAGCTGGGACAGAAAGACCAGCCAGAGGACAGGATGCAGACGGTGCACGTCCCAGTGGCGAGTCCCTCTCTGAGAGTGGGTGTGGAACACTAGAGCCGGGAGCTCTTGGTACAGCATCAGAAAGCCATGGCTGGGCCTCAGCTGGAGCACTGCGGGCAGTCCTGGTCACCGCACTACAGGAGGGATGAGACTGCACCAGGGAGAGTGCAGAGGGAGTTCCGCAGGGTGTTGCCTGGGACGGAGCAGTTCCGTGATGAGGAGAGACTGGAGGGGCGGGGTCTGTTCTCCCTGGAGCAGAGGGGTTGATAGAGGAATATAAAATTCTGAGGGGCGTAGATGGGGCAGGAACTGGGGAACAGTCCCCTGTGACTGAGATGTTTAAAACCAGAGGGCAGAGGTTTAAGCTGAGGAGGGAGGGTCTGAGGAGATCTGAGGAAGAACCTTCTCCCCTGGGGGGGGGGGGCTGGAATGTGGAACACCCTGTCTGAGGGGGGTGGAGGCAGAGACTCTCACATCATGAAGAAGTTTTCAGATGAGCACTTGAATGGCCGAGGTGTAGAGGGAGAAAGTGCTGGGAAGTAGGGTGGGCATGGGCAAGATGGGCCGAAGGGCCTGTTTCTGTGCTGTACAACCGCAGGTGTGGATGGGGCTGGAACTACAAGGGTTCTCGCTGGGAAACCACTGGCACCAGTCACAGATCGCCAGGTGCTGCTGGCCGATCTGCTGTTGTCATAATGTTGGCCCGGAGGGGTTGGGGGTGGGGGTGGGGGTGGGGGGTGGGGTGTGGGTGGGGTTGGGGTGGTGTGTGGGGTGTGGTAGGGTGTGGTGGTGGGTGGGGAGTGGGGGTGGGCTTGTTGTAGTTGTGGGGGTTTGTGGGTGGGGGTGTGGTAGCGGTGGGGTGGGGGTGGGGTGTGGTGGAGGGTGGGGGTGGGGAGTGTGGTAGCAGTGGGGCGTGTGGGTGGGGGTTGGTAGCGGTGGGGGGTGGGGTGGGGGGAGCACGTATTCCGTCTCAGTACAACTGCGGCACTGAGTGCAGAGCGTCCGAACAAAATGCTCTGGCAGACACCAAGGTCAGCAGACTGGGAGAACTCAGTCGGTCGAGCAGCATCTGTGCAGGCAAAAAGGTGGAAGTCTGCATTTGGATCAAGACCCTGCCCACTTCTGCCACCCCACTGCCTCCTTCCACCAAGTCAATTGTGTATCCAATGCGTTTGCTCAGCCTGCATCCCGTGTGATCCAACCTTCTGGACCAGCCAACCATGCGGGGCCTTGTCAAAGGCCTTGCTAAGGTCCATGTGGACAACATCTACCACCCTGCCTTGGTCAATTTTCTTGGTCACCACTGAAAGCAACTCAATCAAATTAACGAGACATGGTTCCCAATGCACAAAGCCATGCTGACTATCCCTAAACAGTCCCTGGTAGATCCAGTCTCTCAGAATTCCACCCCCCCCCCCCCCCCAGTAACGTAACATTCCCCCCACTGACATCGGGCTCACCGGCCTGTAGTTCCCTGGCTTGTCGTTGTTGCCCTTCCTAAATAAAGGCCCAACAATACCCATCCTCCAGTCTTCCGCTACCTCACCGTGGCTGCAAATACCTCTACCAGGACCTTTTTTTTATATAATAAACGTTTATTCACTAAAAGCACTACAAAAGACAACCAGTGTCAATACACCACATCTAATACAGAAAAGAAGAAACTACACAACGACATACTACGGTAGAGAATGCAAACTAATACTAACGAAACACTCACGCGACGCTACACCCATCAACGCGACACGTGACACTTCAAATAAGAATCACGTTCGTACCGTCCACGACACATGTGATCCCCTGAGGGGCCCACCGAGCACGGAACTCGGCTAGGGTGCCCGCGGAAACCGCGTGCTCCCTCTCTAAAGGCACCCGTGCGTGCACGTAAGCGCGGAAGAGGGGCAGGCAGGCCGACCTGCCGGTACCCTCGGCCGCTCGCCGCCGCGTCCCGTGGATGGCCAGCTTGGCCAGGCCCAGCAGGAGACCCACCAGGAGATCCGCCGCGCGCCCCTTCCCGCGCCGCACCGGGTGCCCGTAGACCAACAGCGCCGGGCTGAAGTGCAGCCAGAACTTCAGCAGCAGCCCCCGCAGATACTCGAAGAGGGGCTGCAACCTCTCGCACTCCGTCTACCAGGACCTCTTCCCCACCTTTCCACAATGTCTGTGGTTACTTGGTCAGGCCCCAGGGGTTTATCACCTTTATTCATTTTAAGACCACCAGCACCTCCTCTTTTGTCATGTGAATATGTTTCAGGACATCATCAGTCCTGTTCCTGGCTTCTACGACCTTCTCCACAGTAAGAACAGACGACACACAATAAATTCATCCAACACCTTGCCCACCTCCGATGGTTCCACACACAAACGAGAACATTCATCCTTAGGGGGCCTGTTCTCTCCCGAGTTACCCTTTTGCTCTTCACATACTTATGGAATCTCTTAGGATTCTCCTTTACCTTATCAACTAAGGCCATCTCGTGCCCTCCTCTGGCCCTCCTAGTTCCCCTCTGCAGTGCACTCTGCCCCTCCAGAGACTCATGATCCCATCTGTCTATACTTGACGTCTGCCTTTCCCCTCACCAGAGCCTCAACGTACCTTGTCAGCCTGAGTAATCTAACCCTGCCGACCCTCTCCTTCACCTAGTGTGGGTCAGTGTGGGTCAGTGCAGGTCAGTGTAGGTCAGTTCCGAGCTTATGTCTGTGCGCGGGGGTCCTTGGAGAGAGCACACGGTCTCTGCGGGCAGCCTGGTCGAGTTCCGCGCTCGGTGAGCCCCTTGGGATGGCGTGTGTCGTGGACGGTGAAAATGCGATTCTTATCTGAAGTGTTGCGTGTGTGTTTAGCGGGTGTTAGTTAGCGTTATTGCTGTACTTCTGTAGATGCATAGTTTGTTTTTCTCTTTTGTGTATTAATTGTAGTAGTTTGACACTGGTTATCCTTTTGTAGTGCTTTTAGCTAAAACATTTTTAAAAAAGGGACAGTAAAATGTGTGGGTCAGTGTGAGTCTGCGTTTTCAGGAGAGGAGGGGGAGAAAGGCTGGAGGTTTGGACACAGAGTGACTTTCACAATATAATATTCTGGAACAAGTTTGAAGGGCTGGTGTATTCCTGAGGAACAGAAACATGGAACAGAATCGGAAACCCTTCATCCCCCATAAATGGTCTGTGACACAGCTGTGAAACTGGCTGCCTGGTCTGAACGGATCCCTGGCCTCTGTCCAGCTGACATTGTGTAAACTCTCCGTCAGAGGTTCCTGCATTGTTGGCTGCTTTAGAACTTGTGCAGTGACCATTTGAGATTCCCAGAGCTCCAAAATGTCAATTCCATCAGCTCCATTTCTCATCAGGGTCACGGAGAATGGAAGCCCGTCAACAGTTGTGGGCAGAGCAGGGGATCAGCAGGCAAACAATCTCTTGTCTCACGTCACTTATAGTCGCCCTTTGCCCAGCTAGTGTGTGCTGCTGGTGGGGAGAGCTCTGCTGGTGGGGAGCTCTGCTGGTGGGGAGAGCTCTGCTGGTGGGGAGCTCTGCTGGTGGGGAGAGCTCTGCTGGTGGGGAGATTTCTGCTGTTGGGGAGAGCTCTGCTGTTGGAGAGCTGCTGATGGGGAGAGCTCTGCTGGGGAGAGAGTTCTGCTGTTGGGGATTGGACCCCACCCCGGGGGAGGGGTCCGATCAGACCCCACCCCAGGTCTACAACTGGTTGGGGACAGACAGACAGACTGAAAGTGCGGGGCCGGTGTTCAGGACGTGTCTTCACCAGGCCGTGTGAATGTTTGGAAGGTTTGACACAGCAGAACTGCAGGTCTCCACCACTGAGGTGAGGTGCTGAAGGTTTGACAGCAGGGCTGCAGGTCTCCACCACCGAGGTGAGGTGCTGAAGGTTTGACAGCAGGGCTGCGGGTCTCCACCACCGAGGTGAGGTGCTGCTGCAGGGGTTAACGTGCCGGCTTTGGTGAGGAGGACAAGGTAGGTCTTTCCTTCCCTCGGCTGATCCCACGCTCATGGGGCAGTGTGGGTGGTCAGTGGGTGGTCTGCTTCTCCTGTCAGATGTGGGATGCCAGAGAGCAGTCTGGTGCCCCTGACACAGGGAGTTTCCCCAGCTGGAGCCCCTCTCAGACCACAGCGATCGGTTGGATTCAGTGAGGAGCACACAGGGGGCAGGGAGGGCTCTGAACAGGAGTTGCTGGGGGTGGTGACGCCGCAGGGACAGTCAAATAGCTGGGTGACCACTAGGAGGGGCAGCAGGTAGTGCAGGGGTCCCCCGCTCTGGATACTGTTGGAGGGCTCGTGTCAGGGGAACAGCAGCCAGATCAGTGGCACCAGGACTGTTGTACAGCAGAGCCCACAGCTCCCTGAAAGTGGAGACACAAGTAGACAAGGTGATAAACAAGGTGTACGGCATACTTGCCTTCATAAGATAAGATTTCTTTATTAGTCACGTACATCGAAACACACAGTGAAATGCATCTTTTGCGTAGAGTGTTCTGGGGCAGCCCGCAAGTGTCACCACTCTTCTGGCACCAGCATAACATGCCCACAACTTCCTAACCCGTATGTCTTTGGAATGTGGGAGGAAACCGGAGCCCCTGGAGGAAACCCACACAGACATGGGGAGAACGTACAAACTCCTTACAGACAGCGGCTGGAATTGAACCCAGGTCGCTGGCGCTGTAATACCGTTACGCTAACCACTACACTACCGTGCCTGCCTCAGTCAGGGCTAGGAAGTCACGTTGCAGCTGTATAAAACTTTGTTTAGGCCACATCTGGAGTATGTGTGCAGTTCTGGTCGCCCCATTAAAGGAAGGATGTGGGGGGCTTCGGAGAGGGTGCAGGAGAGGTTCACCGGGATGCACCTGGATTAGAGGGCATGAGCTGTAAGGAGAGGTTGGACAAACTTGGATTGTTTTCTCTCTGGAGCGTCGGAAGCTGAGGGGAGACCTGATAGAGGTTTATAAAATTGTGTGAGGCATGGATAGAGTAGACAGTCAGAGTCCTTCTCTCAGGGTGGGAATGTCTGATGTTAGAGGACATGCATTTAAGGTGAGAGGGGAAAATTGAAAGGCAATGTGTGGGGCATGTATTTGTTACACAGAGAGCGGTGGGTGCCTGGAACGGGAGCAGATACGACAGCAATGTTTGGGACAATTAAACCCATGACAGGTGGGAAATGGAGGGAGATGGGCAGTGTGCAGACCGATGTTGCAGTTTAAAATGGCATCACGATCAGCGCTGACATGACGGCGAAGGGCTGTGTTCTACTGCTCTACGTTCTGTGGTTAGAGACACGGGAGAAGTGCGGAGAGGGTTTCAGGAATTTGAGGGATATGGGGATCACACAGGAAAGTAACACTGAGGTTACCGGTGATGTGGAACAGAATCGAGCAGCTGGATGTCCTGCCCCCGCTCCCACTTGTTACGTTGATGTGCAGAGGCAGGTTAGAACCATCCGGGTGTGTGGGCCAGGAGAGCTCTCCGGACAGGGCTGTGTTTGTGGTGGGCGGGGTCATGGTGGTGGGCGGGGTCATGGTGGGTGGGGGGTCTGATGGTGGGTGGGCGGGCTCATGGTGTGGCGGGCGGGGTCTGATGGTGAAGGTGGGCTCGGTGTAGTGGGCGGGGTCATGGTTTGTGGGCAGGAGTGGTCTGTGGGGTGGGCGGGGTCAGATGGTGGGTGGGTGGGGTCTGCGATCAGGCTGGGTGGGGTCAGGGTGGGTGGAGGAGGAGACTGTAGACCACTAGTAGGAGGGGAGGGGGAAGGGGATGGGGAGGAAAGCGAGGGGAGGGAGGGGGAGAGAGGGGGAGGGGAGAGGGTTGAAGGGAGGGAGGGGGAGAGAGGGGAGAGAGGGGTGAAGGGGAGGGGGAGAGAGGGGGAGGGGAGAGGGGTGAGGGGGAGGGAGGGGAGGGGGTGTGGAGGGGGAGAGGGGTGAGGGGAGGGAGGAGGAGAGAGAGGGAGAGGAGGGGGAGAGAGAGGGGGAGGGGGGAGAGGGAGAGGGGGCAGGACAAAGAGAGAGAGGGCGAGAAGTACTGTTCCTGTGACACTGGAGCTCTTTCGTCACCATCTCAGGGAGGGTGTGAAGCCAGTGTTTCAACAACCTCTGGGGCTTGTGGGTGTCCATTGGTGCCCCTCATTTGGGGTTGTTTGGAGAGGTGTTTGGGGGTGTTTGGGGCGTGTTTGGGGCGTATTTGGGGCGTGTTTGGGGGGGTGTTTGAAGGGGATGGCTTTCTGATCAGCACACTGTTCATCGTGGAAGTGTGAGCCCTTTGCTGAGGGAGAGACCAGCTCCACAGTTTCCGGCTGTCTGGGTGTCTGTCTAAGTGCCTCCTAAACGTTTCTATTGTACCTGCTTCCACCCCTCCCCGGTGGTGTTCCAGGCACCCGCCGCGCTCTGTGTACAGAAAAAACGTACCTCATAAATCTCCTTTAAACTTCCCCCACCCCCCCCCCCCCGCCTCACCTTAAACCTCTGCCCTCCAGTACTTGATATTCCCACCCTGGGAGAAGGACTCTGTCTGCTTATCTCTGCCTTTCGTGATCTCACAAACTTCTATCAGTCTCCACTGCTCCAGAGAAACAACCCAAGTTTGTCCAACCTCTCCTCATAGCCCATGCCCTCTAATCCAGGAGGCGTCCTGGTGAACCTCCTCTGCACCCTCTCCACAGCCCCCACACCCGTCCTGTGGTGTGGAGACCAGAACGTCGATTCATCGTAATACAGAAATTCTGTGGTTTCCCAGTGAATGATGGTTTCCTGATCCGTGGCACTGAGAGAAGTTTCAGAGATGGTGAGAACAGAAGCAGCTAGGCCATTTGCCCCTCAGGTCTGCTGTCCCAAGATACGAGGCTGATCCACCTCAGCTCCATTTTCTGCCTCAAATTGGTCTGGGTGCAGACGGGGGATTCCTCTGGTGGTCCACTGACCAGGGCTCATGGTGCCCTGGTTGCAGAGTGCTAGCAGCTGTCCAGACCCCGTCGATTGCCCTCGTGAGCTGCATCTACTCAGTCGATAAGGTATTGATGAGATGGATTGAGTTCCGAGTCCCCAGTGATGTTCCAGGAGTAAACAAGGCTCATGACGTCAGAAACAATGAATAATCTGAGACAAAACAAACTGGATTCAGGCTTTATCTGTTCAATGGACAGATGAGATGAAGGTGCTGCTGTTTGTTTCCATGTGGACATCCAACACAGTCATGTGACACACGACCCATGGATCAGGGCGGTGCAGGAGTTGGTGGGAACCCCAGTGTAAGGGCTCGGGGTTGTGTTCAGGCTGATTCCCTGATCACCATTGCCTCCCCAACCACCCCCACCACCAACCCCCCCACAAATCCCCACCACCCCCTCACCCTCCAACCCCCACCCCCCCTACCACCACTGCCCACCAACCCCCCACCACCACCCCCACACCCCCAGCACCACAAAAGGAGGGCGGCTCAACGGAGAACAACAAGTACACGTCCTGACTGGGGTCAATGATCCTTCCCCTCCCTCAGCCGTGATCAGGACCGGACCAGGACCGGGATCATGGTGTTTTTCACTCTCCCTCGGTCTCCACTCCTCCTCCTCTCTCTCGGCACATGACACCTGTCGGATTTCCGGCTTTTCCCTGTTCAGGTGAAAGATCTCTGGTGTGAAGCGTTAACATTCTGTTCCTCTAGCAATGCTGACTGGCCCATTGAGTAATTCCACATTTTCCATTATGTTTTGGATTTCCAGCATCTGAAATTTTCTTTGCCTTCCAATGACTGAACATTGATGGCTGTTCAGAGAGGGCACCAAGGAAGCAAACCAAACACCAAGGGTTACTTCATGTACAGAGGGAACTTGGGTCCAAGTCTATAGCTCCCCACAAAGTTAGCCACAGAAGTAGATCAGCTGGTACAGAAGGCGTACGGCGCGGTGGCCTTCATCAGTCGGGGCGTTGAGGATGAGACTCAGGAAGTCACGTTGCAGCTGTATAAAACTTTGGTCAGGCCACATCTGGAGTACTGTGTGCAGTTCTGGCCACCCCATTACAGGAAGGATGTGGGGGCTTTGGAGAGGGTGCAGGAGAGGTTCACCAGGATGCTGCCTGGATTAGAGGGCGTGAGCTATAAGGAGAGGTCGGACAAACTTGGGTTGTTTCCTCTGGAGCATCAGAGGCTGAGGGGAGACCTGACAGAAGTTTATAAAATGATGAGAAGCACAGATAGAGTAGACAGAGTATTTTTCTCAGTGTAGACATGTCTAATACCAGAGGGCATGCACTTAAAGTGAGAGAGATAATTCAAAGGAGATGTTCGGGGCACACCTTTTCCACAGGGAGAGGTGGGTGCCTGGAACGGGCTGGTGGGGGTGGAGGCAGATACGACAGAGGTGTTTGAGAGGCTGTTTAGACACATGGATGTGCAGGGAATGGAGGGAGATGGGCCATGGGCAAACAGGAGGGATGTAGTTTAATTCGACATCATGTTTGGCACAGACATGGTGGGCCAAAGGGCCTGTTCCTGGACTTGAAAAGCCCGGGTGTTACATTCTCAAATCTTCGTTGGAGCTCTGTGTATGGCTCCGATTATTGTGTGTACAGAGAGAGCAGAAAGGGTTCAGGGAGGTACAAGGATGACTCTGGGCAAATGAGTCATCCTTGTAAATCCACTCCTCCCACACTCCGTTATAACTGCCCTTATCTGAACTGGTTATGGACGTGTGGCCATCCTCAGACCGCATTTGGAGTTCTATCACATTGAGGTTACAACTCCCTCAGGATCTTGAACCACAAGATCCCGTGTTAATCCTTCATCAGAATCAGAATCAGGTTTGTTATCACTGACTTAGATGAGGTGAAACGTGTTGTTCTGCGGCAGCCGTACAGTGCAGACAGAAAATTACTATAAATTACAAAAATCGTGCAAAAGAAAAGGAATAACCAGGGAGTGTTCATGGGTTCATGGACCATTCAGAGATCTGATGGCAGAGGGGGAGAAGCTGTTCCTGAATCATTGAGTGTGGGTCTTCAGGCTCCTGTACCTCCTCCCGATGGTAGTAATGAGAAGAGGGCATGTCCCGGGTGGTGAGGGTCCTCAGTGATGGATGCCACCTTCTTGAGGCACCGTGTCGAAGATGTCCTCGATGGTGGGGAGGGTTGTGCCTGTGATGGAGCTGGCTGAAGACCAGATTGAAAGTAGCCCGTTCCTGGGGAGACTCCCAGAACAGCCAGGATGTGGGACTTTCTCGCACTGGGGGTGCTGTCGGGAAGAGGGTGGGTGCATTGATGAGGAGGGCGGATGAGTGGATGGAGGGGGAAGGGGTTGCACTGAGAGCTTCAGATGAGGGAGGATGGGAGTGAAGGTCAGCATGAATCACTTGGGCCGAATGGCCAACGGTCTTTTGTGAAGTGATACTGACCCGGCTGAGGGACGGACAGTTCCCCTTCCCCCACGGTCCACCAAATCGCCACATTCGAACTGCTGCCTGTGCCCACCCTCCCCATCCCACCCTACCCTCCCCTATCATCCCCAACCCCCTCCCACCCACCCCCCCACCCACCATCCCCAACCCCCTCCCCACCACCCCCCCCCCCCTCCCCTCCCCATCATCCCCAACCCTCTCCCCACCCCTCCCCACCCACCGTCCCCAACCCCCTCCCCCACCCCTCCCCATCATCCCCAACCCCCTCCCCACTCCATACCCCCCCACCATCCCCCCCTCCCCCATCATCCCCAATCCCCTCCCACCCACTAACCTACCTCCCCCACCCTCCCCATCATCTGCAAACCCCTCCCCATCATCCCCAACCCCCACAACACCCCTTCCCCACCCACCATCCCCAACCCCCCCCACCCACCATCCCCAACCCCCCCCACCCCAACCCATCCCACTCCCCCCCTCCCCCTCCCTCCCCATCATCCCCAACCCCCTCCCCACCCCATCCCCCCCCACCCCCTCCCCACCCCACCTCCCACCCACCATCCCCAACCCCCTCCCACCCCACACCCACCCTCCCCCACCCACCTCCCCTCCCCTCCCCCCCCCCCTCCCATCCCCCCCCCCACCCCCCCCTCCCCTCCCCTCCCCTCCCCATCATCCCCCCTCCCCACCCACCCTCCTCTCCCCCACCATCCCCAACCCCCTCCCACACCCACTAACCTACCTCCCCCACCCTCCCCATCCGCAAACCCTCCCCATCAACCCCAACCCCCTCCCTACCCCATCCCCCTCCCTCCCACTCCGTCCACCCTCCCTCCCCCATCCCCAACCCCCTCCCCACCCCACACCACCCTCTCCATCATCCCCAACCCACTTCCCACTGCCCTCCCACCACTGAGGGAGGGTCACACTGTGGGAGGGGTGGTACTGAGGGAGGGGCATGCTGTGGGGGGGGAGGTGGGGTGACATGGAAGGCCATTGACCAAGTGCTGGATGATGGGTTAACATCCAGGAACAGGACCTTCGGCCCACAATGTCTGTACTGACCGTGGTGCCAATCTAACTAATCCCTTCCACCTGCATCGGGTGCGTACTCCTCTGTCCCTGGCCTGTTCATGTCTCTGTCTCAATGCCT